>NW_016690309.1:1578391-1610032 GCF_001604755.1 Lepidothrix coronata | reverse complement strand
GAAGATGACTTGAGGTATTCAGGAACAGAGAGGCCAAGAGGAACTATTGCTAGAGGCAAGAGATTCCTGATAGCCTTGTGGTGGGGACAGCTTTTGCTGGGGTGGGTTAAAGATTATACTAGTCCCAGGGAAGCACCAGAAAGCCAAGTTTCCATAATTGATGCTGGGAAAGCCAGCTGCTGACTGCTCATGTTGTTGCTCTGCAGGTGGGAAGAAACCATTTGGATCATCTGAGTTTCCTCTGGACTGCGCTCACAGCAGTGGATTTGCTCCTGGGGCAATGTGTTACCACGAGTGCTGAAGGAGGAACAAGTCAGGCTCAAGGTGTGACTGGAACCCACACAAAAGTGGAGGGGGATTAGCTCCTACAAACCAGTCACCTCCCAGACTGTTCTCCTCCCTTCCACCTGGGAAATACAGGTAGGAGGAAATAGGCTTGTGCTTCCTTTCATTGCTCTTGCAGAGCAGAACTGCCTGACTGTGTGAGGGGAGCTAATTGTCACCTCAGGGCATCACATGCTACAAAAGTGAGTGCTGTCAGCTGACTTAAACACTGGAGCATTGTGGAATGCATTCAAGAGTTTGAGAAAGGGCTGCTAGAAAAAAGCTGTAAGTGCCCAAACTATGAAGCAGCACAATTTTAAAGACATTTCCATTTTAATAGTTTGTTATGAGTGTTGGTAAACCTGCCTTTTAAATTGCTCACTCCATTTCTTAAGAATCTCACCTCTTCTACACCGGTTTGAGGTTGTGTAGCTCCCATAAGGGCTGGGGGAGGGATAAGACAAACTGCAGGTCACATCACTGCTGAGAGCTGCTCACTGGCTTTAAAGGAGCTTTGGGAACTTCGGGAATATCTGGTGTTCCCATTGGGAAGGCTGGTTTGGGCACTTGTAGGGGACAGGGAGCTGCTGGTGGATGGCTGTGGTGGTTGTGCTGCAGAGGAAATACTGGGGGGTCAGGGCAGGGCTACTCTCCACACCAGAGGGAACATGAAGGATTTCAACTCCACTGCTGCTTATTTTCCAGCTAAATCTAAATCTAGATCAAAATCTAAATCTAAACCCCATGCTAAGACCTTTGAACTAACAACAGCCATGCCCCTCACTGGTGTGCAGGCAGCCACGAGACTGGGTTGCTCACATCAGTGCAGGGTCTCTGTTCACCTCTTTAAATTACTTTTAAACTCGATGCCGTGGTTTTTGTCGCCAGTATTGAGTTCAGAGGTGGCTTTCAGAGGAACACTTTGTCTGCAGCACACGTTTGGGCTTCCCTGGTTTGGACTTGTGTCTAGGGCAGCGCTCTGAGCTGGTGGGAAACAAACTGGAACCAGTCAGGAATTGCCTCCCAGCTGTGCCCTGCACCGAGCAGGAGGGCCCTGCAGCAGCACTGCTTTGGCACATGGTCTGTGGCACAGGGGCTCATCACCAATGACCTGGCTGCTTTTTTGGTGAGGGAAGCTTGGGATCTGCTCGGATCCTGTCTCACAGAGGGATGCAGGAGGAGACTTGGCACTTGGAGTGAGCCTGGAGAGCTGCTGCAGGCCAGGACTTGGCTCCCCCACCTCCCCCAGCAGCACTGAGGGTGTGAGAGCAGCAGCTGGCCTAACTTTTGTTATTAATGTGGTCCCTGGCTAACACAGCAAAACTAAGAGAGAACTCTGGTTTCCTGCAGAGTTTCTGGAATATCTAGAATTGTACAAATTAAATACATCTTTTGTCCCATCAGCTGGGCTGGGTGGGAGGGGGATGAAACCACACAGGATACAATTTTTCTCTGTTTTTTACTAGAGGCCGTATTTTACAATATTCACTTGCAAAGAGTAGTGATGTGAAACCAATAGGGTTGCTAACATAAATAAATATTACTTACTGTAAATAATGGTTTCTGAAGTAATCCTGTGCTTCTGAAAGTCAAGTATTTTTCAATTAGTGGCAATGTTTTTCATTTGATAGATCCTGAAATGGTTGATACTCCTGAACACTGTTCTGGAAGGTAAAAACATCCAGGAGAATTTTTGAGGTGTTTTTTGTTGATTTTTTTTTTTAATGGAAATATGAAGCATTCTAAGTTCTGATTTATGAGTTTTGAATAGAGGGAACAGATAAAGGTTTGAGGATATAAACTGAAAGGTGATCACTGAAAAGCTGTGTCCTCTCTCACTGAAGAGCTGCAGCCTGACTTTTAATGATCTGAAATGTTTTCTTCCTCCTCTTAAGGTTATTAAAAAAAACCCCAACAAACTCAAAACACCTTGGGCCTTCCAAAGCATCTTAAAAGAGTGAATGGCCAATTACAAGTAAAAGGGAAAGTGAGTTGGACTTACTCATTCTCCATTATATATAAATTCTTCATTACATATAAAACATTTATAAAACCCTCACGTCCCCACCAGGGTGCTCAGATGAGTCACCTGGGGCTGAAATTCATCTGGCTGACTGTTGCCAAATTTTCCTGGAGGTGAATACGTGGCAGCCACTAAACAGCTGATTCACCTGAAGCAAAGTTAATTTGCATTGTTCACCAAAAAAACCCCAACCCTGCTTTGGTTTTGTATAGTTTGAACTGTGCTCAGTTCCTTTCAAGACCTCAAGGCATCGTGACATCATGATATGGATGTCACGTAAGGAACTCCAGACTTATTACTCCACCTGAGACTGTGCTTGTTTTCATGTAATTTTCTGATAACTGGAATGACCAAATAGCTTTAATTGTATTCCTGTCATAGAGGAAGATGACTTGAGGTATTTAGGAACAGAGAGGCCAAGAGCAACTATTGCTAGAGGCAAGAGAGTATATTTTTGTCTGCTTCTTGAAGGTCTGGGGCAGGCATGTTGCTTTGGAAAGGAGATTATTGCTATGGGTAGTGTGATTTAATGGCAGGGAGTGGGGTTTAATCTCACCTGACTTTCCTTAGGCACCAAAATGGTTAAATGTCTTAATTTCTAGACCCCAGGGTCCTTTATTGTCAACAGATAGCAACAGGCACCTCTGCAGAGCTCCTCTGGTCCTCCTGGGGCATCAGCCTGGGTGAATGATGCTGCAGGGACTCCCTTTTTGTCTTTACTGGCTCTAAAAAACCCCAGTAATTACCCAGGTCAGGTGCAGGAGCCTAAAAGTCCCCTGCCTAACTCAGGGAGGGAGTAGTCCCACTGCCCCCAAAAACCAAGTTATAAAAACGTGCAGGATGGATTTCTGTAAACATGATCTTCAGCCTCACACTGCCACAAGCAAATCTACAAAATACAACCTCCCATGTAAATATATCTTCTATGCAAATGTACAAACACAGAGCTTCTCTGTAAATATACATATTTACAGTCCAGTACCACCATGTGGAGTTTGAACTGGAATCTCCGTGTTCTGGTTAGAAACCTTCTTCCCTTGTATTTATTCGTGAGCAGATTTGATTTTTAACACATACAACAGACCTGTAGCACACCAAAAGATTCTGATGGAAAACCCGAGGCCTGTGGGTATTTCCTCACACACAGCTCTGGAAAGAACCACAAACCTTGGAATATTTCTGTGTCAGTGGCAGGGACTGAATGATCTGAACGTCTCTGATTCCAGCTCATCCCAATCTCTCAAAAGCTGATCTTCCCAGTGTTCCAAACCTGTTCCCACACAGCAGCTCTGCCATATCCCAGATACTCAGGTATCCTGATATAACTCAGATACTCAGGTATCCTGGCTATCCCAAATATTCCAGTATTCTGCACTTTGGCTGAACTCTCACCCAGCAGTGCCATCTCAGATCCAAGAGAGCACAACGGGAAGCACAAGGGGCTTTACAAGAACCTGCCCTTCTGTGCTAAAATTCAGGCACATGATAGGAGAGAAAGGCCTCCTTTCATGCTGACTGACAATCTGAATTCAACAGATGTGCTAGAAATCGAAGGCCAGGTTTAAAAAGCAAGCAGGAAAACTTACCATGTGATTTATGATGTAGCTTGTTGGGGCGCTGCCGTTCCCTGCTTACACCATCTCCTAATGCACCAAAAATATTGACAGGGATATTTAAAAAAACCCAATCAAAAAAACCCACAAACAGCAAAACTCTGGTATTTAACAGTAGTGCCTGATTCAGCAAGAAGAGCAGTTATAGAGTGTGTTCTTTTATTAAGCCTAGTAAATTTTAATTTTTTTATTTTTTTTTTTATTTTTTATAATTCCTTTGCCATGAAGTGATCAATTTATTTATAAGTGAAGGTCATGTATTAAATGGGTGTTTCTGCAAGCTCTACTCAGTGTAAGGGATCTTTACTTATGGGGATGGTCAGTTCTAAGTGTTGTAACAGGTCTTAGCAACTTCCAGCTGAGGTTAAATGCAGGATGGTGTGGTTTGTAGCTTGACACTAACTGAGCTGTACAGAAAAATTAGTGAGAGAAGGAAAAATGTGGCCATAGGAACTATATGTATATGTATTATGCTATTTGCATATTTATCTATTTATTTATCTGGCCCACAGTTTCTGTGTATGCACCTTTTATATGGAAATGCAGCTTAAGTTTCTTGGTAAAATTCAAGTTTAAACCCCTGAGCTGAACAAAAGCTCAGGCCAACCTACATCAGGTGAACATCCTGCTCCTTTTACCGTCTCTTTTTGCCCTGGAGCTCTTTGCCCCCTTTGGCATCAGCAAAATTCAATCTATTAAAATAGTTGCCTAGCATTTTATCCTAACAAAGGATAAAAACAAACAAACACTTCCATGGAAATTGAACTGCTCCAAACATTAGGTTGGAGTGTTCAGGTACCATTTGCAGAGCTTCAAGGTGCTGACTTCTTTCAAGGGCCATGAAGTCAAATAAAACTGAAAGCCATGAGATTTTAGGGGATTGAGGAGCAGGACTCCATCTGAAAGAAGGTGGCAATGTTGGTTTCCAAAGCAGATCAAACTGATATTTTTATACCTCTGAATAATGAAAATATGAATACCTTGAGCTGGATCCCAGCTGGATTCCTATGAAACACTCCAGGCTCTCCACTCCCCTGGCAGGAAGGTGGGTGCTGCAGGGGCAGAGGGGGCACAGCAGTGGCCCTGAAGAGGACAGTGCCTGATCCCTGTGCCCTCATCCAGCAGTAGGGAGTCCCTGGGGGTGCTGGAACTTCTCAGTCCCCACCTCACCTCTGCATTTCATCCCACTGAGGAGGTTACACCCCCTTTCTTTCTCCCATTTCCATTTTTCTCTCCCGATTATTAACAATTTTTTACAAGAACTGCTGCTTCCTCCAGGAGACCTGAAACAAGATTCATGTGCTGCCTCTCTTACCCTTCCTTGCCAGAGGCTCAAATTGCTCCAACTGCACAACTCCCTCTATTTAGGAGGGAGGAAGCTGGTTCAGCACTTGAATTTTGATCTCCAAACCTGTGGTTTGGCCCAGAGTTGTATATTTACTCCAAGGTAACTTTTTTATTTACCTGTGCACAACACAGGGAATTCTGTCATTTGGGGAAATAAAATGTGTATTAATGGCATAAGAGAAAAAAAAATAATTCTTGAAATAGTTACTTCTTTTACCAAAGAGCTTTATTTTCTGCTTTCACTTTTCAGTATTGAGGGTTAGTTTTCTGAGTCAGAGATCAAGAGAAAATATGTAATAATTGCTGTGTTGAGAGCCAAATTTCATTGTAGGATGAAAGTCACTGTGTTTCCTGCAACTGTTCTTTCTGTGTATGATTTTTGTTTCCCCCACAACTGAATTTGTGTGGCTTTTCCAGTATGAAATTTAAAGCCGTTTCTTTTAAAATAACTTCCTGAAGATACTTCGAGAAAGAGCTTTTTTAACATTAACAAAATTATCAAGAGTTAAATAGGAGTAAAGCCTTTGCAATTTAATCTGGTTCTGTGGTGGATCCAGGTAAGTTGCCTTGCACATAATCATCCAAGCAATAAATAATGTTTAACTTTGTTCACTTGCAGCTGGGAGCAGGAGGGTAACACCCCCAACACCAGCACTGGAAACAGCACAACGTACTGGAAGGGATGTTGGAAAGACAATTTTAGGCAGAAATGTTTCTTCCCTCTTTTCCTCTCTGCCTTTCCCATGTAAAAAGCAACAGGAGAAGTTGAGGTGTGTCGTGATGTGGAAAGACAAGAAGCCAAGGAGCCTGGGCAATTTCAGCAGAGTGCAAGAGGCAAGAAAACAAATGTTTTTTTCGTGGTTATCTGAGCCGTACTGCCAGTTTTGCAGAGAAACATGTTTTGACACTCTGGTGGAACTGTGACTGGTTTATTATTTTTAAATTGTCTCACAGCTGCAGCCAGATAAGTGTCTGCTGGGGTGTAAAATGTCCTTTGGCTGCAACAGGATCTTTGTGCATGGCTCAGTGACCCCTGCTGAGCAGCATTTCTGGAGTCACAGAGGAAGAAAACCAGCGCTTGGTTGGCCTCACTGGACTGAGGTATGGCTTGGTTGGAGTGATAATTTATGAAGCAATGACATTTTTTTGTTGTGAACAATTATGACTGCCAGCTGGTGGCTTATTCTCAGTTCGTTCTACGTCACTTTTCATTATTTGCTCATTTTTTTTGCATCTGTGTGCACGCTTCGTATTGTGGATCTGTTGTACACTCATTTTTTCATGAGAGAAGCTTAAGCTTCTTGCAGTTGCCCAGTGGTGAGTGCAGTTATCAGATATGCACCTTAACATTAGATGAGGGGCAGAAAGGCTGGAATAATTCAGAATGATGAATTCAACAATAGCTATTAAATATACACACTCTAACAGAAGTCAATTTTCTTGTGTCCACTATAATCTTACATGGAAGAAATTGGAAGCCACAAAAATAATCTTCACCTCTTCGGTGCTACCACCACCAGTGGCTTTCTGTGCCCACAGAATGGGAGAGCTGAGGATTTGGCAGGTGGTGCCTGAGATGAGACTTTGCCCAGAGATTCCCATTCTTTGGTGTGATTGTGCAGTCCCATGGCATCAGCAGCTATTATGCAGCAGCTGCATAATCAGGCATTTATTGGAAGAGGTGGGGAGGAGGAAGGCCACATGTTTGTCCCCTGTGTTCCCTAATGGCAGAGGATGATACAATTGGAAAAAAAGCATCGTGTGATTTTGGTTTTTTGATGTGCAGCTGTTGGTTCGTGTTTTCTGACTGCTCAGTTAAGTGTGACGGGATTGCAAGGGTAGGAAAATGTGCTGCTGGGGTCACAACAACCCCCTGCAGCTCCAGGCTGGGGCAGAGGGGCTGGAAAGCTGGGAAAGGCCCTGGGGGTGCTGGTGACAGTGGCTGGACATGAGCCCAGGTGTGTCCAAGAAGGCCAAGGGCACCTGGCTCGGATCAGGAATAGTGTGGCAGCAGGACCAGGGCAGGGACTGTCCCCCTGTGCTGGCACTGCTGAGGCCACACCTCAAATCCTGGGGGTAGTTTTGGGCCCCTCAGGACAAAAAAAAGACATTGAGGGGCTGGAGAGTGTCCGGGGAAGGGAATGGAGCTGGGGAAGGGGCTGGAGCAGCAGGAGTGGCTGAGGGAGCTCAGGGGCTCAGCTGGAGAAAAGGAGGCTCAGAGGAGAACTTATTGCTCTTTACAACTGTTTGAAAGGAAGCTGAAGACAGGTGAGGTTTGGTCTCTCCTCCCAGGGAACAAGGGACAGAAAAAGAGGAAATGCCCTCAAGCTGTGCCAGGGCAGGTTTAGGCTGGACACCAGGAGAAATTTGTTCACTGAAAGGGATGTCCATCCCTGGCACAGCTGCCCAGGGCAGGGGTGGAGTCCCCATCCCTGGAGGGATTTCAAAGCCATGTGGATGTGGCACTTGGGGACATGGGTTAGTGGTGGCCTTGGCAGGGCTGGGGGAACGACTGGACTCAATGACCTTAACGGTCTTTTCCAACCTAATGATTCCATGAAAACTGATTTTGGTGTGAGTGACTCTTCTGGGACTGCAGCCTCACACATTCCCCACATAAATCAGATTTTAAAGAGCCATTCTCCTTAGGGTCCTCATTTTGGCCTTCTGTGCAGGATCTAGCTTCCCATTCTTCCCACTGTTGCTCATATTCCACAAGCTCCCTTGCCAGTTTTGAAAATCACTAATAATGGCTGTTTTGTTGTATCTCAAGACATTTCCTCGGTGACTTGCCAACTTTGAAAGAAATGCACACTTAGGTGAGATGAATCCCACTGGCAAACTTCATCTGGTTAAATGTTAGTGACTCTTACAAACTAATCTTCCAGCATGATGTCAAAAAATTAATCAAGATAAGCTTCCAAGCAATTCCATCCATTGAGAGAAGGTGGAATGAACAGCCTTCTGAAAAATGCCTCTTTCAATGTGCTGGTGAGGGTGCTTAAATAACTAGTAGATGTAAGACTTTTAAATGGCCCAACTGAGGTTAATCCTGCTCTTTATCAACAGTCAAGATTTGTATAAATAGATCTTGCAGGTATTGGGTATTTTTCTGTCTTTGTTTGCTGCAGTCCTCTATCACCCGACATCTGCTCGCCATGAAGGATTTACAGGCTGAGTTCAAATTGCCTTTTAATGTTCTTTTAGCCTTGAGCTTCTTAAACTTCTTACAGTTTGACAGAACTCAGATAAGCTCTGCAGCTCTTTCTGAATGCTTTCCCATCTGGTATTACAATTTTTCCTGCTCCAGGCCCTCGTGCAGGTGGTGTTTCCCCCCAGCAATCTCACTGCTAGTGAGATAACAGCTCCCTACTTCTAATTGGCATCTCCTCTCTATATACTCCAGAATTCCATTAGCTTGGTTATTATCCATCACATTGTGTAGGGAACTGATGGTGAGTATTGTGTTACTGGATATTTCAAATTTACTCACGTGCTTCCCTGCAGCCCCCTCACAGTATGCCAGCTAAGGGCCAGCTAGAAGAATCTTGCTCTTGTTACAAAAGTATTGCAGAATTTAAATTTTTTTTTTTTACACAAATTACAATAATGGAAGTATTCTCAAATACTTTCAGTGTGGCCCCTCAGTAACCAGATCAGCTTTTCTGTCTCATCTGTCAAATGGAAGCACCAAAACTTGAGTAGTTTGGCACTGTGGGGATAAATACAGCACAGCCTAAGGATATCATAAGGAATACTAGGGATTCATGGACTTTTATAGTACACAGGAGCAGCTCTAACTCCAGCTATGGCCAACAGTCATGAGAACTGCCCCTAAGAAAGATAAGGAAATGTCAGACAATCCCCTGGATAATTTTTACTAATTCTGCTCTTTATTTATTTTATTTCTGCATTTATTTAACTAGAATAAAGGAAGAAACAAAACTGAGGCAGTGATTGCCCTCACAGGTTAAATTTATTAGTGTAACAAACACTAGGGAAGACTTGGATTACTCTTTTCTCTACCTTTAATGCTTAACAAGGTGTTTTTTCCTTATTATTTCACTTGTCTCTAACTTTTTCACATGTCCCTCACAGCCAAGTCTGGCTGTTGGGCTGCTTCAGGTATTTTTAGTTTTGCTTTACGTATTCCCAGGGCAAGTCAACCTGAACAAGTGAACCAAGCTTATTTTTTTTCTTCAGTAGCATCACAATTAAGCAGTATTTTTAACACATCCACAGGAATGCAGCCACATGTAGCTGTTCATGCAAACACTGGGGCTCTTTTTTAATTAGGATGCCTGTTTTTGTTATGCTCTGAGAACCTTCAGTAAACATTAAAAAAAAAAATATGGAGTCATCTGTCCTGTAATTTCCTTTAAAATGTCTTAAAATGCAAATTAAGCAGGTGTCCTTCTAGTGGACCTTTTTCCCTTTCAGATTTGAGCCCAACAGTCATTTTTCTGCCAGGTGACCAAGTGCAAACACCTTTCTATCACTGCTTTTTAACTCTTACTGTAAACCTACTGGGAAGTGAGATAACTTAAATTTATTTCACACATAACCACTTTTTACAGCTCTTTTTCACCCTCTTGTATACTCTGAGGTGTGCCAGCTTCCTACCAACTACTCCTTTGCTGCTGCTCTGTGGGGACTCCGTAGTTTTGTGCTGATTAAACTCGTTTCCCTCTTGTTTAAAGTAACGTGTCCCACTTTGGGATCACGTTCTCACCTGGCTGGGACTAAAATTAGCAGCATTTCTAATTGTGTTTGAATGAAATGTCACATTCCTGCCATTTAATGCCTTAGGCTGGTTTAAGCATTTCCAATTTCCAAGAAATTTTTTAGAGTGGATTTCAAAGTGTTTTCAGAGGCGTGGTTTTTTTTTCCTGAAGTGAACTGCAGATGTGTGTGCACATGTATTTATGACAGTGTCGATCACATAATTTCCCCAGATCCTTTTTCAGTTCCTGAAAATTGTTTGCTGACTGGCATCAGTGTTCTCTCATGATTTAATGACTCAAATTTGGATGCTTCTTGATCTATTTTGCTTCAGAGGCTCCAGCAGCCCTGTATCTGATCTCTTGCTAATGATGAAAAACTGACTGTGCCTAATTCCTGGCCTTTTCTTGAACTGTTCAGTGAAACATCATTATAAAAGTCAGGTCATGCAAACACGTTTTAGCACTTTCCTGATGAAGTGACTAATTTCTTGCTGTGATTGTTTTTGTCATGATCTAACCAGGGGACAGTGACAATGAAAGCAATGATGTGGTGGATTCCTGACCTCAGCTGTCACTGAAAATAATTGTCTGCCATCCTTACCATTTACAGTCATGTATTCAGCATCAGCACAGAAGCTTAGGATGAGTTCATCACTGAATTTCTTTACTATCCCATAGTATGCCATTATTTCATTTGGAAATCTTAGCATACTCAAAAAGGATTATTTATTACATGTGGCTTTTTGTTTAATGATTCCTATGAGAATAACAAATGTGTCTGTAAATGGTCAGCTTTATTACCTCCTTGTTCCTCCTTGAGTTAGGGATTTATTTGTTTCTTGACATCCAAAATATTGGTTGGGAGTTGATTTTCCAAGCTGAAAGCAATGGGATTTTACTTCAGAGACTCTTCTCTTGTTGTTTTTTTTTTCTTCTTCTTCATCCTCACTTCAGTTAAAAGCACCAAGTGTACATAGATAGTTGTTTTGAAGGTATTTTTAGTAGTTCTCTGGGCCGTACACTACTGAAGATGGACAGTTTTCTGTCCATCATTTTCTCTTTTTTTTTTGCCTTTTTTTCCCTTTTTTTTGTCCTTTTTCTTTTTTGAAAATGTCCTTTCTTTTATTTGTTCCTTAGAAACAAATTGTTTCTTAGAAACTAACTGTTACTGCATTTATGCAAACTCTTGCCACTTTGCACAAATGCAGTTATGCCTCTTTAGATCCTGAACTCCAGCTCCTGAACACCTCCCCTTTTATTTTCATTCCCACTGGCAATATCTTTGGCTGGTGCTGTTTATTCTCCCTGCCACGTGCTTGTCCACCTGCCTTATTTAGTCTCTGAAAAACTAGAAGCAATTAGTTGAATTTCATCCATGCAATAAAAACCTTTGGTCCCTGCCACTTAAAGCTGAGACTGTAATCCAATACAAGGTTTGGGAGCTACTCACTGCTTTATACCTTTGCTACTCTAGACCCAGCTAAAAGCATGTCAGACACAATTATGCTCATTTTCAGTTATATTTGTATCCAGATATCTAAATCAGGAGTGACTGTGAGCTTATTTTATCTTTCAGTGCATATTTAGGAGGTGTAAAACGTGCACGTGCTGTTACAACCACTGTGGAGCATCTGGCACCTCAGAGGACGTGAGAGGCAAGACTTTTGTAACCACCCAAACACCTGCAGAGTCTTTTAACATGTTGTGACAGAGAAGATGGAACTGGTTGCTAAAACTCGGGCTGTCACACTCGTTCCTGTGTGTGCTGCTGTTGTGACACTGTGCAGAGAAATTGTGGGTTTAATTGGAGCCTTCTGATTTCGCACCGATTTTCTGCGACTTCGGTGGTTTTATTCCGGGTTTGGGTGATGGAGATGAGGCAAATGATCTCGCTGCAGAAAAAAAACTCTACTCAAAATGCCTGAGGAAATTTAAATATGGAAGTTGTTCAGTTCAGGAACTGCTCTGCAGTAATTCTGCTGGCTTTCATTCCCCAGTGGGCAGAGCTCTTTCAGCCTTCAGACAACCTTTTAACTCCTCACTTTTGTCTTAATTACTACTTTCTGATAATTCATTTCCATATTTAAGCTAAATCCCTTCAACTGTACAATCCATTTAAAGACTTCCCTGAGTGTGACAGTCCCAATTCAATGGAAAGGCTCAGAGACAGCTAAAACAGGGAATATCCAACAGCCCACATCCGGTGGATCTGAAATTAGGAACGTAGAGAAATAGATGTTGTTGCAATATGGGGCCTATAAACCAAAAGAAAAGGAGAATAAGGCATGAAATCAACGTGTGGATCGACAAAAGATGCAGTGTATAACAACATAAACAAAGGTTGTCTATATTCAGATTGAGGTGAATGGAAATCTTGCACATTGCCTTAACTTCCCATGCTAACAGTGAATTTCTAAATGCAAGGGAGAAGGAAAGCAAGTAACTTATGTATCTTGGGTTTATTTTTATCACCTGTATTTAAATAATTCAAGATCTCCCAATTTATTTGAATGTTACATCACTGGGGCAAACCAACAAGACTCAGAGCTGGAGGTGGTTGGTTCTGAGCCCACAGTCAATTTGTGCTGTTGGTTTCCTGCCCTGATTTTAGTTGGTGTAAAGTTAATTTTCTTCACAGGGGCTGCTGTGGGGCTGTGTTTTGGATTTGTGCTGAACACAATGATAACTAATTTCTGTTTTTAAAGGTATGCAGTTCCTAGCAAAGAGATAAGAATATTTAGAAGAAAACATATATTCAACAATAGCTGTTATTCCAAGCCAATATATTCTGAAGGGAATGGAGGCACACAGGTAATGGTAGATATTTCCTGACACACCTAATCTCTGTTACCAGACACATTCTCCACATGATATTAATTCCAGACAGTTCTTTCCTAAAAGTACTATGTAAGTATTCCATTTTATTTATTTTCAACTTTTAAAAAACCCCCAAACAACTACTGGTGCTCTGGTTTGCCATATTCAGTCTAATATAAAAATCCAGGTAAGGGCTGTAAATAAAAACTCTGCTTTGCCCTATGATGCAAATTTTGCATCTTTAAAACACTGCCATCTTATTCCTGTTTAATGTATAGCAGTTCTGCAAATGTAAATTTGAGATATTTCTTTTTTTTTTTTTTACTGTAAATAACTTGTACCAAGAGCAGCCTCTGCACAAAACCCTCCTGGTCACCCCAGTGGCTCATGTTTTTGGAGGACTGTGGCCATGTTCACACTGCATGAGCAGCTCTTAGAAGGTACTGAAGTAATTATTCCCCATTTCAAAATTTCGTATCAAAGCAAATTCTTTCCCACAGACTTTTTAGCCACCAGCAAAGTCTTTATGTGGGTTTTGGTAGAGTTGCTGTGGACATGCTCAGTTACCTGCTGGCTCCTAAACCCTGCCAATATTTTTGTGGGCTTTTTTTTTCTCTCTTTGTATAGAAGTGCTTTGGGAGAGCTGTCAAGCAGCAGGTCAAAAGCAGCAGGCTAAAAACCATCCTACTTGTTGTCCAAAAGACAATGTGACTCACAGGAATTCACAGTGAAAGCTGATTGCAACATCTAATGAAGGAAAGTAAAAGAGACTTGCCTTTTTCCAAGCCATTCCAACTGTGCAAAGGAAATAATCTCTGGCTAACCCTGCTGGGCTGATACTTTTCCTGATTCTGGACAACCAGCAGGTTTCCAAAACTTTGAGTCCTGCAGCGTGACTTGTATGCTCATAGGCATTGCCTCTGTGTGCTGTTGTGCAGAAAGGTGGGGAGCAGAGAGGCAAATGTTGGACTTCAAGGCAGTATTCCCTGGGATTTGCATCCTTGAAGGAGGTGGGGAGGAGTTTAACATCACCAGAGCAAGGCAGAGTGAGCATGTTCTCTCTCAGATGTGGGACACAGCAGAGCCAGGGAGAACCTGGAGAAACTCCACCCAGTCCTCCTTGCAGGTGTGACCTTTTTTCAGTCATCCTTAATTAAAAATTAATTAATGAACAACATTCCCAGGGTTGGGAGCTCCTTCACTCGCAGTCTGTGATGGTGTTTGGGCTGGGAAGGTTCATCCACACAGGCCTCTGGGGAGCCCTCAGATGGTTTTCATGCTGAAGAAGAAATAACATCAGTGGGTCTGCAAAATCCACGCTACAGGGTGAAGTTACATGGTTCCAAACGGGGTTGGATGTTCCTGAGACCAATGGTTTCCCTTCCTCTCCTTGCACAGCACTGCAGAGCAGCCAGCAGAAGGTAGAACAGATTCCAGACTTCTTCAGTTGTAATAACATTGTGCCTGTACATGGTCTTCTTTGTCTCAAGTAAATAATGAAGTGATCTGCTATGACAAAACATTCAAACACCTTGGGGCTGGTTCTACCCACTACATACCATTACTTGCTTGATTTTTCCTCTCTGACACATACCTGTTTCAGTTTCACTGCCAATTCATGGCATTTAAATGAAGACAAGAAGAGAAATCATAAACTAAAAGCCACTTACTTACGTAATTTATTTATTTATTTTTTTTTAATCCAGGAAGATCCCAAACTGCTTTACAAGCTGCAGGTTAATCCTGACATCCTTCCTGGGGCAGTTTCTTACTCTGTCAGTTCTCTAAGGATGCTCAAAGTCTTCAGTGTGGTTGAGATTCTTGCTGTGCAAGAATTATCCTGGAGTGTGTCCTCCAGAATGGGCATATTTTTAACTGTGCTTGGATAAATGTAGCACAGGAAGTTACCAACTTCCACAACATCTGTCATCGTGAAAAACCTGCAAACTGCTTCGGAAAAAGGTTTTTAAACAGTATTTAAGTTTTTACGCCCTGGGATACATTCACATCCCCCAGGATTAATTTTCTATTTTCAAAATGCTCGCCTGTAAACAGGAACTGTTCTTATATCACCCCTATGTTACACATGGTATGTTTGTGAAGTGCTAAAGGAAAATGTTTATTTTTCTCTAGTTTTGGGACACGTTAAAAATGGCAACACAAACTGCAAAGTGGATTATTTGAGCCTGGAAACCTGCTGTTACCAGGGCAGGTGTCACGATCTGGAAAAACGGAAATTCAGGTGTAAAATGAAAAAGGAAAAAAAAATTACTAGGCTCTGTAATTTTAAACCCAGTCATGGAAAATAAATCCAGTAAGTCCATTGCACTTCTTCACTGATAGTACAATTAGATTTTGAGCAGACAGTCCTGAGGTTGTTCATCAAATACAGACTGAGAAAACCAGACTCTGAAACCGAGCTTCATTTCTGTAGGGCAAAATTACCATATTTTCATGGATATAACCTGCAGATTATCTAACAGAGGAATAAATAGCCAGGCAACCCACTCCCCACCGTGTTAGCAATTGGTGTAGTACACAAATCTGTCATTTTCTGAGGGAGCTGTTTACTCGAAAACCTCCTTTGCATGCTAAACATCTTGCCTGTGATCACCAGTGCCTATTGCTAATTTTTTATGTATCCAACTCACACTGAATCATCTCTGCACTTCCTTGAGTTTTGAAAGTTGCAGGTTATCAGTTTGAAAATATGGCACCTTTTGTAGTGTTTTACATGCTGAAATAAAAGGGATTTATAGGGTTTTGCTAGGGAAGCATCTACTTCTTTCTTCCATCAAAAGGTTGGGGACGAAAGGTTAGGGAAAAAGAAAAGGAACAATTTTATGGGAACTGGGGGGAGCAGAGACAAACAGTTCACTGGGAAAGAGGTGAGGGTTATTGGAGTGACTTATCAATCACACAGGATTGCAAACACAGGAAAAAGGAGCATGTGGGATGTGCTCACCTGATCCTAACATACATTGCCCTCTTAACGCTTCAAGAAAAGCAGAGAAACAGAACAAGGGAAATCAGCAATAAAATGTGACCAGGAATCCTTCAAGAATTATTGGATAGCTACAATTTATAATGGTATGGCAGAATTACTGAGTGGTATAACCAGAATAATAGTTTTCACGTATATATGTAGTCATTTTTGTATATATATATACACACAAGTATCAAGCTAAAATACAATTACTGTGCTACAGATGTTTTTAATCTACATGGCAATTTTAACTGAAGACTCAGAAATCAATGTGCCAAAAAAAAAAAGCTGGAAGAATTAGAAGAAGAAAAAAAGGAAAGAAGAGGAAAAAAGGAGTGAAAAGAATAGTGCTTACAACTAAGCACAAGTGATTCTCTCTTAAGTAGCAGCCTTAGACTCTTCTGTTTGGACAAGGCCTGCTGGAATGGTCCTTAAGCCTGACCTGGATACATCCAGTACTGGCTGTGATGCCAAACAACCCCCTCTTTCACTGATCTTTGTCAAACTATCCCTAATGGCAACAAACCTTCAACTCTATTTGCTCCAGACTTACTTAAAATTAAGGGGGGAATTACGAAATAAAAGGACTGTTGCTGTCACCATCCCACCTGCAACACGGTGACACCCAAAGGTTTCACACCGAGATCAGTGCTGGGGCTTCACATGATCTGCAGCTTCAGGAGTCATCTTCTTCACCCTCCTCATTCTTAGATCATTTTATTTTGCCAAAACTCAGCACTCAGCCTTCTGGAACACTTCTAAACTACACTGGTGACTCTCTACTCTCTCTCTGCATCCTTCCACATCTTTATGCTTTCTTGCCAAGAAAAAAACAATCCCTGCCATTCTTGACACCTTATTCAGAGAAATGTTTTATTCAGCTCTTTCCCTTTAATTTTGTTTTCTTTGGTTAAAAAAAAAAACCAGTCCAAAATAATTTAGTATCATTTTGTCCCATGGCTAGATAGCGTTTAGTTTCTTCTATTTATACTTCCAGTTCTGCTTGCTCCCATAGGATCTGTCTCCCATTTGATGTGGGTTGTTTGGGGTTTTTTTGGAGATTTTGTTTTGGATTTGTAGATTTTAACTCTACAGTAGCCTACTTGTGTCACTCTGTCAAATGAGACCAAGCTATGTTTTTTTTGGCTGTGCATATAAAAAAGACTAACCCGTTTTTTACGTTGTTTCCGTATCTCACGCCACAAGTAGAGAGGATTTGTGACATCTCACACTGAAGCTCTTTCAGTGTTGCTATTTATACACTCTTTTAAAACCAGACCAACAGATACACATAGTCTTTTCAAACCAGACCAACAGATACACACAGCAATTAGTCTTTGAGACCAGATTAGAACTAATTTTATGATGGCTGATGCAGAACAAAGATTTGTATGACAGTAGTAAAACTGTTTAGCACTGAGAGATGGCAAGTGCTAAGAGAACAGCATTAAAAGATGTCTTAATATATTCCAGAGTAAGACATTACTCCTAAGCAGTAATTCTATAAGACAGTTCACGATATCAAGAATTATGTGCTAGCAATGGTGCTGTTCAGCCTGAATTTGCAGACCCTTCCAAAAACCAGGTGATTATTCACATGACAAACCAGCAGAGAACATATATCAGTGGTCTCAAGTTACTTACCAGGCAGATGAACTCTGAAAAGACATCAGGGGTGGGCTTAAAGCATCTCCTTTGAGAGTGTGAACTGTCTGTGCTGGCTGGGGCTGAGTCTGTGGCTGAGGCTGTGCCTGAGCCTGGCTCGGGGCCTGAGCGGGGTTAATCCATCGGCTCTGTCCCTGGCTCATCCACTTGCCCTGGATCCCCCACCGCGCCAGGTACAGCTTGCAAATGTCAGAGTTCAGGGAGGAGTAATATAAAAGGTCCAGGATGAGCAAGATCACCACAAAAAAGCCATAGATCCACACTCCCAGCAGGGCGCTGTAGTTGCTGCGAGAGAAGAAACGGGACAACAAAAGGAGTTCTCTGGAATGGTCACTGGGGTGTTTTGTCAAGGGGTTTCTTTTGTTAATTATAGAATATATATATAATTAATTACTTAACTGAATAGATAAAATTATATATTAGTGTATTATTCTACAGCTATATGATATATAATAATAGTAATATATTACATAGTATATATTCATATACTATATATTATTCATATACTATTATACTATTATAATACACGATTATAATATACTACTACTATATTATAATATACTATTACATAGGACATCAATATACTATATATTACTCATATACTATATATTATTCATATACTATTATAATATACTATTATAGTACACGATTATAATATACTACTATTATATTATAATATACTATTACATAGTATATATTCATATACTATAAATTATTCATATACTATAGATTATAATATACTATAGATTATTATATCTCTATATATTATATATAATTATATATTAATACAGTAATATTACAGTTGTGATTGCTGGGAAATAAATAAGGTACAACAAAAAAGTTATCTCTCAGTCACTGTGTTATTTTATCAAGGTTGTTTATATTATATGTAATATATGCTACATTATAAATTACATATAAAATTAATTACATAATAGAATATATAATTAATATATATTCTATATTATACATAGCTATATAATCCATGAATACATAAATATTTATATTAAATAGTATCCATAATATACTATATATTATTATTACTCTCTATTATTATTATATCTCTCTATATTATTATATATTAATATAGTAATATTATATCTGTAGTTGCTGGGAAAGAAAAGAGGTACAACAAAAAAAGCTATCTCTCAGTCACTGTGTTATTTTATCAAGGTTGTTTAATATATAATATATATTGTATTATATATTACATAATTATATATTATATGTAATATATATTATATTATATATTACATATAAAATTAATTACATAATAGAATATAAATTAATATATATTCTATATTATACATAGCTATATAATCTATAAATACATAAATATTAATATTAAATCGCATCCATAATATACTATATATTATTATTAATCTCTAATATTGTATATGAGAGATTATTATATTGCTATATATTATTATATGTTAATATAGTAATATTATAGCTGTAGTTGCTGGGAAAGAAGAAAGGGACAACAAATTATCTCTCAGTCACTGTGTTATTTTATCCAGGTTGTTTAATATATAACATAATATATATTATATATTACATAATTATATATTATATGTAACATATATTATATTATATATTACATATAAAATTAATTACATAACAGAATATATAATTAATATATATTCTATTATGTAATTAATTCTATATATATTCTATATTATACATAGCTATATAATCTATAAATACATAAATATTAATATAATATATTATTGTTAATCTCTGATATTGTATATTAGAGATTATGATATCTCCATATTTTATTATATGTTAATATAGTAATATTATAGCTGTATTTGCTGGGAAAGAAAAAAGGTACAACAAAAAGTTATCTCTCAGCCACTGTGTTATTTTATCAAGGTTGTTTAACATACAGTATATAATATATATAAAATTAATTACATAATAGAATATATAATTAATATATGTTCTATAATATACATAGCTACATAGTCTATAAATACATAAATATTAATACTAAGTAGTATCCATAATATATATTATTAATATCTAATATTGCATATTAGAGATTGTTATATCTATATATTATTTTATATTAATATAGTAATATTATATCTGTAGTTGCTGGGAAAGAAGAAAGGGACAACAAATTATCTCAGTCACTGTGTTATTTTACCAAGGTTTTTTCATTAATTATATAATATATAAAAATAATTATGTAATATAATACAAAACTATACGTATTATATAATCTATATTATTATACATTGTCATAAATATGTAAACATAAATATTAATATATTAAATAATATCTGTTAATATATATTATAAAATATATTTTATACTAGTATATATTACTATATCTGTTATATATTATTATGTAGTAATAGTGTAATATATCATATATATAATTATAGATAATGTATAGAACATAATTATCAATAAATAAAATTCTATAATATATAGATGGAAACATTCACTGCTGACCTGCATCACAAACCATTTCTCTTACCAGCTGTTTAATGTGCTTGAATTTGCTTTGGATATAATAATAATTACTACCGGATAAAGAAGATCACAGTAGAAGTGCAGGCTTTCAAGAGGGGCTGCTAAAGACCCTCAGTTCCCTGGTAATAAATTTCGGGATGGAGAACATTGATGAGATCATATTACACACTTCATTTCATAGGAATATATGTACTACACTGAAATGAACATGTTGGTGTAGTTATAAAGTGTATTTTTAGATAAAAGCCATGAAAATTATCAGCTGCTGACATGGAGCTGTAAAGCTCTGACAGGTGATTAAAGATATTGAGAGAAAGGGGGGGGAAACAGGAAGAAAAGGTATAAGGGGTCAAGAATTTGGAGATCAAAAAGGGGAAGAATTGCTAAAGCTCTGCTGGAGATGGAGTCTTATTAAAAGAAAAGTGACTGTCAGGTGTAAATGCAGTTTGGATTGGAAACTGTGTGTGGGGAGGATGAGGTCAGAACAAAGCAGGAGAAATCTGGGTAAGAATGAGCTTGATTAAAAGAAAAAAAAGTACAAAGTATAAAGCAAAAAAAGGCTAATTCAGACCCATGAGCTAATGTGGAAGTACCTGTACCAGAGACTGTAAAAACAAGAGGAAGCTGAAGGGACATCAGTAAAAAATGCCCTTAGGAGGACAGTCTGAGAGACAAATTATATCAGAGTAACAGGTGGACAACCCACAATCTCCACGGACCTGAACTCTCATGAATAAAGAGAAACTTCTCCCTACTCAGAGAAACTCCGGGGGAAATGTATTTTATCAGAACACTGATCAAAACACAAGAAGAAAAAAGGCTGAGAATATTATAGATGCAAGCCAGAGAGAGATTTTGACATTTTAAAAAACATGTCCCCAGCCTTTTTGGATCAAAACATTTCAAGCCTCTGCTTTAAAAACTTTCACTTCCATTTCAGTGACTTTCATTGTATGCTTTAAAAAAAAAAATAAAAAAAAATCAGGATTTGAAATGAGAAATCAGGTAAGAAATCAGAATTTTAATTTCTGTGTCTGTCAGCACTTAAGGAGGTTGATTCTTCCCTCCAGGGAATGATTTTTCCACTACACAGATGTAACACCTTTAAATAAAGTTCCATAGCAAATGGAATGTAAGTAACAAGAGGAAGCAGCTGTTAATGGATCCCTTCCTGTCTAACTTTAGGACCATACAAGACTAGAATTAAAAAAATTTTTTAAAAAATTAAAGCATTAAAATGTAAGAATTAAAAAAAAAGGGCAGTAAACTTCCAGGAGGATTGGAAGGAGACAAAATATAAAGCTTCTGAAAACCCTTAAGTCCAAAGTCTTTGCCTCTACTGCATTTGATCCATAGTAAGAATGGAAATACTAGAAAACTTTTGTTTTGTTTTTTTTTTCTTGGCAACAATTCGAGAGGCAGGAACATTTCTTAACTCAAAATGATTTTTTTGGTGTGTTGTAGGTATTTAATTTCAACCATCAAAATTTTGATTAGTGAGAAATGGGAGGTATTTTGAGTGTTCTGATTTAAAGTGACAATTCATTAATCATATTAATCTGCTCCTCCTAAATAACATCTGTTTCTCACAAGCCCAAAAATGAAAGGCTGCTTTATTTTAAATAACAGACAGTGGGACAACAGCACTATCAAAAGGGCCTTGTGAAAAAATCACAGGCAAAAATAGTAGGTAGTAGGTTTAAGTACACAGAGGGAAATTCCATTCCTTGATGTTTTTTCTGTTTCTCAAACCATTAACATGTAGAAAATGTTAATTTTGCTGATGGCTACTAATTATAGTAAAAACTGAAAGTGTCCTGCAAATGAAGATGTCTTAATTAGAAAATAAACAACCTTATTGAGAATAACAGGAAGACCAGAAACACAGAAGAGAAAAACCAGGGTAATTCGTGGACCCATCAGAAAAGCTTAGGGGCTCATTATTTTAAGTCACCTTCTCTAGAAATAGGATGATATATAGAATATATATGGACTAACCTTGATACAGAGCCCACTTGTGTAAATGAAAAGATCTGCTCTGACTTCAGGGAGCCTTGAACTGGCCTCTCTGAGAACAAGAAATATTTTTGCCATCCTTCTCCTCCTATTCCATCTACAGAACCCTGCTTGGAGTTCTCTAAAATCCCTACACACAAATAAAAACACAGGTCCTTTTATTATTATTTTTAGCTATATGATTCCTTCCATCTAATAATTCACTTTTTGAGGCGGATGACGAGCTGGTTATGACCAGGCTCTGCCTTTATAGTAGATTTTGTTGGCTTTTATGTGCAGCACGTTAGCAGAGAATAATTCACGTGGGAATTCAGGTTTGAAAACCAAACCAACAAATCAAAACAACTGTGAGCTGAATTCTACAGCTGCAGGATTTAAATGTGGGCAGATGGGCACGGAAAGGGTTCCTTTCCCTGTTCCCCTTAAATGAGGCTGTTGCTCCCAGTAGTGAGTGTTGCCCCAAAGAAATCCAAGTTTATATCTTACCAAACACCTTTGTACTTCTAGCATTGAGGAAACCAGGGTGGGTTTTGCATGTACACTTTAAATGTGATTTCCCCCCCCCCTTTTTTTTCTGCACTAAAAGATAAGGGAAGAACACAGATATATTATATACTTCCATAACACAGTCCCAGTAGCAGATTAAGGACCCCTAGAACAGCAGTACTACTGATAATCCACCAAAACATCCATGATAGAAAATCTGAGAGACTATGAAAAACCAGATTAAAGTGAATATGTTTTTAAGAACAGTTAAACAACTCCTTAGACAGTTTTAAGGCAACACATAACTTTTCTTGTCTGTTAGACATCATTTGTATTTCTGTATTTAATACTGAGAGAATTGTTCACATTAAAAGTATTATAAACAGATTAATCTGCACGATGGCAAAGACTTAGAAAACACAGAAATCTTTTGTTATAGTAATGGGAAACTGTAAATAAATGTGGCTTTAGTTGTATTGTGTGACTGCAGAAGACAAACACATCTTTTCAGCTGTGCCATGACAAGTCACTTCACTAATTTCTTCCCTCAACTGTATTATAAAACAAGAAATTTGTTTTGATGATCACAAGAATGGCTAAGGGGAAAAATAAACCAAATAATAATATTGAAATAAACCAAGCAATAATATTGAATCACTCTTCCCTGCAAACTATAATCCTTTTTTTTTTTTCCAGTTCAGTGCTATTCCCATATCCCAAATTATTCTCCCCTGCTACAGTACAATAGGTTTCATCAGGATTTTTTTCAGTGGTGTGTGAAATTAGATCTAAACAAGAGCTGACTTTGTCACTGTAAACTGAACCCTGGATGTATTAGAATCCAAATAAAGTTTAGTTATTGTACTTGTTAAATAAAGTCAGAGTGTATTAAGTGAGAAGCTTCTTGCAGTGTTTTTAATGCAGGCCTGTAGGATTCACTCCTTTCTGCTCCTCCTGAAATTACCAGGAAGTTTTCTACCCATGCCACTGAGCTCGGGGTCTCACTACAGTGGTGAAGTTTTCCGTAGGAAGAAGCAGCTCTTCATTTTCCTGGTCCTGACGGATTTATCAGAAATGAGGTTTCAGGGATTTACACAAGGGCAATACCGGTTTCACTCCTGCACTTGTCTAAGCTACATCTCCAGAAGCTTTTTATCGCATTTAACATGATTTCACCTGCCTCTGTGAAAGATCACATGGAGCTAAAAGTCCCCAGGAAACTCTGGACTGAAGACTTTTAGGGTAAATATTCTGCAGGTGGTTCTCAACTATGAATCTTACAAAAAAAAAAAAATACAGAGGTACCTTTCTCCATCACAACTAAGATGAGTTGGGGGTTTTTTTGTGTTTTTTTTTTTTTTTAATCTAAATGAAAACTAATATAAAACACTTTGCCCTCCACACTACAGGTTGCTGGTGGAAGGCAGAGCAGAAGAGCCTTACCTTAGTAAGCTCTGCCCATGAGTAGCTGCTGGGATATTGGGAAAAGCCTGAAGTACTGCCTTTCCACTTGTCCGGGCTGCACTTGGGCAGTAACACCCCGAGCTCTGAGAGGATTGAGGCTTTTTTTATCACCCTGAGCATGCAGCAGGTTTTGGCTCTGTCTGCCACTACGTGGTTTTTAAGGATGATAATGGTTTGCTGACTCCAAACTGGGCTGATCTGCACACAGGGAGTTCCAACTCCTGTTGTTACATCAGTATTCCAACACCACAGTCTCCCAGGAGCCCTGCACCTGCTTCCACAGGAAGGAATGACAATGCACAGACTGACTTTTGCACTGCAGAAGAAAACACCAAAATCCCTGTTGTAAACAAAAAATCCCCAGCCTGGCATTCCAGTTGTCTTTAATCTGCCCCTTCCTTGCCCTGGAGGAGCTGAACACCAGAGTAAAATGGCAGGGGAAAAGCAGATAAAGGAGAATTCGACCTGGGGGTTTACACCACATCACAGCTGCCCTCTGCACCAAAAGAAATCACAGCAGATTAGCTTGGCCTGAATGTCAAATACCAAACAGGGAACAGACCACAAGTGAAGGTTTTGTCCCCTGTAAATACCTAATCAGTACCAAAGATCTACTTTCTACTTACCAGTTCTTCAGGAAAGAAGAGTGCTGACATTTATCTTGGAGGACAGCCCCCAGCAGCACATGGAAGTATCCCAGGTAACAGGCAGGGAGACCACACAACGCTGGTATATAAGCAAATACATTCTGTTCCCCAAGGTCAGCGATTTGTTACAAGGGATTTATACTCAAAACATCACAGATTCAAAATAGTGCACTTGGGCTGATATGGAAAATGTCAACTCACTCCCTCTCTCTCCCCTACAAACAGCTTTGGGGTTTATTTTTACTGATGTACATTTAAACATAGTTCAGATCAAATTAGGGTCAGGGAAGAGACTCTGGTAACTTTTAGCTGTAACATTATATCTGTTACATTTATATGCAACTTTTACATATATGCTCTCCTTGCAGTGTTTACAGCCCACGTCAGAGCAAGGCAGGCAAAGCTGAAATATCCTTTCTTTCAAGGAAGCAAAAACCTTTTAGTAATGTTTTCCTGTCAATGCAATTACTCTGATTGCTCCCATCATTAAATGCACCCAAGACCACGTGATTAGACCAGGACCAGTTTGGTGAGGAGAACTGTAAAACTCGTGTACTTACTTATGCATGTATCCATCTGCACTCCCCGTTAAGTTCATCTGCATGACAGTTCGGAATTCTGTCTCATTGCAGCAGTATTTAAACACTGTGTTGTTATGGTGACAGCAGAAGATGTAGGATTTATTGTCAGAGAGCCGGGGGCAGTGAAACCCAAAGTGGTAGCGACCTTTGTAGTCCGTGTAGGGCTCGCAGACCCGAAAGTGTGCAGACAACACTGGAAAACCAAGAACAACATCAGCTCTGTGAGTCACTCGTGTCAGCTGTGTGCTATCAATAACAGTTTTTCAGGCTTAAACAGCTGGGGTTTGATTTCTGGAAAACATTAATACCTCAGAGCTTTCAGCATCGTAACACTTAGTACGTAAAGACCACAATATTTAGGCTCTTGCTGTATTTTGAATCTTATTGTTTAAGGGAAGAGGAGAAGTGCCCTCTGTGCTTAGAGGCACAAAAATATTTAGGGAAACATTTTCCTTTTGCTGTTCTAAATATAGGGGTATCCATAACACTCCATGATGTCCATGTCTGATTCTCCTGGGATGACTTAATAAAAACAAAAGGTCTGTATAGAAACTGCAATACAAGTTTGCTGGCACTTGGTTTACAGTCACCAGCCCCGACAGAAAACATCTTCTCTATTGTAAAGGTCATTCTTTGATAAGGATTAGTCTGTCAGAAACAGTAATTAGGAACAGCATAACAGATCTGAACAACTCTCAATTTGCAAATAGACAGAAGTAATAATAATACCTTTAAAATACTATAATACCTGTAAAATACTACTAATAATACCTTCACAGGTGTTCCTGAGAGTTCTTACATTTCTCCTTTAATAAGTTCTCAATTAAAGAGTTTATTACAGCTCTGAGAACACTTTTTTTACAGCAGTGTGTCACACTGATATCACCATCACTTTTACTGGTGAGGGGGGAAAAAAACTCTCCATACATTTCTTTTCCAAAATGTAGTTCCATAAGCAACCACATGAGACCTCCTGGTTGATGTGAAGAGTCTTTCAAGAGGCAATATTTGGTTCCACGTTATGCCAACATTTTAACTCATTCACAATTTGTGTCATGGGGCCTTATATCATCATTTATAGCACATTTACCATACACACCTCCCAAAGTTTAAACTCTGAGGAAATGTGGAAGTCTCTTAGCAGTGAAATGCTTTTACCCTGAGTAGAGAGCAGAGTCACAGCCGTGCTGTGGGCAGTGCAGATCATAAGGTCACACCAATTAGCAAAGGATATTCACTTCAGACTGACAGAATTAACCCTTGTAATTTGGTGTATGATTTATCCATTGGTTTTACCAGCACAGGAGGTTACAGATAATGACTTGCATGGATTTAGCTTAACTGTGCTGTATCCCACAGTCCCTGTTGATCTGTAATTGCATCTTATCTGCCTAATCCTCATTTCTTCCTATATTGCTTTAAAAAATTCCTAATGCTTCTGTTTCTCAAATTTATAAAATATATTAATTTCAAGATACATTTTAAGGATTGTGACACTGGAGATGACTTTTTTATTTCTGTGTATAGGGGGGAGCCTAGAACAAAAAGGTAAACTGAAACTAGGTAACTTGTAGTGCCCTCTGAGTCAAAAAGCATCCCCTTTAAGCATTTAATATTTATATAGATATGTGTGTGTGTGTGTGCACATACCTGGCATCATTCAACAAAAGAAGAAACAGTCTGTAGATTAATTCAGTCAGGAACTGACAGTGCTGTTTCTAAAGGAACACAGATGTTGAGAAAAGTAATTACATATTTTGCCCTGCCTGGGAAAATGTTGTGTTCCAGATGAAATTGGCCTCTGCTCCTGTCACTGGGTTTTACCACTCAGAAGTTTTGCTTGCTCTTCACTGCAAAGTGTTTTACTTAAGAGCACAGTGTGGAAGTGTCCCCTGATCCCTAAAAGGTTCCTTTGCCCATTTAAAAAGGAAAACAAACTTCCCTGAGAATAAAAACTGAGGGAAGTATGATCACAGACTGAAGGGAGAATTAAGATAACGTCAGGTCACAGGAGGAGGGGTGTCTGTAATAAGATGCAGTCCTAGGCACATCCTTAAATAGTAAAATGTGTGTCAGTGATTAAAATAAATGCACAAATAAGAGCGTAATGTGATGATTAAATTACATTCTGAACTCGGGAGTCGGTGTGTGGTGGATTAACCCTGGTAGGCAGCTGCTTGTCACTCCCCCTCTCCCTGTGAGGGAATCAGAAAGTGAGAAAACTCATGGGTCATTTAACAAATGAGTAAGAAAAAAACCCCACAGCAGCATCAGCAAGTACCTGGTGCACACTGAAAGAACTTTATCAAGTTTTAATCTGTGTAAGTTCACCTGCTGTCTTTGCTTCTCTGTGAATCAGAAAGCCAATAAACAACGTGTGATTTTTTTTTTTAAAGTATTTTTCCTGAAAATAACTTTGCTTAAATCCTGAGGATTAAAGAACCTTATTTCTATAAAATACTTCAGCTAAAAGTATTGTACCTGAAAGGCTCTTAAATTGTCTGTTTCTGGAGTTCTCCTGTGCAAATACTGTTTTTAAGAACTATTATTGAACAGGTAACTGATATGGATGCTTCTATCTCTGTTCCTACTGATTTCCAGAGGATAGTCTGTCATGCTTCAAAGATTTAAGCCCATTTTAAGATTTATCTGCTCTGCTTTAAAGGTACACAGCCAGAATACAACAAACTGCTGCTTCCCTCTCTGTTCACAGTTCCAGATCTGTGCAACACTGATCACATTTTAAATTTAGCCACTAAATTTTTCAAGCCCTGAGAATTTGAGAAGGGCTGGTCTTTCTCAGCTTTCCACTTGGATCCACAGAAATATTCCTGTGTGTGCATTTTACCACACGTTAATTTGCTGGGTGGACGTTCATTTCCAACTTCAAAATAAAAATAACCTTTCAGTCTTTGGCTTGTTGCTGTAAGCCTTGCTGTCATCCCTGATTTCATAAATGTGTTTCAGTGCATTAAATGTATTAACATTGTTCAGGGGGCTGTTCTGTCACTTGTGCCCTTACTTCTGTTCCACTTGTGGAGCCAGTGAAGGTTATGCTTCTAATTGCTAAGTGGGGTTTTCAGCCATTCCTACAGATTTCAATGTGAATCTTGGGATACCAAAGACTTGGATTTACAGTCTGTTAATCTGGGGAACTCAAATGGAGCCTTGCCATTCGATTTTCACTTCAGCTCAGGTTAAAAATGATGTTCATATCACTCCAGTGAGAGCAGCATCCTTTTTTAACCCCTGCCATTCTCACTGCACAAAGCCGGTGGTTTTCTTTTATGGAAGCTGATCTGTCTTGGGCAAAAAAAACCCAACCAAATTCCATTGGCTGGCTGCAAAACGATAATAAATTTCCTCCTGTAAAACGTGTGTGAGTTAGCAATGACCTAAACCCATCCCTACAGCAAAATTCCCCAAGGAGCAGAGTTTGGCTGCCATGAAAGGCTTGTGATGATTTCAAATTAAGCCTCTAATCTACATGCTCATAATGGATGTCAGATAATAAAACACTTACAGCCAAGGAGCAACAGGAAGATACACATTTAGAAAGCCAGTAGTTATCAATGTTAATAGATAAATTATGTAAGAAAAGCTATATGTAATTTGTTTCAAATAAAGATATTGAATGCAGTATGTTATTACCCAGAGGCAATACTTTTCTTCTAAGGGTAAAAAATATATCAGAACACTGGCTTTATTGTCTGGGTTTGAGGGAATAAAGGTGTATTATACCAGGGGCTGAATACATCTGTTTGCACACATGGTGTTATTACAGTGTCCCATTGAACCTCGACACAGGTAAATAGAACATAGGTAAATATTTGTATCACCTTGAGGAAAAGGGCTGGAGAAGTGGGATCTCAGGATGTCTCTATCAGAAGTCCCCTATAAAGAGTGGCAAAGGTATGAAAACTTAAAAATCAACAGAGGAGACTGGAGCAGCTGGCAAAGTTTTGTGAGGTTTGATCACTTCATTGAAGTGTTCTTTTAATTGACTTCATTCAGGCACCACAGACACAGATTTTTGAAATTATTTTAGCCTAGAAAACAACAAAGAAGCTGCTACAACCCCTGTGCCCGATCCCAGTCCACAGGAGGAGGAGGGCAGATACAGAACTGGGGATGCAGCCCCATACAAAGGGATTTTCACTGCAAGGACTGAAGGAGAACAATGTTTTCAGATGAGAAGTAGTGTGGTTGATAATATTCTAACACTGTCAGCAAAAGGACTGTGTCATTTACAGCTAAATAACAAACTATCATTAGGAAGAATCAACCTGGACACTGCAAACAAGCAGTGGGCAACAAAATGCTTGAGCTAACTGATAATAAAGTCCTTACACAGACAGAGCAGGAACAATTTTCACTGAACACAAGGATACTTCAATGCACGTGATGCCTGGTAAAGTTTTAAGTATGGTGGTCAGGGATGGGATGTAGTATAAGGGGAAAAAGAGCAGTGATACAAAAAAAAATCCCTTTGGATTAAAAACTGCTTCAAGAATGGAGGATAAAAGACATTGAACTGCAAGTAAAAACCTGTAGGATCAAATCTATTTGGACTAAGAAGCTTTTTAATTATTTTTTTAATATTAATTCATAGTTACAGAAACCCTTAATGACATATATAACTTCTGAAGAACAAATGCAACCAATAACCAGAGCACTTGACTCATTCTCAAGCTAAAAGCTGACACATTTCTGCACAAATCCATTCTGTGGCTTATTTATTATTTAATTAGCAATCCATCTGATCCTGTTTTGAAAGAAGTCCATATTAATTTGCAACTATTTTTTTCCCTGTGGCACACACCAGTAAAAGAGAAAGTTACCTGCTGACAAGAGTAAGGAGAGCAGAACCATCAGCACATTCAGGGACTGTTGACCACAACTTGTCATCGTTGGCTTTCATTGGTCCATTAGAAAATTACCTGTTTGACAAGATGCAAAAATCACATTTAAGTGTCTGTTCATCTCCTTTTCATGGTTCAAACTTTTACTTCCCCACAAAGCTTTGGTAAAATGAGATGGCTTTGCACAGTAAGAAAAAAAAAATAACACCCATATAATTTTTCTGGACTTAGAAGTGAAATAAATTCTCCTTTGTATGATTTCATTAAGATTCCTTTCTCATTTCACCACGAATATAAACAACTGTTTACTTCCTTTCCATTAACCTAGAGTGGAGATGGATCACACAAAGCCTTTATTGGATATTCACACCTCCCTTGTAATCTGCACTCAGCAAAAGTGTGCTGCTTTCCCTGTCACAGGAATGGGCTGTTGTCTGAAGCCTCTAAGGACCAGAAACACATAAACAATACAAAAATAAATTGGCTGCTCTGAAAGCCAATCTGTTTTACCCCATTAGAGGGTGCAGTCGCTCAGAAAGTGGGTCAAGCAACTGAGATGGTTGGAAACACTTAAAAAGAAAAAAAAGTCTTTTCATTAGAATCACAGCATTTCATGGGATTGTTATTTCTTGGTTTTTTTTTTTTTTTCCTAGAAAGCAGGGTGAGAAGTGGTCTGGTTTGGCTGGCAAAAATCCTAATATCCTAAAAAGGATCCTCACAGCTGGGTGAGGCCAAACACATCTTGTTCCACATTAATTCAGCATCACCTGCTGCACATTCAACAGCTCCAACAGAGACTCTGCCCCAAAGTAAGTGCTCTCACCAACATGGGAAGGATTGAGTGGTGCCCAGTCCTGTTGTCACAACCCCGGATGTATGAACTCTTCATCCTGACCTCACACTGACAGTAATAAATAGGTAATTTATAAATTACCTATAAACAGGTGATTAATAACATAAATAAAATTAATAACACAACATAAAATAAAGAGGTAATTTATTGGTTTGTACAAGAACACTGGGAGCTCGGGCTACAGACCTAAAATAAAATATAATTTTAGTTATATTATTAATCCCCTATTTATTTGTTCTATTATTTGTTATTATATTGTTAATCCCCTATTATTTAACAGTAAGACAGGTTGTCCTGAGGACAGCTGGCTTCTGGAGCTTGTAGAAAGAGAAAAGAATCTGAACAGCCCCCCTGTAATCCAGAAGGAAACAGTCAGTGACCTGCTGAGCCACTTGGATCCCCACAAGTCTGTGGGACCAGATGGGATCCACCCCAGGGTGATGAGGAGCTGGTGGAAGAGCTCGTCAAGCCTCTCTCCATCATCTGCCAGCAGCCCTGGCTCGCTGGGGAGGTCCCAGATGATTGGAAGTTGGCAAATGTCACACCAATCCACAAAAAGGGCCGGAAGGAGGACCCGGGAAACTCCAGGCCCGTCAGCCTGAGCTCAGTGCCTGGCAAGGTTCTGGAGCAGATCATCCTCAGTGCAGTCCCACAGCACCTACAGGATGGACATGGGATCAGAGCCAGCCAGCACGGGTTTAGGAGGGGCAGGTCCTGTATCACCAACCTGATCTCCTTGTATGACT
>NW_016690309.1:1399225-1577189 GCF_001604755.1 Lepidothrix coronata | reverse complement strand
CCTATTTATTTCAGTTATATTATTAATCCCCTATTTATTTCAGTTATATTATTAATCCCCTATTTATTTCAGTTATAAATAGGTGATTAACGATATAAATAAAATTAAAAATCAAATCTAAAATAAAGAGGTAATTTATTGGTTTGGACGCTGGGAGATTGGGCTACACACCAGGTGGTGTTACTGCAAGGTGGTGTGGTGAGTCTAATTCTTGGGTTGTTAACATCATTCTGAGGTGTTTAGAAAAAAAAAGGAAGGAAAATGGCAATTTATGTAAAAAATTCCACTGTTTCTGACAGCTCAAGAGACACATTTTGCTGACTGTTTATGAAATAAGTGCCGGATTATATAAATATGTAGTTTACTAGTAGGGGTCTACTAAAATCTACTGAATCAGATTAAAACACCAAGACAATTGCACCTGATGTAACAAAAGGGGAGGGGGGTGAAAATTAATGTATCAGGAGTAACTAAATCCCGAGTACCACAGATGGATAATGGAGGGGAGACACAGAGCTGGGTGCAAAGTGCTGAGAGGCCAAAGATTTCTCCCACAAAATGCCGTGTGTGCCACAAGCAAATCCACTAAAAAGTCATCTTGGCATGTGAAAAACAGAGCACAGACCTAAAAACTTTTGTACAAGAAAACGTGATAGTTTACACTGTTATCTGCAAGCCAAACCACTGCAGTGTAACCTTAAAGTAAGTTTTCAAGGGAAAAAAATTTAGAAACCATAACATTGTGAGGAGAATATAAAAGTGCAATGAACTGTGAATGCTAATTAAAAATACTTCTCATCAGTACTGTTTGAAAAAGCTGTCACCTTTTTTTCCAGAAGGAATATCATATTAATTAAAACACTGAGCAGACCTAAAGTTGGAATTGCATTAAAAAAAAAACCAAAACTGAATATAAGCCAGAGGTTGAGAATGTAGGAGTTTGACCAAGAAAAACAGCTACAGAGAATATGCTATTGCCAATATTGATAGGAATAAAAGGGTAGGATATTTTCCTGGGTGAACCAAAGCTGCAGGAATTCTGGTAGTGATTCATTACTAAGGCAAATCTTGGCTTTTGTAGCAGTTAATTAAAAAGAGATCAATAAGCACTCCTGTTGCGTATCTGGGAAGACAGAGATGTTTGGTATAGCTGAGACTATTAAATATTTCCAGATCAAGAGTAATTTAGGATGACATTAATGAGTTGATACTAAGGTTCCTAATTTGATATTTGCAAATCCGTGTAATTTGTATCCAGTTATTTCAGCAGAGCTGGATGGGGAACATGGAAATCACTTTTTCAATTTTTTGGGAAACAAGGGCAGCTGTCAGAGAACCTGAAGAAACCTAAGAACCTTTTTAGAAGTAAATGAGATAATCCAGGTAAATTACAAGCATGATGTGGATCTAGAGAAATTTAATGGAATGGTTAATACAGAATCCAATTAATAAATAATTAAGGAGAGTAATATAATTAATATGTATCACTCTGGCCTTATGGTAAAGTTAACTTATTTCTCTCTGGGTTGTTGATTAAAGTAGATTAAAGATAGTTATAGTATAGTAGATGTCTGTAAAATATCTCACTTAGTAGCATGAAATTGAGCAGGCAGTGAGAATGAGGAAAAAACCCACATCAGTTATGGAAGACTAACTCAGATTGGAAATCAGATGCACATTTTTTGGAAGGCACAATCTTGTTAGTAATTGAGTACATCCAGCCTCACTGGCAATTTCTTAATCAGCGCTGTAGGTAGAAATCTAGAAGGGAAAAATTTATTTCAATTACGTCCAACAGAACTGGCAACGATGAAATTGGCATTTTAATCCAAAATCATGGGATGCTTGTGTTTTCTGTCAGCTGGGAAATCAGGGGGAGGGACTAGAACCCGAGAGACCTGCACACCAGTGGCCAGGAGAATCTGTGTAAATAAATGCATGTACACATCTATCCATATTTCTGACAGCAGGGAAACGCTCCAGTTTTAGAACTGCTGTTTCAGTGATCATTACACTGAATAGGAGCATTTTTGGGAGGGTAAAATATAACTGACAGTTCACTTGTTGACTGTTCTGAGGGGTTTTTCACATGCTGCTGTCTGGCTAAAGCAGTCATGTTTTGTGCAGTACCAGGAGGATGTCTCTGAGCTGTCAGAGCTGGAAGAGACGGGCAGGAGAACTGGTGACATGGTAAAAGGAAAAGCCTAAATCACACAAAGCATTCCCTGATGTTAGGCCATGGAATAGAGAGGGTAGAAACACGGTAATCAGCAGTGATCTGGCTGAATATTTATTTATTGTTATTTTTAAGCAGCTCCATGGTACTTAGTTGCCAAATGGGGTTAAAACCTGACACGTGTCTCCTGTGAAACAGAAGAAATGGCCCTCACTCGTGGTTTTTAATTTTTTTTGCTATCTTGTCATGGAATAAGGATTATGTTCAGAATATTGCTTTCCCTTGCAGAAGATGCAGCAGTGAAAGATTCAAAAAGAGAGCAACACTCAAAGGAAAGGTGCTGTAAAATCATGATGAAGGAGAGCAGACGTTAAAGGGAGACAGAGCAGGTGGGTGGCTTTTTGTTTCTGCTGGTGAAGAGCCTGTGACTGAACTGCAACTTCTGATCTCACCCCCAGCACGAGAGCAGAACTGGTTTGCCTTTAACCTCCCTCCTCACCATGGCCTTTGGGTGCAGAAACCATACAGATCTATCAGATCATTATGCAGATTTTACTTCTCACTTCCACACTGTGACATTTTAGCTCTTACTCTGCTCCTACATCCACTGCTTTGGTTATCCCTGTAGCTCTATCTAGCTGTCTCCTCTTGAAGGGAATCTGTGAATCACTGGAAAGAAAAGCTGCCAAGAGAAACAACCATTTCATGAGGTAAGATTTTGATGTAGAAATTATTTTCCCCTGACTCTGAAGGAGAAGAAAAGCCATGTTTGGAAGAGATGTTTGAAAAACAATGCACATTTGGTATTTTTTTTTTTTTTGGTTGTTAGAAAGAACAAAGGGAGATAGCAAGAGAATTTATTAAATACATCAGTGCTGCCTCACAATTTTGTTCTCTGCAGAGACAGAAAATGGGGTGATTCAAGAGATCATTTAACCCATCTTCCTGCCACAGATAGGTCCACCTAACCCGTTCTTGGCAGAAGTTCACAGAGTGTCCACCACCAAAGTGGTTTTCTGACCTTCTCAGACAATTCCCTAGAGTGTTTCTCCAACCTAGAAAGCTTTCCCCATGTCTAAACTGCAGCTCCTCCCCAGTGGGGCTGGAGAGTGATTTACATGCTGGTACATTGGTTACACCTCTGCACCAGTCTTTAATTAACACACATAAGTGCTACCACATCTTCACTCACTCTTTTCTCAGACTAAAAACTTATATTTGTTGCAATCTTTCCTTAAACCTCCCCCTTGTTCCACCTCTGTACCTCCTCTTGTACCTGCCTCTACCCTTCATGGCAAGACTGTGCCTGGAACTTCAGTGTCATTTTGGTTCCTGTGGTTCATATTTCCTTAGAGTCCCCAAAAGTCCTAACAAACACCCCAAGAGCTGCCAGCTCTTCCAAGGGAAATACAAACAGAGCATTGCAAGGTGCAGATAACCACAGAGCTCCTGCTTATTCTCACTGTTGACTCAAAAGATAAATAGGTTATTCCTGGAGAGGAACATCTACACACAGACAAAACTACACAGGTAAAAATGTGCCACCACACAGGACATAACTAATGTCCAGCAGTCCTTCCCACTTTTTCCTCCAGTCTTTTGGGACATCTTTCACGGATTAAATGATACCTAGAAAAGCTCTGGTTGCCATAGTCCCTTATTACCCACCCTCACTAACCATAGACACGTTTAGTTTTGCTGCACTTCCTACACCTTTGGGACAAAGAGGGTCAAAGCAGTAGGGAAGTGGCCTCCTCTCAACCTGTTTGCTCATCTGGAGGCAACAGAAAACTCTGGTTGATTGTGGCAGCAGTGGGGGAATGAATAACACGATCGCAGTGCTTGAGAAAGCTGTTCAACATCAGATGGAAAATAAAAGGCTGTGATCCAAACCTAACTCCTAGTCCAGCTCTGTTCACTTCTCACATTAAAGCAGGCTTAAAAATGCATCCAGTATGTGTTCATGGACACTATTACAACGAAATTACAGCCTTATTACAAAGGAAGCAACAGAACTGGCATAAAAGAAAACCTGATTACTAAGGAAACATGTGGTTTCACACTGCAATAACCTCAAGAAAATGTTTATGAGAAACAGACACCAGTTTTCAGCTCAAAACAACTGAAACAACCTATGAAAAGGAACTGGTGATAGAAAACCTTTTGAATTGTAATGAAGCACTAACTTTACTCAGTGTCTCTTCCTTAAAAACATCTTACTGCACATATGCTTTAATTTAAGCATGTGTGAGTCTCTACACAACCACAGATAAAGCATTTGCAGTCAGGGTTTTAGTGCTGCTAGAGATGAGCAAATTTACATTACACTACCTCAGACATGAAATTCTTCCCTTCTATTTTATAAATTTTGAAATTGAAAATGTGAACTGTTCTATTTCCCACCCCCATGTTTACTATTTCTCTGAATAGCTATGAAGAGACAACACCCATGAATCCTAAAAAATAAGGCTCTTAAGTACAGCCTGAAGACCATCCTGTGAACTTCAAGCTGTTGTTAATAGGCCAAGAAACCTGTCCAAAGTGACACTCATTCATCTCCTGCCTCTTTTAGCCCTTCCCCGTCTCACCCACACCTCCGGTGAGCTGTTGGGACCTGTCCCACACCCACATCACCAGCATCCAAACTGGAAATGGATTTTAGCAGTTCCTACCCGGAGTATGACGAGCAGCAGAATCTGACACAGAAGTTAAAGGATCCCTTTATTACAGGAGGATTAATTTTAGAGAATCAGTGGTGCACTCAGACCTTATAATCACAAAATTTAACTGATGAGGAACCTCCCTATGGTAGCACAAAATCTTCGTTGACAGCCAAATTCCAAACTATCTCCACAGCACAGCTAAAGATATTAAAGTATTACCATAATGCAAATAAACTCCAGCTAATCAAATTCTTGCTGTGATTCACTATGTATTTGCATTTGTTAGGATAAGTGTTTGATTTCCCAGATCTATTGCTGATGAAGGTCAGGGAATTTTAGATTGTTGTCCATCTGACAACTGGCCCTTCACTGCATACATGAGATTTTTTTTTTAGGGAAAAATACCTCAATTACTTTGGGGAGACAGTCAGCTTTGTAAAAATAACAGCTGCAGCTGGGATGGTTTCCTGCCACTGATAAATAACCTCAGCTACAGGTGATTCTGTGCAACCAAAATCTACAATCTGTGTTTGTAAAACCTGTGCAAAAACTGAGAGCTTCACCAATGAATTAATAAATGCAGTAAGATGAAACCATCAAGTCTGGTCTATTCATGGAACAAAGTAACCTGAAACAACTGAATTTCGACTCTGAAATTATGAGTGTTCTTGGTCTCCCATGAGGGAGGAATGACAAGGAAACACACACAGAGCTTTGTAATAATTTTCTAAGAGCAGGACAGGATACATTTTTAAGTGATTACAAATCCCTATTGTTAATCAAGTTATCATTTCAGTTTTAAGAAATGCAAAGCTCTTCTCTAAGGAAACTTCTGCTTGTGTTTTTTGAGCTACTTTCAGTATAGAACCAGAGCAAATGTACTTTAAAGATTACCATTTCCAAATCTTAAATTAATAATGTAATTTCTACTGGTTTATTTGAAACAGTTTGTCCAAGTAATTTTAAAGATGTTATTGAGAAATAAAACGAGTTTTGATGGTAACATTAGAGGTTCTATAACAGCCATGTTTTAAAAAACTCCATCTCTGCATTACTGCAGAGCTCTAAAACCTGAGAATTTGTGTACCTACAAAAAGAGCAGTAAAACTGGCTAGTATATTTTTATTATTCTTTTGAGAAAAAAAGTAATATATCAGCAATTTATGTAGTGAAAAATGTGAGTAAATTTTTGATTTCACCAATATGTCATCAGCTGTATACATAGAGAAATTAAGAACTACCTGTAGTCTCTATGGGAGCATTTTGGACACATTTTCCTTTCAAAAATGGCCTCTTCTCCAAAATAAACCTTCCTGTGCAAAGTCAGTGATGTCCAAATTTTGTTTCATCCTCACATTCTTGATCATCACTAATCAACATCTGCATCTAATCAGACTGGTTTCTAATCTTCTGTCACTCTGGGTTTGTAAAACACTATTTTGTTCCAAAGTGACAAAATATGAGGATCAAGTCAAGCAAAAGTTAAAGTCAACTCAGAACAAACACGTTAATTTAAACACGTCAAATTCAAAGGAATTCAAGAATTCTCATAAATACTTTTTTCCCCTCTTCCCATCAACTTTAGAAAGATGTTTCCTTTTACAAACAGAAATTATTACTCCGTTCCTTTACAATCTAATTAAACATTCCAAGTCCCTATATAGGTATCAAATATTTTAGCTCTGGCCACCCACCAGACATCAATCCTTGCAAAGTTATTACCTTGAGCATGGCCTGTCTTACAGCACTAGAGCTTTCCAAAAGGCTCTAAAATTACCTTCTGGTCATCAAGCATTGAAATAACTTGTGTTCCTGCTCAAAAATGTTAGGTTATTTAGCATATTTTAAACCCAGGATGCATTACAATGGGAAACCCAGCTAATTCCGAAATGAGGAAAGGGTCCAACCCCTGATTAACAGAGCAGTGCTGGGAAAAAAGCTGCCACTTGGGGTTAAACCAGAAAACCACTTTTGTTTTCCTCCCTCAGGAGGCTCATTTAACTATGCCAACATGATGTGTGGCTTCTCTGACATAGATGGATCTGCACTGCAAGGATTTTGGCAGCGTTATCCCGACTTTCCTGAGGAACACATCTCAGTGTGCACAGCGAGGCAGGTCTGAGTGAGAACTGAGAGCTGGGCAGGCTCATCTACCCTGGGAAGAAATAGAGGTACTCTCCAGTGCTAAACCTGGCTCATCTAGAACCAGCTCAGCTGTTGACACACCCTTGGTGTTGGCAAGGACAAGGCTCAGGAGAAATAAAACGGCCCAGGGAGTTCACCTGAGGTGAACTGGCAAAATTCTGCACCTTGTGAGCAGTGCTGGCGGTAACAGGATGGGTTGGCTCTCGGAAAAAAACTGTTCAAAAGGCAAAAACTTCTTCAGTTGTGAAATCTGAAACTAGCCATCAGCATTCCCTGAAGAGGCAAATAACTCTTTGGATTCCAGGAAACGTTTTGGTCTCAAACCTGGCTCACCCTGTCGTTAAAGACAACGAGGAAAAACACCCACCAGAGTAAACTGAGAAGTCACAGAATCAAGAAGAAAGGGACCCACAAGGACCATCAAGTCCAACTCCAAAAGAATTTGCCTCCCTCCTTAAAACATTCCAACGTTTCATATATTGAAATGTTTCTCGGTGACATCACAACCAAAGGCTGTTCTCAAAGCAGAGCACACCAGGGTGAGGAGCTGCCACTGCACCAGCTCAGCAGAAAGGAAACTGTGGGGGAGCCTTAACCAACAACTGCTGGAAAGAGAAAATGCACTGTCCAAGGTTGGAGCAACTTCCTTTCACCTGTGCCTTTGAACACACCAGCCTCCCACTGCAGCAGGAAATGCCATTTTTCACTGCTACACACTCAACAATTCCGTTAAAAAGCTGGGTTTTAGAGCAGCACGTGCCTGTACTACTGCAATCATCCTAACTCACAGCCATTCTAATTAAAGCCCCTTACTTTCAGAACCCCGAGAACATTGAATTGTTAACAAGAACTTCGTGTTGAAAGTTATAAAGCAGAAGAACCAAGGAAAGTGCTGGCGAGCCCTTTGTCCTCTCCCCTGAGGCAGAAATACTTGCAGGACAAAAAAGGACAATTTTTAGTAGTCAGAACAGCAGGTGTGGAGGTTGCCAAGCAGAAGGAGAAAAGGCATGCAGAGCTGCAGAAAAGTGGCTTTCAACAATATATCTTTTTCTTTTTTTTTTTTTTATTTTTTTCCCCAGAGTGCATTTTTGGAACTCAAAAACCAGGTAAAATAAAGCTGTGCTGCTGGTGGTGACATCACACCCATCACAAACTTTGTTCCACATCCTTTACAAGATGTAAAACCTGCTTATTTTATGCCTGGCTTGGGGTTTGTGCAGATTTTATGCTGTGCACAAGTAGGTGTGAGAGAAGCTCCATGAAAAGACTTGTATAGAATTCCAAGAAACTCTATTTCTTGCCCTCCCATGGATCAAACATCCCTTCTCATTGAACCCAGTGGAGCTGAGCAAAATTACAACCATGTACCAGAAGCATTAACTGCAGATTGAAACCACAGTTCATTTAGAAGTGGTTTCCTTTAATATTTATTTATATTTAGATGTATTATCTATTTATAGTAGATGAATATTTATAACAGTATATAAATTTATACAAAATGCAAATATGCAAAAATGGAAATATAAATATATTATCTAAATTATAATATTTGTATTTAATATTTATACCTCTGCTTACTGGGCAGACATATATCAAACACACAGAGCAGAATAATACTACAATACTACCTGGGAACTTAATTATGACCCACATCAACACCACACTTTGGCTCTAAACAGCCCCCAAGAAATGGCTCCCACCTGAAACCCTTGCCATTTCTATCCCTGTAATTCCAGGAATATACAGAGAACAATCTGACAGAGCTTTCTGAAATGGTTCCTCTGAAGGAGATATTTATTTCCCATTTGCCTCAGAGACCACAGAACAGAGCAGATTTGAGAACTGTATATCAAGTTGTAGATTTAATGCCCTAAACGGGTAAACACTGATTAAAAATGCCATATGAAAACCGACCAGGGTGGGAAAAAAGAACATTACCTATGAGAATATAACCTTGCTTGATGTTTAAATCATTTTTATAAGGTTTATATACAAAAGAGAGCATGGCTAGGGAATTCAGCTTCATAACTTAGACCTCTGACTGCCACTTTCCAACTTTACTAGCACAGAAGGCATCACTTTCAAGTCATTTTAAGGCATAATTATGCCTAAAAATGTGTACTAATAAAGTTGGAAAGTGGCAGTCAGAGGTCTAACTTATGAGTTCCTGACAGGAACTAGATGCCAGCCACTGTATCTTTGAGATACTCCTACAAAGTCTCTGACCCAGAGAACTTAAAAGAGAATTATTTAACCTTTGTATAATTAAATAGACACCTCAACTCACTGGAAGATGAAAGGATACAGGGATACCAATATGACTTTAAACCATCCTTGCAGAAAACAACCCTGAGACATCTCCACACCCACAGACAGTGAGGAACAGGTCACAATTTGGACACATCAAAGAAGCAGAATAAGGATGCAGAGTTTTAAATGACAAGAATTATTTTCAAACTGAGAGGCTTCCTTTCTGGAAATTCGGGCTGAATAACTGCAATAATCATGTGCATTACCTCGTTGAAGTCGATGTAAAGAACCCCTTATTCATACAGGGAACAGTCTGCTCTTAATGACCCATTCTTTGGGGTATTCTAGCAATATGAAATTAGTTACATTTGGCAAGTGAGAATTTGATTATCCTATAATACAGATATTTACAGCTACTTCACTTGAATGGGGAACACAGAGGAATGATCATAAAACCAAATCATGAAAAAACATAAGACCAAAACAACAAAGCTGGTGCTGCAGCATCAAAGGCAGGGGGGGCACAATCTGCATGCAAATTTTATGAGCAGAGCGTTATTTTAATCCTGGTATCTCAATGCATTCTCAAGGCCTGTTCCCAAACGTGGTATTTATTGTAACAACATTTTTTTTTTACCCTCTCGTCTAATAAAAATATAATCCTTTTGGCAGCTGCCACAGATGCTCATTCTGCAGTGATTTTCTCTTCACTAACCATAAGGCCTTTGATGCCCACTCCATAATATATTTATCATATTATGGATGAAGTCACAGAGCCCAGACAATCAATTTTGTGTCTTGGGACAGCAAACTGCATCCAAAATATACTGAACTGTGAAATCCTCAGAGCTCCTATGTAGCTGAACCGAATCTAATGGAGTCTGGGAAGAGCAGAGGGGCTTTTTATATTTAGAATTAACCCACTTCAGCTATGGGTTACAAACCTGAATTCCAGTCTTCCCCCTTTTTATGGAGAAAAAAATGATTGACATCTGCCTTCCTTATTCTACCTGGAATGACAACTCACAGAGACACCTCTGGACAACTCTGGGGGAAAGACAGCTGTTATTTGAAGAGGCAAAGGATAGAAATGAGGTATTTCTATCTCACAGAAATGAGATAGAAACTGAATGACAGTGTAATGAAAAATGGGGTTGTCCAAGAAAGGGAATAGGAGCCAGATGCAGACATGATTTCTCCCCTCCTGTATAACCTCATTCTATTCCCTTCCCATCTTTCAGCTGCTTAAATCGTTATTTAGTCCCTCCAGCCAAAATGGGGGGAATAGAAATGACCAGATGGCTTCTGAAGAACTCCTTCTGCTGTTGAATTTTATTCTGAATAACTGTTTTACTCTAAAATCCTTCTCTACCTCTCCATCATCTCTAAGTTTGTTGACACATAATCATTTCCAGGCAAAAAGTCAAAGTCAGCAGTGCATTCCTGAGCTTCCTTGGTAATCAGCTGTCTTCTACACTATTAAACATATTGCTTTGGTTTGTGGCACTTCAGCAAAGGTCATATATCACTCTGCATTGTCCTTGGTGTCCTATTTTTATTCTTCAAACAAATCTTTATATCAGTTACGCCCCTTTCCCCTGAAATCTCGTATTTAATACCTGGAACTCAACATCAGTTAAAAGGGTAAGCACAGACTGCAGCCTGGTTTGGTGTCATTTGTGTGATGTAATTACCATCTAGGATTACTAATGCAGGTCTTAAACACAACCATAAATCAAATAAACTTTTAAATATCTTGTCAAGAAGTTCTGCTTTAAGAGCATAATCTGGATTTGTAGTTACAGCAGAAGGCAGTAACTAAACACTGCCCTCCTAAGAAGACTTAACTAATCCAAGGTCTTTCCTGCAGTGATATAATTTATTTCTATTTATCATCTTATCCATTTTGCACTAATAAAGATTTCATTGTCCTGGCCACAACACTGAAGGTTTTCTAAGCATTGTAAACTTGCCAAGTCAAGGAAGTCATGTGCCCAAAGAATGGAATAACACCTTATTCCACATGCATGAGACTCAAAACGTGACACTAATCACTGGGAGTGCAAGAGGGCTTGGGTTTTTTGGGTTGTTTCTTTGGTTTCTCAGCCTAGTTTTTTCTCCTTTCTGGTAGCACTATCAGATGGCTGTACTTTATTTCATATATCAGCCACAGGTGAAATCCAGTTTTCCTTCTGCAGAACAGATGTTTGACAGGGGGCAGGAGCAGAAGTTTGTCTTAGAGATAAATTTCTCCTATATTCCTTTAATGAGGCTAACAATGTTTTGAAGAAAAATTTAATTGCTGGAAAATCTTTATGTAATTATCATAACAGTGATTTATGACACAGTTATTTCATTGTTTATATAAATGTCTGCTCTTCTCCAGAGCTCTTACCAGCATGGCTATCTTTTAGTTCAATAATTTCTATTGATTAGCTGTAAATAAATAATAAATGATGGTGGAGCAGTTTAATATTCCCTTATTTTTGCCTTACAAAAGGGCTGATCTGGCACTGCTGTGTCCTTTTGCATCCCACTTTCCAATAAACAGTTTCAGAATTCTTGTTAGAACAAGTCTTGTATCACTTATGTGAGAAACTCAGGAGGAGCTCAACAGTCTTGCATTGGGAAGCTGGAAATATCTTTTAATAAGGCTGGGATCATAATACTTCTTTCAAAGATGCACTTAGAAAATGAAATATTATTGAAACACCAATTAATTTGAAGGAAATATTTTAGATTAGACTGATGTTTACATAGCTTAAAAATTATGTTTTCTTTGAGGAGGTACAGCACACTAGCTCAGAAACCCTATCAATCAGAAACACCATCCAGAGAATAACAAAAATTATAAAAGTTTAAAAGAGGCCTTGTTCTTAACCTGATATATTTCTAGCTAAAAGTTATTTATTCTCACTGAATGCTTTTGGGTCATATCTCTTTTTTTCCCCAACTGCTGTCTTTACCTCTATTGTATACTGAAAATGCCACCAAACAAAAGGGTAAAACTGCAATTTCATCATAAGCTCTAAGCATGGCAGATTCTAAAGGCCTTTTAGAAAAACAGAATCTCCAAAGCAAGTCATGCAATTAATCATCTTCCTTGTACTGTAAGGTAATTACCAGTAACTGGGAAGGCCACTCTAAATTACAGAAATCTCTCAGTTGAAAAAGAAAAGCCCAGCACTGATTACAAAAGGATTTAAGAAAAAAAAAAAATCCCACTTAAGAAAATGTTTCTCAGTTAATCAGCCTTGGAGCTCGGGACTGCCAGCACCGTGGGCACCACGTTCCATGGAATCCTTCCCAGGAAGGTTCATAGCCAGGCTTGGCACCTGCACCGTGCCAGCCTCCCAAACTGCCTGCAAACTGCCACACAGGGGCTTTTCAAAAGAAAACAGGGTGAAATATGCTCAGAAACAAGAGCAAAGGTTCACCTGAAGAAGGGACAACCTTCCTCAGGGAAGTCACGAGGTAGCAACCGGCACTGAACCATCCCAGTGTGCTCCCCTGGCAGGGCACGGTCATTTGGCAATTAATAAAGGCCCAAGCTGCAAAAAGCACACATCTGAGAATCCCTGAGGCATATCAAAGTGTAAGCCTGTTTGTTTAGCTAGGATAAAAATACCTGGAATCCTCAACCAGATGAAGGAAGCCAACAGAGAAATGCAGAAGGCATCGCTTGTTAAAGGGAGCAGAAAGGAAAACTGGCACGGAATGAAGACAAGACAATTAATGGTAACAGCACGTTATTTGGCTGAGAAGGGTTCATTTCCCCACAGCAGCCCCCACAGTGCTGGAAAGGTGCTGATAACACTCCGGTGTGCTGGTCCTGCTGGGCAGGGCTGGCACAGCATCACCACTGTCCCCACAGCATTCCCTCCATCCAGGGACTGGGGATGGGCAAGGTCCTGGCACAGGACACAACTACAGAGCTAGGGCAGCTGACCCAAACTGCCCAAAGGCATGATCCAGACCACGAGATGTCAGCTCAGATAGAAAAGCCGAGGAAAGGGGGGGGCATCCATTATTCACAACATTTGCCTTCCTGAGCAGCTGCTCCTTGTGCTTCCCTGCTTCCTGGGAAGTGCTTGGACATTACCTGCTGATGGGAAGTAGAGAGGAAAATCTTTGGTGTTTTCCTTTGCTTGTGCTTTCACTTCAGTAAACTGCCTTATCTCGGCACGCTGTTTTCCATCTTATTTTCTCTCCCCTGTGCAGCTGAAGAGGGACAGAGTGGCTTGGTGGGCACCTGGCATCCAGGTATTGGGTTTGCCTGGCAGTGGGGGGATACAGGGGTGGATTCTCTGAGAAGCTGCCAGAAGCTTCCCCCATGTCCAACTGATCCAATTCCAGCTGGCTGCAGGACGGACCCACCGCTGGCCAAGGCTGAGCCCAGCAGAGGTGGCAGTGACACCTCTGGGATAACAGGTTTAAGAACACAAAAATTATTTGGCAGAAGTAATTCTGGCCAGAGAAGTGAGGAGTGAGAATATGTGAGAGAAACAGCCCTGCAGACACCAAGGGCAGTGGAGAAGGAGGGCAGGAGGTGCTCCAGGTGTTGGAGCTGAGATTCCCCTGCAGCCCATGGGGGGCTACAGGGGAGCAGAGATCCTCCTGCAGCCCCTAGAGGAGCCCACCCCAGACCAGGGGGATGCCCAAAAGAAGGCTGTGACCTGTGGAAAGCCCACACTTGAGCAGGATCCTGTGCCAGGCCCTGTGGAAAGAGGGACCAGGATGGGACAGGTTTACTGGCAAGACTTGTGACCCCGTGGAAGGGACCCAGGCTGGAGAAGTCTGGGTGAAAAACTGCAGCCTGTGGGAAGGACTCAGGCTGGAGAAGTTGGTGGAGGACTGTCTCCCATGGAAGGAGAGGAATGGGGCAGGGGAAGGATTCCTCTCCCCGAGGAGGAAACAGCGGCAGAAAACACATGTGGTGCTGACCATAACTTCCATAACTCTCCCTGCTCCACTGCGGGGGAGGACAGGGAGAACTGGGAATAAAATTAAGCCCAGGAAGGAGGGAAGGCGTTTTTAAGATTTGTTTTACTTCTCATCACGCTGCTCTGATTTGATTGGTAATAAATTCAACTAATTCCCCTAAGTCGAGTCTGTTTTGCCCGGGAGTGGTGAGTGATCCCTCCCTGCCCTGCCCTCACGGGTCTTCTGTTGTGCTTTCTGCCTCTTGCCCAGCTGATCAGGGCAGTGATGGAGCAGCTTTGGTGGGCACCTGGCATCCAGCCAGGGCCAACCCACCACACAACCCCATGAGAAACCGAAAATCCAAAGCAGCCAGGCCTGTGGTGGAATTAAATGGACTCCTGAAGGTCCCTGACTGGCTGCTAAATGTGTGCAATGCAAGGCAAAGAGATGCACTTAAGGAGAGACTCGTGAGGACAATATCAGCTCAAGGAACCTGAAACGAGCTGCTAATAAAGCCCTGTCTCCACTGCCACCGTGTAACACAGAATACCCACAGAATACCCACGTGAAGGGCACACAAAGCACTGGCAGTTAAAATAATCCATTTAAAAACGCAGGCAGTTGTATTGGTGTGACCACCCACAGACATCTTCACACTTTCTGTGGGAAGAGAGCCATCAGCATATTTTTTTGAAAGCAAATATTGCTATTAAAAAAGGCAGGTCTCCCACAGAATTAAAAGGTTTCAGAGCACAGCTTTAAGTATTTATATTGCACCATATATATATTTATGTCACCTATTTTTTACTACTAAAAGCCAGACTGAAGCTTTTTTGCTTTTAATAAAATTTATTACTGGAAATAAAAAACTCTTTGTATATTGTGTATAATACTTATTGTTCTGCCATGCAAAAATACTGCTCAGATTGTTCATTCATATGAAGATAAATGTGTTTGTTCACCCACTGGCTCAGTGCTATGAGAAAATTAATGCACTCTAAAGATACCCATAATGTAACTCAAAAGATGAGTACTCCAATCCTTCAGATCCTTCATACTGGAAAAAGGAGATCAGAGAAGTAAAGAAAGCTGCTCTTCATCAGGAAAATCAGCAGGTTTACAACAAAAAAAACCTCTACTGAAGACTGAAAAAAAAAAAAAAATCAAAGATCCTACTTCTCTTAATAGACTTGGACCTCTTTGATGTCTCTCTCTTCTAAGATTCAGCTTTTAAAATATAAGTATTATTCTGTCATTAATTATAAGCAGTATGACTTCTGTTGAAACACTACAAGTTTTACTTCTGGAGAATAAGTGATGTGAAAGTGATTTCCTTCGTTACTGGAAAGATTTCTGTAGCGTTTTCAGATAAAGTATTTTCAGGCATTCATCTGAAGTGACAAGGAATATTCTTGGATATTAATATTCTTTTCCTCCTGAAGTATTTTTAAATCTGACAGGTTTATCCATATTGCCTTAACAAAAAGGCTCCCCATTTGTGTGCAGCAGCTTGACTTTCACCCTTGGGATATTGCAAAGTCATCATTTGTGCTGGTCCTTCTGCTCCCCCCCAAGGATTCCAGGTTGGACAAAGTCAGAATATTTCACGTGAGCAACACCTGGCATTTGAAACATTCTTGGTTTTAACTGAATCACAGAAAACTTGCCTCTAAAAGTTTATTGTTCCATGTACTTCACAGTAAAATGGAAGTGGCACTTCAGGCTTTTCTGCTTTGACTGTCCTCACTTGTTTGTACTAAAATGACTGAAAAGGACATATGTGATATGTGTGACACAATACACATGATACATATGACATATACCACATAAGACATCTTAGATATAACAATATGATACATTACATATGTCATATATAATAGGATATATGGCACGTACAATATATAATTATTAATAGCATATATGTGATATATTCACATATATATACGATATATATGACATATGAGAGAGATAATTGAGATGTGATATAACAGGACCTTGTTTTTTGATAGATCCTCAAGAGATCAGACACCAGACTGTTATCTGGACTTCTTGAGTATTGGAAGAAGGGCACAGGACAGGTTTAGAAAAAGAGGTGGCAGAACCTTGTGCAGTCCTGACCCCTGAATGACCAGGAAAACAATGATTTTCATCATCACAACACACTCACTGCACGTTCAGTGTAATGAACACTTTAAATATCGGCGAGTTCTTGAAGATGTTTCCACTTAATAGCTTGATCTTTTGGATTAATCTAGAAATTGTAACACCTTGTCTCAAGCTGCTAAATGTGACATATTTGGTTTTCAAACCCACTCAAATATGCTTTAAAACCTATTCCAAAAGCCTTTTACTGTTTTTCAGTAAAAATCACCTATTAATTGTGCTGAAACATAGTGCACTATATAAATGGAAACAAGAAACTAGTAAGAGTAGGATATTAATAATAAAAATGAGGAGTGAGAAGATGGGCCAAGAACTGAGAAAGCTGCTTAACAAGAGGGTCCAGGAATGAGAAGGATGGTGCACATATGAAGCAAGTTTATGCAAAGCACAGGCTGGAGCCCAGTACCTGTCTCTGGGTAATAAAGAACAAGTACCTGTCTCTGGGTAATAAAAGCACATTTCTTTCAGATGTTTAGGAAACTGCACTTAGTCAAAAACCATTAGCACTTGCTCACTGCTGATAAATGCATTTTTGATAAAGGTATTTTGATAAAGGTATTTTTGAGCACTGTAATGGTTAAAGGAGTTTTCTGTCCTAAACACACTTTGAAACTCAAACTGGCTGTGCAGAATGAAAACTCAGAACCTGTTGCAGCTCTTTTAAGAACCAGTGTAGCTAAGGAAGGGCGTAAGTGGAAACAACAGGAGGGATGGTATTTTTTATTTCCACAGTAATCATGGTGTAATACTTCATCAGTAATGTTTTAAGTTAAGTCACTTCACAAACTACTTGGAACACTGTCAGTTTTGTTGCCCAGTGCCTCAGATCCAAACACTGAGGAAATTTCTGCCTCGTTTTAGCCCATGGCTCTTTAACTGGTTCCACACAATGGGCACCTTGGTGGGATTTTTGCCAGCTCACATCCCCTCTGCCTGGTCTCTCACTTCCAAAGAATTCAAGGCTTTACAACCACGAGCGACCAATGAGAACAAGCAGAATTTAAGAACCTCAAAATAACTAAATTATGTATTAATACATTTAATAGATCACTGGTTAAACCACGCTGCACAGACCTGTGAAGGGCCTTATTTGAAATGTCAGCACTGCAGCAGTGAATACACAAGGCTCGAGTTTTCTGTGCACTGCAGCTCTCTTGTCTCAATTTGCTTTGCTTGTCCATCATCAAAAGGATGGACTGAGTGTTTATCCAATAACTGACACTAAGACAGGAATATTGGGATTATTCTGGGTAAGTTTACATTACCTAAAGCAGGAACTACCTACTGGCCCATGGTGATGGATTGATTAGCTGTGGTCTCTGGTCTTGCTCCCCACCTCTAGACACAGCTTTGCAAATCCCAGCTCTTGGGGCAAAGACTGCTGTGCCCCATGCTTCATCTCTAAAATCAAGTATGGAGTGGTATTAAGGGTCCCTAAGCAGGAATTCCCCTGGGAATACATCTCACCTATCCTCAGAAACTTTCTGCAGCATATAGATCTGGATCTGCACTCAGCTCAATGAAGAAGTGCAATTCAACATGGACATCTCCAGTTGGAAGACAAGGACTTTGCTGCTGACTCCACTGAGTGAGGGCAGGTGGAGAACTCCAGGAATAAATACACCCAGATCAGTCAGTCACCTCCTACCTACCAGCACTGAGCACCAGGGAAGTGGGACAGTTTTGGGAAACCTTATTTTTGACAGCAGTTGATCGTCTTTTCGTCAAACATGACAGAGAGGGACAACTGTGGAACATCACTGGAGATAAATAAGGGACACTGCACTGGCAAGAGACCAGGCTGTAACTACAACCTACAACAGAAACACAGAAAGAGCACTGGAAGGGGCAGCCTTGAGCTTCCTTGAGGAAATGGGGATGTGCCAAGTGAGGAAAATCCAGCTGTGCAGTGGACAACAAACTGCAAAGAACCCAAACTGTTACAAGCAGAAGAAATCTGATACTGAAAGGTCAACTGATAGCAAGACAACTCAACTGATAGCAAGACAACTTCTTGCCATGTGAAGAACAGATGCAGTGACTGCAAGAGGATTATGTTACTTAACGAGAGCACATAAGAACCAGAGCTTGCATAACATGTCAGTAAGATCACTAATTCAAAAGTATTTTATTTAAGAGTTAGGTACGAGGTTTTAGAAGAAGATAAGCAAGATTATCAGCCTGAAATCAAACTGGCTGTTTGTTACACTTGTATTTGGCATACCAAAGTCACCATGGTTAGCCAAAATGTGATAGCCAAACTTTAAAAATAAAAAACCTCAGGGAAAGAGGTTTAATTGAGGTTCAAGAGTACTAATAATGCTGATGCCTTAACCTAAAAGAAACAGCAAAAGAGCATGACTAGAGAGTCTAAACAGCTCCAGAAAGAACTAGAATTCACAGAGTAAATCAAAGCAAGAAGGTAAATTCCCTAAAAAATAAATAAAAATAACATTAATACCACGTTTGGAAATGGAGGCACCTCACACTGTTCAGGTGACCACAAAGATGCCACAACCAAAGGCTACAGCAAATATAGCTCCATTTCCTTCAGTATGTGATCTGTTACTGTTTGCTGTTTATAATGTTCAGTGACTGTTCTGTCTCCTGGAGATAAACTCACCAGCTGGGGAGTATTCCCCCTAAGTACTCTGTCTAGGCACACTCTGTGACTCCACAATGGACCAAATTATTTTGCAACACCAGTAACAGAAATCTGTTTTCCCAAAGATGTAATGATTCCCCATGCCCTAACCAAGGTAAAGTCACCAGGAGGAAAAATCCCTAAAAATCTAGTGACTCACTGAAAACTTTGCTCTTTTCCACACAGACAAGACTTCTGGTTTATAGGGGAAGGAAGATTTTACAACTCTGAAGATTTTTCTTCTTGTTTTGTGAGGAGAGACCTCCTACGACTGCTTTACAAAAGGAGCTGCATCCTTTACAACACACATCAGATCTGGTTCTAAAGCAGTCTGAATAAGCACAGGGAATTCTGACCACTTTGAAGGTCCCTTCTCTCAGCACCGAGGAGTCCAACTGCAACACAGGGGGCAAAAACCAAGTGCCATTCCTGCCTCAGAAACTTTAAAGCTGTAGAAGAAACGTAGCATGGAATCACAGAGGAAACACTGCTTTTCTGCTGAGCTGCCAGCTGAGGAAACCCAAAAACCTACAGAACCACAAGGGCCACAGGGCAGGCATTCCAGGGATGTTTGTGCTCTCAGCTCATCAAGCACCTGACCACATTGTCACCTTGCTGTCAAGATGCTCTAAGTTAACAGATTTCTAGTGGAGACCAACCTTTATCTCTTTTTTCTGATTCCAGGCCATTTTTCCTCTCCCACCACTGCCCTTGATGCAGAAAACTAGTAAGGCAGGCCTTCCACATTCCTGCTGTCACTACTGCTCCCTGACCTGGCTGTCAGGTTTTGCCCATTAAGCCCTTCAAAGACTCTGTGTTAGAAGGCAAAGAATTGCACAGAATTAACAGACTGTCTTGACCAAATTTATTTCAGAGAATTTAGGAGTTCCAATTCCTCAAACCTGTGACAACTCCCAAGACACACACTCCCTCACACTGAGCTGACTCCCTCTCCAAAGCACCCACAGCTTGGCAGGACACTTCCCTGCCTTCAGCCAGAAACCACTCCAGTGGGATCCACCACTCACTGAGTAACCAGGGGATAAAATGGAATATGAAATTCACGTTGGCAAATGCAAAGTAACGCAGGGAAGAAACCCCTTCCCCTCACCAGCTTTGCACAGTGGTGTGCTCAGCACTGGGTGGGCTACTGCATCTGAAATAAAACTGTGCACATCAGTTCTATGCAGATGGTGATTTAGAACTCAATAGCAAACAGAATTTCAGAAACTGATAAAAAAAAAAAGGGAAAAAAAGAAAAGCTCATTATACCATGGCACTAGTTTATGGTTTTTTCTACATCTCCAGAGCTGGAAAGGGATCAGGAGGGGGATGAAAAGGATAGTAAGAGGTGTGGAATGTTTGCAGTTTGCAAAGCATTTAAATAGACCAGGAAGATTCAGCTGGGAAGGAATCTCATAAAAGTCCATAACAATTTTCAAGCAGTGTTGACAAACTGAACAGTCAGCAATCATGCATCACCTCTGATAATACAAGAATTACAGCACTATCAGATAGCACCTCCAAAACAAACAACAGGAGGTGGTTTTCCCCTCCCCAGTGTGCAGTTTAACTGGATTTCTCCCTATGACAAAAAGCTTCCTTATCTTTTAAGAACAACTAAACAAATTCTATGGACAAACCCTCCAACAACAGCTGTGAATCACAAAACTGGGACTCTACTGACAGGTTGAAAGTACCTGTGAGGCAGAAGCTGAGAGGAAATAAATTTGCCCTATGTTTACATAATAAAATACACAGCCCAGCCAATATCAGACTTGGCAGTCAGTTAGATGGATGCTTCACCTGACCCAAATATCCACTCTGACACCCTTTCTTGTGTCATCTTTCCAATCCCAAAGAGTCACACCAAAGTCCAGTCTCCTCGCCCTGTCCCTCATCCCTGCAAACACCTGTACTAGAACAAATGAAGCATCACTCGACCAGAACAGATCATGACTTGAAAGTCACCTTTTGATGGCCACAAAGATCAGTTTTCTGAAAGCTTTTGGTACTGGAAGACATTCTCCAGGCTGTCTGAAAGTCTGCTTCTGGGCAAACACAAACCGCTATGGCCTCAAGTGCTGATGTTCAGCTCCAGGAACAAAATGTCACTATTTGATCCCTAAAACCCACTCTTCTCTGTGCCTTCCTGAAGAGCTGACCCAACTCTGAATTCTTCAACCACAGAATAAAAGGAAGTCACAACTCAGGGTCAGGGCACACAATAAAACTCTTCAAACACACTGTCACACCTTGAAAGCAGAGTCATGTCAAAGGCCAAAGCCACTGTGCTGATGTGCAGTTAATTATTGTCTGCAGACAGCTCCTGGCTGGAAATTCAACACTCAGCTGCTCTGGGCCCTGCACAGACAGCAGGCAAGAGCTCCAGCAGCCCTGTGGTCAGTCTGCTTGGTCTGTGGTCACACTGCTTAGTTTGTGGCCTCTGCAGAACAAGGTCTTCAGAAAAACCAGACTCGTGTGGTCCTTAGGCTGTTCCTAGGAAAGCAGGTGTTGCCTTTTGTTGGCACACTCAGACAGAAATGAGATTTTACTTCTATCTTTTCTCCTTTTTAAGGACTCTAATACTGCAGAGATATTTATGCCTGGCTTGTGTCCTGCTGATCTCTTGTGTTTTGAGGGTTTTGCTTTCTGCTGTGTTGTGCTTTGTATGGTGAAAAATGAGGAAGGGTTGGTGTTCTGGTGAACTTCAGTTTTGACCAAACACTGGTACAGCATACCACTAAAAAACCCCCAGAATAATTTTTTTTTATTTTTTTAAATGTTAAGTGGTACTTTACCACTTCTATCTTAAAGCAGCATGTTCTTCAGACATTATTTCATCCTTCTAATCTGTGAGAACTGCTCCTAACTACTCACGTCTTTACATTTTCAGAGATCCTTCACTCTTGTCATAGAACAAATTCAGTATTGATTAGGTGCTCGTTACGTATTTTAATCATTGACGTTTCTGCTTGGTCTTGCTGGAAATTCTGGATCCCTTTCTGAGGGGAAGGCAGGCAGAGATCCTGATGAATTTCCATAACATCCATCATCACTTGGTGCTTCAAAATTCAGGCTCTGTACTTGCTGGATCACTGTTTGGTTTTGTCATATATAACATTTTTTAACAGCAGCAAGTACTTCAACACATGGCCTGTTTTCCTGGGTCTGCTCTACTGCTCATAGCAAAACAATTTAATTTTGGTCACATCCTTCCTCTCCAAATAAACAAAACCATCATGCTGATGGATTGCACTCAGCATGGGTATATAAATAACACGTGAGACCTGAGAGTTATCTATCAAAAATACTTTTCCACTTCATATTAACAGCACTTTCTGCAAGTAGATTGACAAAGTCTGTGATTCTGTGATAAGCACAGCCAGTATAGGCTCAAGAACTGAAGATACCGAGTTCCTTGAGGGCCATGTCTTAGCTTTGTTTTCGAGAAAAGGACATAATTAATCTACTCCCTTAAAGCTTTGGGGGGTTTGTAGTGGTTTCCTACACTATTTGAGTTTATGGAAATCATGGAAAATGCTCTTGTGGAAGAAGACAGGACTTCTGAGGGCCTGTGATGATGAGGACTCTAGAAACCAACTGATCATACCATGTGCTCAGCATCTCAATTTGCAGGAAAAGACATGTTCTTTTGGAGGGCCACTCTGTGCCAGGTACAAATTCTCCATAAAGGCTGTAAAACTGCCTGGTAGTTTTGTTTTTTTTATTTTGGCAGCTGAATTAGAAAAAAAAAAGAAATAATTAATGTTTGAATGAGATAAACATTTATTTGGTTTTGATGCTCAAAACTAAAACACCAGAACCTTTACTTCATACACCACAGAAAGGAAAAAAGCAAAGGAAAGAAGAATTAGGCTCAGGAAAGAGGAAAAGGATTTTCCAGGTTCTGATCAGCACTACATGAAACAAAACCATTTCCACTGTTCCCAGAACCATTTCATATGGAAGGTATGAAGGAGGAAAAGGCACAAACACTTCTGAGATAGGAGAGTGGTGAATTTTGGAAGTTTGTAGGCAGCTGCTGGACACCCAAGCTTTATCAGCCCAGCCCAAGCCAGCAGTAAACTGCAAAACACAGTCAATCCTGACTTTAGTAATTAATTAAAACAAATTACAAGACTTCCTTAATTCTGTGCCTGCCTAAAGAAGTCTTGACTAGGGCTTTCTGGGAGGCAGCACAGCACAGGATGTTTATGAAAAGCACGTTGGGAGCTCTTGCTTGATGCTTTAAGGTTGGACTATAACTACCACAGATTGAAGACTATTGGGTTAAACTTCAGAGAAGAACAAAAGAGAAAAATAATCTCTGAAATGCTTCAAACTGTGAAACCTTGTGAATATATGTATTCTGTATTTCATTCCCACCACTGCAGTTAAGTTTAGAGTAATGTCAGTTCAATACATAAAGTAATAAATTTTATTCTTTTTAGTTCTCAGTCATTTGGACTCATGTTCATGCTACTGAGAATCTCCCACTGCAGTCAGAAGATTTAGGGAGAAGTGCACAGGGATGCACTGATCCTGAGCTTGGAGGAAGTGATGCTGGAATATTAACCAGCTCTCTTGGATCCTTCAAGAGCCCTGAGCTGTGGGTGTCAGGGTTGAAATCCCCCCCGAAAGCCAGGACCTGTGATCCTGAGGCTACTTCTGTAGTTGTCTATAGAAAACCTCTTACTTACTGATCAGGTGGCCTGTAGTAAAACCCACACCAATGTCACCCACATGAGCCTGTCCCTTCATCCCGCCCTGAACTCCTAACTTGTTCTTCACCCACTCCTCGGCAGAGCTCAATAAATTCCAGTTGCTCTCTCACACAAACAGCAGCTCCAGCACCTGGCCTTGCTGCCCTGTCTTTCCTAAAAGGAATGTAGCCATCCATGACAGCAATCCAGTCCCAGGAGCTGTCCCACCACGTCTCTGTGACTGCAATGAGGTCATGGCCCTGATGATACAGAGCAGAAAGGCAAAAGGGCTGTCATTACTGCCAGTTCCCTTCCTCATAAATTTCCCATTGCTATATTTAGCTCCCTGCCCAGGAGTGCATCCCAATTCCTGCAGAGGGGACTCAGGAGGCTCTGCTTTCACAATTGCATCCCTCAGGCACATGGGGCCACTCAAATAAAATGGAATTTGCCCACGGACCTATAAAAGTCTTGAAAACAGTTATTTCATACAAAGAAATATTATAGCCTGTTCAGTATCTCTTCACCTGTTCTCTTCTACTCTGAAACAAAAGGCAAATTGTTGCAAGATGAACTTGTAATTTAATCGCTATAGTTCCATGTGTGAGGCTCCTACAAAGTAATGTATGATGTGAGCTGGTTTCTTATGTAAATTTGTTTCTGATGGAAACCCTCTAGAGTTTCAAGGGAGCTGCCTGTGAGTGACACAGGAGCTGGACAGTGAAGCCCACCCTGAGCAAACAGGAAGGGAACAGAGATGGGAAGAAGTCGGGAGTGACTGAGCCTGGTTTTGCAGCAGAGATGGTGACCACAGTGATTTGTGCCCCCTGCTGCTCTTCCAGCAGGAGAACAACTTGAAGACTGGCACAAATCACAGGCTGGAGGAGCACCAAGCCCACAGGACCCTTTCCATGTGCCACCTGCCCCTGGAGGGCTGTGGGACAGGACGTGGCTCAGTGACCACTGCACGGATTCACCCAAACCCAGATGAGAGAGGCTGCAACACAGAGCACTAATTAACAGCCTCCAACTTGTGTATATAGAATCTCCCTGCATAGCTGGCTTCAGTGATTGTTCATTGTCTGGCTGGAGTCCAGGTTTCCAAACCTCTGCCAGCAGGGTTTCTAAAAATGAAATTTCAGCAGTATCTTAATCAACGAAACGCTGCCACGTCACAACACTTTACAACAGGGTCACAGTGAGCTGCTCTTAAAACTCCACACATTCAAAGGAGGTAACAAGCATGAATGGCTGCATTGAACCGGCTGCATAAAAAACGGTTTCAATATTGAGATGAATCTTAAAAGAATGAATGTATTTTTTGTATTTTATTTTCCGCCACAAAACAGCAATGAAAATCATCCTGGGAAGATGTTGCTCAGGTTTCCATCCATTTCCAACAACACACCCCTCCTTTTGGATGAAGTTTTCCAGGACTATGAAATTTTGGGCTGACACCCCTCCTGGACGTTCTTGTGTTCTCTTTTACAGCTTTCAAGCAAATAATCCAAAATGTTTTGTATTCAAGTTCTGCAGTCTGGGACGTTCGTGCCCTTAGAAATAGAAACATTTTGTATCTTTGGTCTATTATCTTGGCAGCTTTCTGTCCAATGACATGCAAGACAGGAACAAAGAACTCAACCTCAACTAGATTAGGACAATACCACTGCTCTGGCTTTTAATGCATATTGAACACTTGTATTTGCCATTCAAGGTACGTGTCTGAAGTGGACACAGTTTCCCCGGAAAAGTTTTTCTCTCTAAAATTTCCCTGTATTTTTGAATGGTAAAATATTAATTATCTGAGAAGGGACATCATGAGAAAGCATGCCAGCCATGTGCTTTACAAGACAAAGCTTTTAAATAGAAGTGTAATTATTCAGCAGGGGAGTAGGTGAAGAAGGATTTAACAAGTGTTGATGCTGCTAAGACACTACAGGGAAAAAAAAATACAACATCCCAGACGTTCAGCACAAAACCAAACTGGTCAGAGATGGGAGATAACCAGAGAAAATGGTATTTTCTGACTACCACAAGCTGAAAATTGTGTGAAAAAGCAGCCCTGGAGCTCTCATGTTTGGGAATGCAACACAGATGGCAAATGCACCATCTATATCTTCCCACCACTTCCTTGCACTTTGACAGCTCTATTTGGACAGAACAGTGGCAAAATTAATGGAATACATGGATTATGGAAAGCAAGCAAGGAATCACAGATATCTGTGAGCTACATTTTGGAAACCACTGCCTCCAACAGGCTCTAGGTAATCCATTTCAACCTCTCCTAAAGAAAAAGGTTTCACTGTAAAGTGACACATAGGAATGGCAGTAAAAGTAAGATGAGGAGTGGAAGGTCCCCACCTTAAAAAATTAATACCCAAAGGAAGAAGAAGAAGAAGTAGTAGTTTTAGTTAGAAACCGTTCTGGCTGGAGCAGAAAAACTCAAAGCAGCAGAACTGCAGTCCCAAGTTTCCCCTGGTAACTTCCAACTCCCTGGTAAGTTCCAACTTCTTCGGGTAACTTGAAATCCCACCACCTTTCTTTCCCGCTTGACAACGTCACACTCCAAAGCTTCTACAGCTCCGTTCCTGGTACAACCTGAGGGCCTTGAATTGCATCCCTCAGAATAAACAGGATTTTGTCAGTAAGGTGCTGAAGCCTCTGGGCAGAAGAGCTGCTAGTTCTCCCCAGTCCTGCCAGGAATGCCCTGGGATTGGTTGTTTGCAGTGCCTGGTCTGCAGGCACGTTGCTGTTCAGAGCTCTGAAGCCTCGAACAATGCTTCATGTTCTGTGTAACGTTACAGCCTGGTTCTTTATTAGGAAGTTTCCTTCCAGCTACTGAAGTATGTTTAGGAATACATCTTGTTCCTATGGAAATCAGGGAGCATTCTGCCCTTGCCTCCAAACAGAGCAGGAACAGACTCCCTGTCTGCAACATCAGACATCCTGGCATGAAGTGAGAAAATCGGGTGGGCCTGCTAAGCCTCACTAGTGAGGAAAGGTCAGCCTGCAAACCCAGGGACTCTGGAGGAGGAGCTGGCAGGCTGCTGGGGCTGCTGCACATGCAGAGGTGAGGCTTTTCCTTGCCTTATTCCCTGGGAACATCACACATCTGCACCCGGGCTTCCCTTGCACAGCCAGGCAGAGCGTTATCTCCCACAAAAACCCAGCCTGGGCAAAGCAGCTGTGCTGTCCAAGCAAAGCTGTGCCACGGCAGCTGAAGGGAAAAGGCAGTGCAGAATCACTGCTTCAGGTGCTGCTCCACTCCATCAGTGCTCTGAGCAACAAACAGAAGAGCAAGTCCCTTGAATTTACAAGTAGTTTCAGCTGATGTCTCTTTTCACCTGTTTTTGCAAGTAGAAAACACGTCCAGGTCCAAAACTCCCAAAGGGACAAGAGAGTTTGTGCCTGTGAACTTGCAGGGGTGTAACACGAGGCATCTTAGAGATGTCTCTTTATTCCCTCTGGAATAAATCTTTTAAAACACTGATTTTTGGGGGGTTCTTCTCAAAGTTGGGCCTTAAAAGTCTAAGTAGTTTTGAAATTACTGTACACAGTTTCATTAAAAATATGGTGAGCGAATCAAAGGTCAGAAAGGAGCTTTTCTATACCTTCACATCTAAGAAACCTCACTTTTTCAAAAGTTTAAAATGACTGAAACAGAAGAGTTTTACTTTACCACTCATATACAAAAATACATTCTCTGTTTTATATAAGTGTAGCAGTCAAATTCTGGTGAAAGATGGAAGTAAATCTACCAGATATAAGAGAAAAGATCACTTTAAAAGTCAGTTTTCATCTGTAAACCTTTCCTAGGAAACAACCCTGCCTCAATCTAAAAGACTGTTTTATCAGAAAGCACCAGTATTGATTAGTAGAGTGATTTTGAAATTAAGACCAAACAAAAAAATAACATAGCTGAACCAAGCACAGCACATTTTGAAGTGTAAACTCTTTGTAGTAGTTTATGAAGAACATAATAGAGCTCCCAACTGGAATAACACCAAAACAGCTCTCATACCTTCCTAACATCATTACTCACTCCTGTCAAATGAAACTGTGTATTTTATAAGCTCAAAAAGTATACCTGGAAACTTATCTGCCCTTCTCCCTCCTAAAAACACTGGGGAAAAAAAAAAAGGAGAGAAAAAGAAAATCAAGATGCCACTTTGGATATTTAGTGCTGGTTTTTGCTCTCCTCCTGTTGCCAATAGGTCTATTTTAAATTCGCAGCTGCCTTATTTTTACATCCAGAAAGCCAGTACATTCAACCTGATAGCAAACAGGTGTTCAGGAAAAGCAGGAATGAGCCATTCTTTATTCCCAAGTCCTTGGAGTACAGATCTGGGAACTTTTTGCTCTGAAAGCTGTTTTCTTCAAATATACTCAGTAAAAGGAGTGTTAAGGAACCAGCACCGGAGACAACTCCTGCTTTACGTCCTCCCACTGATCTGCAACCACCTCAGTGCCTCTCAGACTGTAACTGGGGATCATACAAAAATCCCAGTGACCAACACAGGAAAAATGTTGGCTATAATTCCATGTTCTTGTGCTGCACTGACATTTTTCTGCTCCGGCAGAGATCTGTCTGGGCACAATGTATGCACAGGGCAAGACTCTGCCCTGGAGATCCTACACTCCAAACAAGCAACACTGAGTGATGAGAAATAAGAGGAAAGATGACCAGGGAAAAGTTAAAATAGAGGGACAAAGTGGCTTGTCCAGAGTAGATCACTTACAAAGAAAGGAGCTCAACCCCCTCCACTAAATATTGGTCCTGCATCTTACTCATCCCAGTTGAGGGACTTCCAACACCACAGAAACAAACAATATTAAGCTTATTGCCCCAGGAGAGCAAAGTATGAGCAACAGGCAGCATGAGCAATAGGTAGTACCTTGAATATAAGCACCACCAGAAGCATTTTTGTTTATGAAAATCAGTGTAAATTATAGCCAAGTTACTTTGCTGTAATGCTGGGTAAAATACAATGTAAACCAATATAATCATCCGTATCTGCAGATTTAGCCTTCATGTCTATGTACTTTTTTCCACTCCCTCAAACAGAACACCTTTATCACTGACAGCTCATATACTCAGCAGCCTTCTTACAACCTTAAGTGATTTTTGTTCTGAAGAATATCTCTAGAAGTAATGAGGGTTTCTTAGGAATTATCTTTCTTACTGCCAGTTATCAGTCTTAAAAAATAAAATTAAGATTAGTGTTTCTTTTCCCTCATGGCAACCAGGGTCTGAGAATTGAACTGGAATATCTGTTTTTCTTAATAGCACCTGTAATAAAAGACTGAGCTTTACAGATGATGTAAAGCACAGAGTAAAGCCTAGATAGATCACTTCCCTCTCCACCTGTATTGACTGTGCAGCACTAAGTAGTAAAAAATTAATCATTCAGTATGGAAATTTAAGTCCATGACAGCCAAAGGAGACAAGATGCTGACTAAGATTTCTTTCTTTCTCTTCATGGGATTGTGGTGGAACCACTTCACTGGGAACTAATGGCTGTTAATGGCCCTCAACCCACAAGTAGTATTTTTGGACAGATGTCTCGCTCTCAAGTTGCTAAAAACCAGAATACAAAAGTCAAGGTCACGGGCCTTGATTGTTTAGGATGTTTAGGTAAAAGCTTGAAGTATGATTTGCCTACTCTAATGCATCTGGAACAAGGCATGTTTTAGCACTTTGCTGGACTGAGCTGAGCCAGGGAGAGACTCTTTCTCACACTATGAGAGACAGTTATTTTATAAAAGCTTATTCACTTGAAAGGAGTGTTTCGAGAGAGAAGCAAGATGTGTGCTTCATACTGAGGTTCCCCTACTATTATAACTTCCTACTCCTGTAATCTAAACCAGTCACAACTGAACATCTCAGGCAGTATATTAGTTTGGAACTGTATATTCTCAAACATTTCTTACACACAGTGCTTCTCAACAGAACACTATAGATTAAAATGTTTCTTGCAAAACTAGGCAAATTGGTAGAACAGTTTCAGATGTTCAACCTAACATACAGTTCAGTTAAAAGTGGGTGTTTGCTTGCTCTCAAGAAGCACTTAAGTCCCTCTCCTGTTGCAATGCTAAGGCAAGTGATCGAGACTGTCATTCAGTTTTACAGTCTTGTCTTTCTTTACTCTTGCATCTTTTCACTTTTTGCAGTAGATATTCCTACAAATTTCAGACTCTCCTTTTGACCTGACTCTGATGAAGATAACCCAGGAGAGCAGTGACTGGTAGTTAGCAAAAATGGGATTAGAACCACTGTTTTCAGCTGGGTGATAACAGCACACATTATCTGAAGAGCCAGCTGGGCTGAGTTAAATAAAGACTGGAGTTAAGAAGGGGAATTTTCACCTATACCATCGGGGAAATGGGATGGATAGGATACGTTTACTCTTGAAACAGAAAATAATATACTCATAGGGTCAGTTTTAACAGTGTTCAATCTTAGACCAAGTGTTTTGTTTGATTAGCTCAGAGCACAGGTACAGGGGAGCAATGTTGAGCAGGGTGAGATATGAAGAACTTAAGAGACCTGTCAAGGTCACAGCCCGGGAAGGTGACAGAGTCACACAATAACTCACTGCTGATCCCCAGCTCTGCTGTAGCAATAAAGCTGCAATACAGTGCTCCCCAAAGGCTTCTGTGCTACTGAATGATACACAAACAAAAAGACAGCAAACATCACACTCTTTTAGTGTCTTAAGGAGTGCTCTGAACAAGAGACAAGTCAAACCACGTCTTAGTCTGAGCTCTATAGCTAAAGGAGGCAAGGCATCAAAGCAAGCACTAAGAAATCTTGTATCACTCACACACTTGCTTAATCCCATTCATGTACCGTTAATTAAGTCTGGGGAAATAATTGAGCGTTAGAGGAAAACCGAACTGGGGTCACAGGATCACACAGGGTTTATTTGTCTGTTTTCCTCCTCGGTGACAAAACACGACACTACTACAAACAAGCCTCATGAAAAGAAAATAAATAAATAAATAAATCGGGCAAACGGATAACCCCGAAGGTTCCGAGGGGTCCCGTTGTCATGGAAACAAGTCACCGCTAATGAGCTTTCCGAGGCACCAGTGATTAATACCTGAGCCCCGTAAATAAATATTGATCCAAAACGCAAACACACACATAATCAACCCGCTGCCAGCAGCCCGGAGGAGGGCAAACAAGCAGGACAAGCCATCCCGGTCCACCGGGATGCACAACACCGCCCCGGCCCCGGGAGCACACAAAGTTTCCCAAACGCGGATGCGCGGGGTGGGGGAGAGACGGCGGCGGCCGCGCATCCCATCGCGGGCTGGGGGCTCTCCTCCCTTCCAGGGGCTCTCCTCCCGTCCAGAGGCTCTGCTCCCTTCCAGGGGCTCTGCTCCGCTCCGGGAACCGGGCACGGCACCCGCAGGTCTCCGACGATCCGCCACAAGCCCCGCACAAACCCGCGCCTGACCTTGCGCTGAGTCGCTCCCCGGGCACAGCCACTTCTCCCAACAGTTGCACGGCAAACCCCCGAAGGATTCGGCTCCGGCGGTGCTGCTGTGAGCCTGTGCCTGTTCCTCTCGGGTGCTTCAGCCCCGGCACCGATGCACAGGAGCCGCCGCCGCCACCTCCTTCCCCATCTCGCCGCTCTGCGGCTCCCCCACCCATCCCCTCCTGTCCCCGCCCGCTTCCCCACCTTCTCCCTTCCTCCCCCCGCCTCCGCTCCAACCAGCTGCTCTCCCTCCACCTGGGCCGGCTCTCCAGGTGCCTCCCTCTCCCACGCGTGTCCCTTTCCAGCAGCTGGATTCGCCGCTTCTCCCTTGCCCCGCACGAGAACTTCCCCGGGCCCCGGCGCTCCTCTCCCGCAGGGAGCGGGATGCTCTGCTCGGGACATCGCTGCCCGGAGCCCTGCCCGGCCCGGGGAAGGGCAGAGCCGCCCGGAGGTGGCCACTCGCCTTGGGAAAGCCCGGCGGCGTCCTCCGGGGCTGGGGGGTATCGGCAGCGCTGGCGGCATCACCGCTGGAGGTGAAACCTGGGGGGGGCGCGGGGCGCACCCCCTGCCCTCTTCCTCTCCTCCTCCTCCTCCTCTTTCGGGGCTTCCCGGGGAGGTTCGCGCTGCTCGGGCTCTGCCGGCACTGCGCGGCCGCTCCCCGCCCTCCTGAGGGGGCTGGAGGGATGGAAGGAGGGATGGAAGGAGGGATGGAGGTAGCGGGGAGCTGGCAGGGCAGGTGCGGGAGCCGTGCGGGGCCCGCGGATCGCCCTCCCCGGCCACGCTGGTCCCTGTCACCGGCGAGCGGGTGGCTGAGCCAGGAGGCGACAGTGCGGCTGGTCCCCGTGCCCAGCTGTCCCCGCCCGGGGGTCCCAGCGGGAACACCGACCCGCGCCCGCCCCGCTCTCCTTCTTACCCCCCCTCAGCCCCCACATCGCTACGACGGCACCGGGGATTAACCCGTACTTTCAATTTTAAGAGCATTATATTAATAAACAGCGCTTCGGCGATTTTAAATTACTCTGGGAGCACCCAGCAGCCCAGTAAGAAACGATCCCCGCCAGGGACGCTTTAATCGGAGGGATCAGAGAGCTGAACGCCCTCCTGGCTCCGGGTTCCTTGGGAAAACGCCCTTCGGGAGAGCCGGGGCTGCCCTGCCCTCCCCGCACCTGCCCGTCCGTCCCGCACGAGTGCGGGAGCGGGGGAAGGAGGGAGGGAGGGAGGGAGGGAGGTGTGAGCACCGCGGGCATCCCCGGGCTCAGCCCGGGAGCGGCCCCAGAGCCCGAGTTCCGCGTTCTCAGCACAGACTAAAGCAGCCCCGGCTAGGCGAGGGCTGTCCGTCCAGCTGCAGTTTAGGCACGGGACTAAGCGCACGCCTTGGAGCGGTGGAAACCTGGAGGGGTTTTTTTTAAGCCGTGACGCCAAGACACACGCACGGGCAGAGCAACGCCAGCCCTCCCGGCTCCGCGCTCAGAGAGGACTCTGAAGCTCGTCTGCGCACCCGGTGGTCCCCGGCTGCTGCAGCAGCAGAGCCTGCCCCTCCAGACTAACACTGAGATGGGAACACGCTGATTTGGACGCTGATTTGGACGCTGATTCGTACAACGATTTGCGGGTTCGCCTCTCAAAAAACACGGCCAAAGCTTCCCCTTCTCCCCCTCCCTCCCTTTGCTTCACAGCCCCGTAGCCCAACAGGTGGTTGTGACCTCAGAGAAGGTCTAAACCAATCCAAGTAACGTCTATAAATGACCTCTCTCCTGAATTCAAATTCTAATAAAAACCTGGTTTTCATTTACATTTTAATGCAGAAATCATGCAAAGCAGGGAGCTCCACAGACACTGGTGCAAGTGTGATGACTCATGCCCACCACATGTACATTATTTATTGTCTGAGGATGGAACTATGTTTAAATTAGACTGCTTGATAACAAAATCTGGATGTTCTGAACTGCTTCCCTATAATTACATTCTGGAGGAAGTAAAGCATCATTTCTTAACCCTACTCTCTCTCCCTGACACGTTTTAACTCGGAATCTTGCTTGAAAATCCATGTTTTGAATATTGAAGCAGGTGAGCTGCACTTTCTGCACAGGCCCTGCACATGGAAAGGAACCATCCCAGAGCTACTTCTTGGATCAGGCAGGAATACAAACTGTGACTTTCTCCACATTAATAAACTTAGCCAGTTGTTTAAAAGCCATAAATTTCAAACAGAAATGAAGGTCCCCTGTCAGCTTGTGCCAATTCCTCCTCCTGGGATGTCTCATTACTCAGCCACGTAAAACTAGGCTACGCTGTCCCATTGGGGCTCATTCTGCTACAGACACCAAATAAAACTCCTTGTGGCTGTTATTTTTCCCTAAAATAATCACAGAGCAGAGAAATGGTGGACCACCAATTCATCTGTTTCTCTCTTTCTTATAATTCTGTAGCACTGCTGATTCCTGTGTTTCACTGAATCCTGGGAGTACAAGGGCAATGATCTGTTCTGTTCCCTGTTCTTCATTTGTGGGTTTGTGGTTGGTTTTTTTTTTCTTTTTAAGCAGATGGTATCAAGGAAGCTCTTCCCCCACATACACAAAGATTCAAAGCCATTCTTGTGAGGTGCTCAGGATTAAGCTACTCCTTTTTTCTGTGCTTCTCTTTCTATTTGAGTGACAAACTCTCACCCTCATCCATTTATATTGTTGAGTGACCAAAGGAAAAGCTATGAAAGTCTTCTTTCAATCTGACACAAATGATCCTGTGTTATCCATGCCTGTTTCCCGAGGAGCAGACGTTTTTCCAGTGGATATATGTGTGAAGGGAAAAGAGCAGGAGGGAGGGTGTTTATTTTTGTTTGACTTTTTGGAGGAAAGAAAGAGAGAAACGCTGGACTTTTAGTGGTTTTAGAGCTTTCAATTGGCTTTTGGTGAGATCCCAAACCCACAGGGCTGAAATGCAACAAACAGTAATAGGAAATGCAAATTAGGACAAGAAATTAAAATTAAATCCTGATCGGTGACTCTGTCATCCCATGCTTATGCCAGATACACCAACCAAATGCTTGTGTCCCAACAGCCTCATCATCATCTGCTTGATGTTTTATGGCTCTTTTGCAGTAAATATAAAATAAAACTGGTCTTATATTTCAGGCAGTTAGTAGACACCTCTTGTGTTTTTGAAATAGTTGCAATCTTCCTGCTCTAGCACTCCTCTCTCATAATAAAAGCAGTTTAAAATCATGACTTTTCTCACAGTGTAAACTTGAAGTACATAGCTTGGAGAGTGACACCAAACAGAAAATGAGTGATTTATCCATCACTCTGGTTTAAACCAGTGCTGGAACTGGTATTAGGACCAGGTGTGCTGAGCGTGGCAGTGCTCCAGATCAAACCTATACTACTTCAAGGTTTTGAATTTAAAGCTTTATATAAAAATACAAAAGATGGTTAGAACAAAGCAGCGATTGCTTGTGTAATTGTGGTATAAAGAAGCTTTGGATGGGAACCTCCTTTGGGCCTTGGGATGATGCCACAGTAAATAATATAATTGTAAACAAGACCATAAAGCCACTATTCAAAGAATCCCCTTTTCTCCCCTCTGAAGTCAGTTGTGAACTATTTTGCAGTTCACAACATCTGAGTAGCTAATTTCCTATTTTAGCCCTTACAGGGCAGCTCTGCTGGCTCCCAAAACTAGCTTTGCTCCCACAGAAAGTCCCACTGACTTCAGCAAGGACAAGATTCCACCTTGGGCTGTACAGAACAGAGTCTGTGCTGAAACAACCCTGTCACAGGCCAAATGCTCTAAGAATTTACGTGCATGAGTTACACACAAAGATAAGCACGGGTCTAAGCCTTTGTGGGACCCCAAATTTCTCAGGTTTCCATCACCAAAGGTTGTGCTTTGCCAAAGCCAACAAGGCCATGTTGTTCCATCCTTGGAATTCCACACACTTTCACCTTCTGTATAACTGTTAACATCCAGTTTTTCCTAGGCAAGGTCAGGAAATCTTAATAATGCATTATAAGCACGGAAGGAACAGCACACCTCAGTATCAGGTTCATTTTTGAAATGGCTGATTCACCTTTTAATATTTTTCTATAGTTTTCATTGGACTATTATGATATGAAACACACACTCTTCCCACATACTATTCAGAAAAGAGAGTTTTAAGTATTGTCTCAGTCATCTGTCATAGCTCAATTTTAAATATTATCTAGGGAGAACCTGCATGGATTTTCCCCTCTGGGAGGGCTCTGCCTGCTAACAAGGTGCACCAAAGGCATTAGACCCTTCCAGATGAGAAGTGTTGACATCTGGAGGGAATTAACAATCCCAGTGCTGACTGCAAACAGGGCAGTCCAAACTCAGGTGGTTTGGACACGGCCCTGGCTACCACATGGTCCTCTAAAATTGCCAGAGATGGTTTTCAGAACTAAATGTCAAGGAAATGAGTCAGGGACAAGCTTTACTGTGCTCTCCAGGCTGTAGATGTGGATATAAATATCTATGTTTCATTTGGAAGGAAAAAAAGGATGTTTAAAAAGTGGATGAGAACCAAGATACCTCTATAGACATTGTTGGAGCCACGAGTTTGAAAAGAACAAGCTACAACATAAATACTAAATACATTAAATGTATTGTTTGCATCAGCTGGGGTTTCCAAAAAGAAAAAAGGAAAACAAGAGAGACAAACCAGTAGTTACTTATGGCAGTGCAAGGACTTCTAGCTGTGTGATTTATGCACACACACAGGCACATGCAGACAAATATATATTGACTTTCAAGCCCAATCCAGGGAAGCAGAGTGGGTCACAAGCAGAGGTGCCTCTCCCATGGCAGCCCATGGTAAAAGCTTGTACCAACAAAGCCACCCCAGAACACACAGCAGTGTGTGGGATTGGCATTAATCCTGTTATCAGGGAGGGAAGGACAGTCACTCCTCCTCCCACAGAGCAGCCTACTGTGAGTTCAGGATGCTCTCTCCTCCCTTGGATGCCCGAGCAAGCCAGACTGCAGCACCTCTCTCCCACTCACACACACTCCTGCAGCTGCTGCTCGGGAGGGAGACACTCGAAGGCAGCTATTTTTGTGTGAGCAAATGAAAATTAGGAGTTATTTCTCTGTGTAGACAGTGGGTTATGCCCCAACAGCCAACATTTAAAACCCATTAACACTTATCACAGAAATGTTACACCAGGGGGTGTAACACTGTCCCTCACCAGCTCAGCGAGGCCATCCCCAGCTTCTCTTTCCCCGCTTATCCTTTAGATCCTTTTTGCTCTTTCCCTTTCTCTGATTGCCTGGGAGAAAAAGTAGGATTGTTCCCAAAAGGTTAACAGGTAACAAGGCTGTTACCATGCACTTGTAAAGCAGAGAGTGCAGAGCTGGAGTAGAGTTCCTGCCTGACATTAAAAGCTAAAGGACCTTTACAGTTCTCTGTGAAAAGACAACCCACCCTTCTGAATCATTCTGTGCAAGGCAGAGAAGTTATCAGTTCAAAAACATTCAGAGTTGGATGGGACTGTATAACTTTGTGTTGGTGGAGGGAGGAAGTGGAAAGAAAGAGAGAGGATTTGGCTCTCCAAAATCCAAGTGGATCTTTGTGGCCACAGTGTCCAGCCAAACCCTCCAGCTACGAAAAAAAAAAGAAAAAAAGTTGATGCAGCTAGATGCAGCCTTTGGAGCTGGATGTGGAATCCTCAATAAGAGAAAAAAAAAAAAGTGATGGAAGAACAATTGCAATGGAAGTAGATTTATGCAAACCAAATGGGAAGTGTGAAGGGAAAAGAGAGCAAACGCTGGGACGAGTTTTATGTTCTCCACAATTTACTGCTTAAATTATTGTACAATGCATATCAGCTAATAGTTTTTCCCCAAGTTCAATTTTGTCACTGTTCACTTTCTGTCAGAGATTATTACACAGAGCTGGATTGTTGAACAGTGGCTACATTTCATTCCTAATATGGCTGCACTTCAGGGGAGGGATTGTTACTGCTGAATTGTCTCAGCTTTTAAAGGAGTCCGAGGTCCTTGACGTGGAAGGAGCTCCACAGATGTGTGATGAGTGTATTTTACTGGGAAATACTCCACCAAACCTAACCATTGGGGTGGCTTTCCTTGTAGTTACAGCACAAGGTTCTTGGCAATAATTTATTTGTTTTGACTCTCTGGGTACCCTTGACAAGTGGAACGTGTTTTAGTTTAGCTCTCCACAACATAAACACAAAAATATCTGCTCTCCCAGATGCGCCGGGGAACGTATTGTTTGTAAAGTATTTTAAGGTTCTCCAAAGGAGAAGGAATTTGTATTGTTGTATTTTGCTTACTAGAAACCAGCAAGAGCTTTTCCACAGCTCGTTCTGTCGCTGCCTGCTCACATCAGGGGGTTGGGAGGGTGGGACACGTGGAGACACGTGGCACTGACTCATGCTCACGTTTGCCAGCATAAATGACCTTTCCAGGATAGATTGTTTAGGATTTTGATGGCAATATAGGTTAACTTTGGGTTCACTGGTCCCTTCCAGTCCTCTTACAGCTGTAGGACATTTAAGGATCTGGCCCAACGAGGGAGAAAAGGAAGGCTGCTTTTCTAAGGTTTTATTTTGATGGCTGCACGAAATGAGATTTCCCCCTAATCCCCCGTGTAATTCATTCCCATAATCTCTTTGTAGGCACATCAATTTAATCCTTGTTATTACAGGGAGGACCTAAAACATTGCAAGGGTCAAACCATACCATAACACAGCAGGGGCCAAGATGTTGGGTCTGCCTACACTTTATATATAATAAAGATTTACATCATTTAGATCTTAGCACTTTACTGGAAATATTCCTTGCAGTGAGTATTCACAGAAAATTTAAAAAAAGGGAGGGGAAAAACAAAAAAAGAGAGAAAGTATTTGAATGAGAAACATGCAGTGCAACACTGAGCCAGGCCAGCAAAGAGTTTTTTCTGCTGCATGGTAATGAACTGCAAAAGCTGGGGGAAAGGGTTTTTAATGTCAGTGGAACCCAGAGATGGAAGCACAGTTTGCAGAGTTGTTTATGGTTTCCTTTATATTCAACTCCATGGATTCTGTTGGTGCAGAGCAGACACACAGAGGAAATAATCTATTAAACCCTAATGTAAATAGGTTTCTCCTGCACAATATTCCAAGGTCTCAGGTTTTAGATTGCCATCCTTGGGCTGGGATTTGCATAATGTTAATGTGCCTTTGCTGTTCAATGGGCACGGTTTATAATCAAAATCCCCTGTGTATAATAACTGATTACATCCAGGACAGAGTATTCCATCCTCCTGCTTAGGATTTCTTACTGATAGACTGGAAAAGGAAATTTTTAACTCCACTGTAAAATCCTTCTCCTGCCTGAAATGGAAACTGGGATGGTCCCCTCCCCCATGATGGGATGTTTGTCCCCCACTGTGCTGCTGAATCCTCCTTTCTACACTTACTGCTGCAACCAGAAATACCTGTGAACACCAGGATACCAAACTGGACCACTGCTGGCACCAGGCTCTGGGTGCTTTCTAGAAAGTCTCCTGAGCTCATGCACTGTTCTCATTTCTCTGTATGCACTGTATTATACTCCCTTCAGTATTTTCTCCTTAGCAAAAGTGGACACACCAACCACAGGCAGTTTGGAGGACAGGTATTAACACGTCCTCCTGAATCATCTGTGCCCACATCCTTAAAACTACTTAAGCATCAGAGTAAAACAGCTACATATCCATGAGGATCTGGGTCAGGGATGGGTTAGAAAATGTTATCCTCACTTTGAAGTCCAACTTCAATCCAAATGTGCTTGCTCCATGCTGCTCCTGCCCTTCTTGCTTATTTATACCAGAAACCTCTTTGTTAGTGAAAGAAGCAGAAATAGGTTACTTTGATTCTCAGTCCCTAAACCACGAATTCTTGGGCCACTGTTTATTCTGAGGAAAATAATATCTTTGTGGGGGTGGCAAACCTACATTAAGACACCACATATCAGGGACAAAAAAAGGAATAAACCATGGGGACTGGTGGGTAAGCCCAGGGAGACAGCAAGTAGAGGTGACTTGACTTTTTTTTTTCAGGATGAAATACACGAAACAGTATCACTGTCTGCAAGTACTAATAACTGGCCATCTTATGTCATGATATTAAGCTTGCACTTCCATAATTTTCATAAAAATAGAGGACTGTTCTGCATGCTGCTTTGGGGGGAAATTTTAACTTCTCTTGGCTAAAGTATCTCTTTTTTCCTTCCCATCAAAGAACATACGTGGAATTTTAAGGGATGAAACAGAAAGCACCAGTTCACAGAATCCCAGGATCAGTTAGGTTGGAAAAGGCTTCCAAGACCATCAAGTCCAACCTGTGACTGATCCCCACCTTGTCAACCAGAGCAGAGCACTGGACACTTGCAAGAAAACATGTACAGATGAGTAAATAAAAAGAGGTCACAAGTATTTTCAGAGCTATTTCTCAATTATGAAGATAACATTGAAAAACATATCCTTCCCCCCTCTTCCCACTTGTCAAGAGCTTCTCAGCCTCCTGAGGATCAAAAATGAATGGGAGAGATTGTAGAATCCAGGTGGAACATAATAGTAGTAATAATAATAATAATAATAATAATAATAATAATAATAATAATAATAATAATAATAATAATAATAATAATAGGGTTTTTTTGTCACAGTTCCAATCATTTTTGTCTGACTCTTCTTGTATTTTTATAGTACTCCTGCATCTAAAAGGATATTGCTTAATCAGTGGCTGTCACTGCTTTAATTATAATAGCAATATTCACTCTACAAAGCTATGTAAATCAGGCATGCTCACATTCTAATCTAGGATTTCCACATTCCATTTATTTCCAATATTCTTAAGAATCTTGTGAGACTTATTTAAAAACTGTCTCTGTTCTCCTCTGCTGAAGAATCACATCTGTCTGGATTTGTCCTGCATATAAACCAGCCTGGCCACCTTCTCTTGGGCTGTTAGGGATGGGAACAAGGACATAAAATTTTCTGGGAAATTGTATCTACCTGCTCATTTTTGCCTTCAAAATGGTAGGAGGGGGGAAAAAAATATCACATGTCATTTTGTGCTTTTTCCTTCATGGCCAAAACTTGCCCAAAGTTTGACTGGACTCAGCAGAGCTGCCAGAGAAATATAGACTCTCTTGGTAATGCCTGCTGTGACTGGAATCAGAGGGAAGACTGAGGAAGGGCCTTTTGGGATTTGTTCAAATGGCAAACAAGAAAATAACTATCAGTAGCACATTCTAATAATAAACCTTCACGTGACCAGAATCTTTATCCAAATGCTGGCACCTTTTAATCACATGCAGTTGTGGCAATCCTTGCAGTGTTCCCACAGAGAAGATTCCCACTGGAATTAACAGGGATTTGCCTGAAAAAGGATTGAACAAGTGCAGACTCACAGCCCAGCCTGACAAGCCTTTTCTCACGACAGCATCCAGTTAAAATGAATGAAGTAACTTGCTCAGGATCACCCAGGGAAGTGATGGGAGAGGCAGAGGTAGGGCTCAGGCTACCAAGATCCTTGATGTTACAGAGTCAAAAATCCTTAGGAGACAGAAATACTGAAGAAGTGTGAGAAATGCTGCCATTAGTTGAAGTGGCTCCCAGGCAATCTGTCTGGGCTCATCAATTTACACACACACAGATATATATATATTACATATATATCACTGTCTGAGCCCTTTCTAATTACCAATGGTGTGAAACAAGGCTGTGTTCTCGCTCCTACCCTATTCACAGTCTTTTTCAGCAGGGTGCTCCAAAGGGCCACAGCAGACCTCGATGATCAGGACGGTATCTACATTCGTTACTGTACTGATGGAAGTCTATTCAATCTAAGGCGACTGAAGGCCCACACCAAGACCTTAAACCATCTTGTCCGGGAGCTGCTTTATGCTGATGACGCTGCCCTTGTTGCTCACACAGAAGCAGCTCTGCAGCGTTTAACATCCTGCTTTGCAGATGCTGCTGAGCTCTTTGGGCTGGAAGTCAGCTTGAAGAAAACAGAAGTTCTCTATCAACCTGCACCTCAGGAAGTCTTCCTTCATCCCCATATCACCATTGGCCAGTCAGAGCTCAAATCAGTCCAACAGTTTAATTACCTCGGTAGCCTCATCTCCTCAGATGGTAAGATCGACGGAGAGATAGACAACAGGTTAGCAAAGGCATACAGTGCTTTTGGAAAACTCCACAACAGAGTATGGCGTAATAAACACTTGAAGAAAAGCACCAAGATCAGTGTTTACAGAGCCATTGCGCTGTCCACTCTCTTATATGGTTCCGAATCATGGGTCATCTACCGCCACCACCTGCGACTCCTCGAACGCTTCCATCAACGCTGTCTCCGTTCAATCTTAAACATCCACTGGTCAGATGATGTGACCAATCCATCTGTTCTAGAACAGGCAGCAGTCACAAGTATTGAGGCCATGTTACTGAGAACACAGCTGTGCTGGGCAGGGCACGTCTCAAGGATGAAGGACCAACCACCCCCTCCCCAAGATCGTGCTCTGTGGTGAACTTGCCACCGGCTGCCGCAAGAGAGGAGCCCCAAAGAGGAGATACAAGGACTCCCTGAAACAACATCTCAGCCTTGCCCATATTGATCACCATAACTGGTCTGCTCTGGCCTCCAATCAGGAGGTCTGGAGACACCCCATCTATAACACTGCTGATGCCTTTGAGAGTGCACGCAGGATCTTTTCTTGAGGAAAAGACAGCGCAGAAAGAACCATGCCTTGCAGAATACACCACCTAAGGAGTCTTTCTGCTGTGCCTTTTGCAACCAGAAGTGTCTATCTCGTATTGGCCTTTTCAGCCACCAGCGTGCCTGTAACAAACGTGGGTAGAGCCCTCCCCAAATCTCCGTTCGCGAAGCCCAGCCATGATGATGATGATGATGATGATGATGATATATCACTACTGAGATATAAATCCTGCAGTACTTCTAACCTCTCTCACATGTACTATGATCAAAATGTGAGAGTATCTTATCTTCTGTAAAGGAAAATAATTAGTTCTTAACACGCCAGCTGGACTCAACCTCAGTTCTCTCCATCTACAGCAAATTCCAGCTCCCCTTGAGATCCCAGAGCAGCCCACAGATGATGCTCCTTCATATGCAGTTGGCTGGGCCTGATTTTGCCCCTTGCCCAGCTCAAACCAGTAAATTATATTCTGACTGTGACCAACCCTCCTCCTTTCTCCAGCTCACCCTGGAAGCAGATGAGGGGAGGTGACATCCCTTCTCAGCCTGGCTGAGAAAACAGCTGTTAAATCAACATATCATCAGCTGTGGTGTTAGATTGGCATGAGGGGAATGAGGAGGATGTAAGGATTTGGTCTGTTATTTATAAAATATACAGGTTTTATTGCTTGTGTTGCAAATGCCACACGGGAGTCAGTAAAACCAGGAAGAGTTTCAGAAATCTAATTTGCTTTTCATTGTGTATGCTGTTTGATTACCTTGTACCTTTCTTTCTGTTCGCAATAAAAATAGTTACTTTCCAGTCATTTTCGGTTTAGGTCTCTCTCTGGCACTCACACACCAATATAACATTTGAATTGCAAATACTGGGAGAAATATTTATTAAAGATAGTCAGTTCCTCTGGATTTTATGTATATATGCATCTATATCTTCCTAATGTTTTCAGCTGCTATGAGGGTTTATTCTGTCTTCTAGCAGATGGCTTTTAACCAGCTCTGTGTCTCTAAGTGAGGAAGAAGAGAGGAGCAGAGAAAAAAAGTCAGAAAAAAAGTACATTTAATGTACTTTCCTGGAAAACTGTTCAATCACAGTTTTTGAAAGGAACATCTGAGGACTGTGCAAGAAGTTCAATGCTCAGAGAAAGCTCCCCCGTGACTAGACACTCATTGAGACCTTGTGTGACTCCCATGCAATTTAAATGATTAAATGAATTCAGGAGGAAGATCCTATGATGGAATTGCATGCTCTCCTGTTTTTCCAGCTGCCTGCCCTTCTCCCGGCTCACCTCACCGAAAATGAGGAGATTGCTTGCTGTGCTCCATTACACTCCAAAAGGAACAAGGAAGGGTGGCTGAACAAAAAATATAAACCACACCAACACATGTCTGCAAACACTGTGATGGTGCCACCCAAATCCCTGAAGTCCAGAATACAATATACTTCCTCCACAGTGACAGCTGCTCATGGGAACAGCACAAGAGGAACAAAAAAACCCCCCACATCCCCAACATGCAGCAGAACAAATCCACACAGGCCACTGGGAAAGGCAAATTGGGTAAGTCCCCTGTGGGAAAAACAGTTTTCACAAGCTTCTTCCACGGAGAACATGAAGTGTTTTCCCACTGGTGCAGGCACTGTTAACCTTTCCTGCAAAGGAACCAGGGCCACATTGAATTTTCACTCCCTTGAGCTGGAGTTGCAGAAATCTGTGGGGCTGTGTGGGTGCAAACAAAGGGAAAGGTCCCCTGATCATACTGAGACATCATGGCACAGAAATAAGAGCTAAAAGTCTCATCTTTCTGCTCATCTTTACAAGCTGCACTTCAAAACCACTTTTATTTGCTCCCCAGGAGATGCTATTTCTTCTGGAAGCCTTTATATACTTCTACATGTGATTTGTGTCTGTCCAGAGGGTCTGTCTTATCTTTAACTGAAGCCAGTTGGAGATGCACTAATCTGGCATAAACTTAGGGGTTTTCTCACTTCCATAAATTCAGGATTATGGTGGCATTGCCTGTGACGTGGCCTGGCAGTGAAACCACATAAGACACAGGCCATATATCTATATAACTCCATATAGAACTATACCAGGGCAGTGAAGATCCCCAGCCATCCTTCCCCACTCTGTGACCCTCCTTCAGCCTTGGTCACCAGCAGCTTGGCTCTCTGATTTCAGCAAACATACTTGTGATAGATATTAACATAAATAACATCAGAATAACGCCCCTTAATTACTCTCCCTGCCTATATTTTCCTTCTACTCCTTTGACAAAGAGATTCTGGCTTTTTCTTTTTCCTTAAATAAGCTGATAAAACGTTGTCAGTTCAGGCACTTTGTGCTTGATGAGCTGTAAACTTAAGATGGAAGGGGTCAAGAATCCAGATTTTGTCTTAATGTGTGTAGATCCACGTGTCCCAGTGATATAACACAACACAGATCCATTGCTCTCAGCCAGTGCCTTGAGAAAGGACTTCCTAATTTCAAACCCAACAGACTGTGCTCCTTCCACTGAAATCCAGGAGGATACTGGTTTGAACAATTGCAGGATATAGGGCTTGACAAGTGTTATTTTAGCAGTAGGATACCCCATTCTCCCACTATTGCTGCATTCATAAACTGAAAGCAATATTTTCAGTGTTACTTGCAGACTAAATCATGATAGATGTTTTAATTTTGAGGTTGCTGTGCTGAATTGAGTCATTAATAGGATTTTCCCCCTCTCTGTCTCCCCTAAACAATGTCCCTATTTTCCCTTCACAATAAGTCTCCTGACTGCATTTTCAACAACGCCAGGAAGAAGGGAGCTTCTATCCTTCATTACAAAATGCATTTTTAAGGTTAATTTCTTTCCTTTTTATAGGACATGCACATATAATTCTGTTGAAACCCTATTTGAGCCTGGAAAGAGCCAATTACTAATGTAGAATCAGCAGGGACACCCAGAGGCTACACAAAATCCCTATTTTTTATAAATCATACTCCTAGTTCAGTGAGCCTGGTGGTTTGTCTCCAGGAGAAACTTAGGCCATGTACTTCACCTGCAGGCAAATCTTGTTGCTGGTCTCATTCTTTTTTTGCTCTTGTGGCACCTTAAATTGGCTCCACCACGAAAACTGAGCTGTGAATTCAACAAACAGCCACGGCTGGTGTCGGGCCTTTCACCCCCCCAGGAACATGCACATGGTGAATTCAGGGTCTGCAGTTCACTTGGACTACCTGGGACAAAAAGCTGCTATTCCTTCCTTCATGAGTCAAAAAATAATTGCTCTGCCAAAATGTCAGCTTGCTGCAGTCTGGAAGAACAAATGCTCTGTGTGTTGGCAGGCAAACAAAGCTCACTGGCAGCCAGAGAAGAGAGAAGGGAGAGAGGTGGGTTTTGTTGAGACCATGAGGTGAGCACGCAGTGTTTAACACAACTTTCCATTTCCATTCTTCCATGGTAGAGAGAAAAAGGAAGGCTTCAGTCTGAATGAAGCAATTTCCCTTTCACTTAGAGAAAAATTAATAACTGACTTAATTTACTTTCCTTTATGTAAGATGGAGGTGCACCTGAGAGAGTATTTTGGTGTCTCCTTGTCAGAGCACAGAGGAGGGTGTTATGTTATGACATAAAAACAAGGCCTTTGTGCTTGCCCAGGAACATGACACTGTGTTAAATGAGAATCCAGTTCCTCCTTGATACTAAAAAACTGCTGAACCCCTCCCAAATTATAAATGTGGGCACAGCTCCTCATGCATTTTGAGACACTGTTCATTTGAGAAAGTTGACTCTGTTCTTGACATTTGCTTTTATATTCATGGTACTAAAGCTCTGGAAATCTGTCGAGGCGGTTTCTTAATAGTTTGGCTTCCAAAAAAATCCGAGAACATCCAGCCAACTAAACAGTCCAACCAAGAACATATGCCAGCTTCAGTGCTAATTGCTTGTTTCAAGCCAGACCAGCTGAGTGGCTGCTACCTTACATTTTCACTGAGCTAAACTCAACTTCTAGCTTTGATTTTTTCAGTAAGGCAGATTGTAAAAGGAATAATTTGGAATTACTGAATATTTTGGCTGAGCAGAACAGAAGTGCTATCTTTCATTCTTTAACCCCCCCTTTTTTTATAAAACTAAATGTTGGCAACTTCAAACTGATTTTGAAGGCAAAAGTGGAAAAATCTTGTTTGAGTTGCAGTGTATTTATATTTATATTTCCAACATTTTTTCCATTTTTAAACCATCAGCCAAATCAGTGAAGAACTGTGACTGTTGAACAAATGCATTTTTGGTAAATAAATCATTAGTAAAATTTATGAGTCTGATTCAGTCCACTCTAGATACTGTTTGTCATAATTTTCTAAGACCATTCTTTGCTTGGAAATATGGCTCACTTTAATCTGTTTGTAGATCCCTTGAATTAAGGAAGTGATTGATGGGTAGTCACTAATATTTCCATAATTGCTGCTACGTTACAGCCCAACATCCCACTGGGTCATATTTTTGGCAAACGAAGCAAATCTCCCTGTCTAGAATCACTCATAACAGGAGTGCTTTAGAAAGAGTGAAGGAAGACAACACCAAAATCAGCTTTTTGGAAGTTGAGGGCTGAAACAGAGGCAGAGTGAATGGTTTTGCAAGAAATCTGTAGAAGAGATCAGAAGCTGAGCCATCTCCCAAGGTTCTCCCAAGGTTCCTGTGGTTCTTTACTACAGGACAATCCTTCCTGGAAAGAAAAGGCAAACCACACTGGTTATTTCCCCATTTGCTGAGCTCAGGATGTGGGGAAGCTGCTAAGCCAAGGATCACCTCAGGCTCAGGGAGCACAGCTGCTGCAGAACTGGGCAGAACAAACCAAATAAAACAGCACTTCCCTCAAAGAGATCCTGATTTAGGCACTACTGGCTCCTTCAGTACCTGAAGTGCTGAAGATTACAATTGAAATCAGGAGTGTAAAAGCAATGACACATGGAAGGCTTCGTTATTTTTGCAAATAGTGACAGGCTCACAGGGATAGGAGGATCTGAGTTTTAATATGCTGCTGAGAAGGTCTGTGTTTATATTCTTACAGAAGAAGTTATTTTTGAAAAGACAAATGACATGGAAATATGAGAGAGAGAAAGAAAAGCTGTTTTTCTCTTAACTGGCATGCAAATGAAATGGTACAATTGTTTTTAAGAATATTTGTTTGCTACAAGTACTCCAGCTATTTAGGAGAAAGGGAAAATCCAGAGAGGATCATGAGGCACAAATGAAGGGAAGGAGATTTAGCTAAATTCTTAGCTTTCATTTTAATTAACAAGAAAATAACCTGGGAAGATAATGCTCTTTGGATTCTGAATCCAAGGACTGTCCCCTCCCCCCTAAAAAATCTGAAATCATTGCAGCACGGATTGTGTTTAAATAAATTTGAACTAGAACACATTTAGCTCTTCATTAAACTAACTTCTACTGTGTATTTATGATCACTGGTTAATGATAATGAGCTGAACCACATCAGGTATAGATTGCCACAGAGAAACTGTGTGAAAAGCTGTTTCAAGAAAGCAGATACTTTTCTGTCAGGCAGCAGCTCACACTTTCTGCAACAACTTACTTATGCACCAGCTGCACCTCACTGGCAACACAAGATCTGCAGTAAGAGACACGTTTCAGGACAGCAAGAGCCTTTTTCCAGGAGGAAGCAGGAGACTGGTCTGCTTAATTAATATTTGACACCACCGAGCAACTTTGTTTCCAGTTTGTTTAATTGAGTGTTACAGGGGCAAGTGGACAGGAAAAGCTCTTCCCTTTCCATTGCTCTACCAAAGACTGGTTACTTTCTCATGGAAAGTTTTCCCATGTGTTTGCAACAAAGCACGAAGGTTTCTAAAGAAGAGAAGAAGAAGGGTGAGAGAGGAGCTTCAGAAGAGCCAGGGTCTGAAAGCATTCTCAGCATCCTTTCAGCTTCCATGAAAACCCCTGATTTTGGTCATTCTAAACCATAAGAGTTACTTAACAATAAAACTGAATGAACATTTGTCTGATTTTATAGAAAAAGTGTTTTAAGGAAAATGAATAAGGGGCCAAGAGCTCATTGGTGCTCGATTCACCACAGTGGGGTCTAATCTGGATTCACAGGGATAGTCAGAGGTTCCAAAGAAAGTTTCCAGAAGGTAGGAAGGCAGGCTGGGTGCTGGAAACCATCACTGGCAGTGTTTCCCAGCAGGTTGCACCACCACTCAAGTCTGGTTGAGGCAGGTACAAAGTGATGAACTAAAAGCCATCCTGAGGTCCTTCTGCAGCTCTATTTTTGTGATTTGGGATCGGTCTTCGCTGGTGAGCCTTCCTTCTGTGAGCTGTACAAGAACATGTGTTGGTGTTCACACACCATTCCAAGGCTTGCTAAAAGGAGCTGGCATCACTCCCGGGCCGGGCTGAGCCGCTGTCAGGCCTTCCAAGCAAAGCTGGGTTGAGCTGAGCTGGCACTGGAATGGAGGACCTTTGGAGAGCACCAAGTTGCTGAGAAACCCTGGAAAAGCTGGCAAATGGCAGAACTGATGTGTTCAGCCATGAGACAGAACACCATGGCTGCAGTCACTTCTGATTATTGCTCAGGACATCATTGTCATCATCCCGGCCGTACTCACAGCTGGCCAAGCATTTCTTGCTCCCTGAGCTGCCTTTGTGATTTAATGGATAAAAAGGCTGTTCACTCTTTCTGTCACAGCTTTGTATGTGACTGAGAGCTGGCTGCTGGGAAGGAAGGAAGGTCCACAAGCAGCTCTGGGGCAATCAGAACTGCTCCTGGGTTTCCTGGCTTTCTGGGAGAGGGTTTGTCTGTTGACAGCCTTGGCTGTGCACGAAGTGCCCACGTGAAGAGCCAGGCTGAGGAAACCACATTGCTTGTAGCAGAGAGACAGCTGTCTGAATTAAATACCTAGTTCAGGTACCTGAATTAAGTAGCTGTCTGGTTTATACCACTATCTATTTACACCACTGTTCTGATATAAATCAACAAATGCAATGAACAGCCAAGCTTGAGACCTACTCATCGTGTGTTGGTGCCCGCTGTCAAACTGGGGCTGTGCCCCATTTCATGACAAGTTACTTCTGGGGTGAAATGTCACTCCTGTACATTAAAAAACTTTATTTTGGAGGGACTGGAGTGAAGCCTAACATGGTCCTCCCAGACAATTGTGATGGTGTGACCACTAGTGTTTAGATGAAGAGCTGTGCAGTTGGTGCTTTGTGACAATCTCAAGAGAAATGGCCAATAATCAGTGAGAGAAATAGAGATGGACCTCAGTGTGTAAATCTGAGGGTGCTTAAACAGGAGTCTTCTCATGTGCAAAATGATGGTACTTGAACATCCCAGACAAAAGAAGCATGAAAGCCTCACTGGAAAAAATCCCTTTTGGATAAACCACCTCTGAAAACAGTGCACAAAGTACACATGAATCATCCCTTCACCAAAAGAAAACTGAACTGGTAAAAATCTTGAGAAACTGCAATTAACTCTCACAGTATTTGTGTGGGTATTGCCAGAACTGAGAACCCAAAACTGTTCTTGCTCCTCTAAGGAAATTCTTGAGGAGAAAAGTAAAATTCATAACAACAGTTTCTAGAGTTCTGCTGCTTGTGGTAGAAACAATGTTGTAAATTCTTGCATTCTTCCAAAAGGAGAGCTGAGGTTACTCTGTCTTACAAGTAAGAATTGTTAAGTGCTCATTTTTAAGAATCACATTCCCTTAGATGGCTTACAGGAAACCTCATTTATGCATCTGCTTTTTCTTTCCTAGGAAAATGCAAAATTAAGTCATCATGACAACATTTTATTGTGTACAAAATTAGCTTGGTTACTAAATCGGACAAGAATTCCAATAGAAACAGATACAACAATAGTTTGGAAAATAAAATCCTTATGGTTCCTCCTTCCTGCACTTAGAAAACGAAGAAAGATTAGCCCCATATTATGGCAAGTCCTGTGTTGTTGGCTGTATAGTGCAAAAATGGGGATTTTAAGGGATATAATCCATGCTCCATTCTGCCTATTAAACTTGTTCTGCTTTATCCTGACAATGTTCTTTGTATATAAAAAATACCTGGAAATTACTTGTTCTGCTTTATCCTGATAATGTTCTTTGTATGTAAAAAATATCTGGAAATTGAGGATCCCAAGCATCTGTTCTTTTTTCTTGTTTATTGTAGATTTTGATTTTATATTCATGTCAAAGCAGCCCTGACATGGTTTTTGTGGACTAGGAGCTGGTGCTGATGACTTTTCACAACACATGCACATAATAAATCTCTAAAAGGATACAGGGTACAAGGATAGTAAGTTCTGTTCCTACCTAACTCGAGGCCTTGACAAGTTAGACACTTAGCTGACGTGCTTAAATTAGAAACAAGGTCGTGTCAGGCTTCCTACAGAGTCAATTCGTCCTTCCTGAGGGAGGTGCAGCCACCGATGGAATGAATCACCCACTGGAGGTGCCAGGCCTTCTTCCCTGGCTGCAAAGAGACCCTCCAAGTGACCTTCATCCAAATATAGGTTCTTTAACCCAGGTACCTGAAGTTGGTTTAGAGGAACCCAGGTAAGTTTAGATGAGAGAGAGGGAAAAAAAGGCAAGATGAAATGGGAAGGCACGCTGTGTTTAAAGAACCAGAGCACACTTGGTGTTTGAGGTTTTGAGAAGAAGAAAACCCGAAAACTTTAAAGAACTCCTGTCCCTCATTCTTTGTGTCCTGTTTTGGCCTCTGACCTTCCCTTCCAATAAAGAACCCGAGCCAGCAATAACCCCCCCACACTCCCGTGCTGGTTTAAGGGGGTCACTCGCTCAGGAATGGAAGGCCACCTGTCCTGGGTCAGACCAAAGGGCCAGCCCTGCCAGTTCCCAGTCGCACAACAGCCAGAGTTACTTCCCTGCAGAGTTACTTTCCTCTGATTTAGGTGTTTTCTGTCCCACATGAGGAATCCTTGATGATCCTCCCCTCCTCTGAAACCCCTAAAGGGTGAGGACTTAACTATTTGGTGCAAACTCACAAGAGACTCAGAGTCTTGGGGAACAGTGCCTCCTTTTCCCCTTTTCCAGGCTCAAGAGGACACAATTGTCCAGCTTGAAGATGTGGCTTAAAACACAAAAGGCCTCATAAACACCAATATTATGGAATAATGACATTGAAGGGAGAACACTGATGATGGATCAAGGGCAAGAGCTTTGTAGCCAGCTGGAGATATGTGAAATCCAGCATATTGGAGGTCTTCAGAAGAGGTCATTCTGCAACTGCCAGCGTTTCTGAGAGGACAGAAAAAAAAGCAGCCTCTGAAACTATGCCTCTCCCCACTACTTGAGGAAGATTTTACCCTGTTGGATAAAAATTAAAATAATTTTGATGGTTTAACTGTCTTCTAAACCAACAGTGAGAGCTAAACTTTAGGAACTGATTGGAACATTTTTCAAACTCCCCTTAAAAAAAAGGGAATGCAGTCAGTCAGTGATAAAAAAAGAAACTATGTTAGGGAACACAGCGTGTTAAGACAATTATTTTTAAAAGTTTAGGCAAAAGACAAGCAAGAAGAGAGCTCAGACTTTTTAAGGAAATATGCTAAGCAGGGAAGACCATGTTTCTCCATGAACTTTTCAGCCCAGCTGGAATTCCAAGTCAGTTACAAAGTGCAGAAACCAGAAAAAAGTTTAAATACTTGTATTAGTTTGTTTGTTTCTTTTCACACCAAGTTCCTTCTAGTTGTCTGCTCGTATATAAAAACTTCTCCAGTGGCTGTGACTAACGCATCTAGTAACCTTTTCCACTCCAAGCACAGGCTTTATTATCTCCTGGAATGGGTATAGCAAGTTTACTGCATGGTTGAAGGTGAAATGGTGCAGGAAGAGAGCAAAGCAGTACCTAATTCCACAGGGCTCTTCTTAGGGGAGTGAAACAGTGGCGTGAAGGATGCATTTGAATGGTGTTCTCCGTTCCAGGAGGTGTGTGGTTCCTCCAGCCCTGGCAGGGAGTTAATGAGGTGTTGGCAGGCACACCTAAGTGGACAGATCGATCCAGATCCTTTGTTTGCAGACACTCGCTGTTATCTCAGCACCAAAGTGCCCCTCAGAGATGGTTGCCCTGCAGGGAAGCACCGAGTTTGCTTTTGGAAAGGAGTGCCTGCACACTCCCCCCCTGTACCCTCCTGCCTGGATTCCCAGAGCCCTCAGGGACCGGTGGTTCCATGCTCTGGAAGCATCAGAACAAGCTGCTCTTGTGTGTGACACATGGGTGACCTGACTGATGCTCTGCTGGGGAGCACTGAAGGGAAACGCTGATAAAACCAGTTCCTGAGCTTTGGGGTACTGTGATTTCTACCCATCTACAGCTTATCTTTGTCTTTACCTCACTACCTTTAATTTTTATTTTAGTCTCAAATGCTCCCCCTTTGCTCAGACCCATCTCCTCTCTTTCACAGCCCCAGTCCCTTCCCTTGTTTTCTCACCTCCTCCCACTCTGGATCTGAGATTCCCTGTCCCTATTTTCTAGTGGGAGCTCCCCAAAACCATTCAGATCACGTAACAACCCATGTAACAACATGGCACATGACACATACCAACAGGAGCCTTAATACAGAAGTTAAATAGGTTTACAACACAATAAGTTTATTTTTCTTGTTATTTCTATCTGACTCTCAGATGGGAAAGGGAATCATCTTTTCATGTAAAGTCTCTTTGTGAGGATATACAGCGTCAGATGTCTCAGTTCAAGCCTAAGCCTCTGTTACAAGTACTTATGGGCTGTATTTAGCAATCTTCTTAAGAGGAGGCAATAATAGCTGGGAATAATTTGACATCAGGTAAAACCCATCAAATTTCTGAGTTTCCATTTCCTGGGTCCCTGTAAAGTACTTGCTCTCCTGCCTTGACTGAAATACCAAATGATCAGAGAAGGTGCTGAGGGCTGGAAAAAATCCTGACCAGGATGTCACATCTACTCCCCATATCCCACCCCTGGCTCCACCTCAAATACGTGTTTTGGGGTGCTAACTGATGGGGGTTTTAAATCCAAATTGATATTTAGGAGGAGAGGAGGTTGCAGAGCTTGGTGGTGCCCTCAGGGCCCTGACATCAAGATGAAAATGGATCTAATGGATCATTGCCGATCTGTAGAAATATATATTATGTATAAGCCTTTCCAGGTTGGTTTTTTTGAGTTTTGTGTTTGTTTGTTTGTTTTTTTAATATCTTTTTTATATCTATACATTAAATTACACACATGGCTGCTGCGATTGCTTTAGTACTTTGGGGGTACATCTGACCCCCAACTCCTGAACCAGCCAAAACCACAACAGTGCTGGAATTATATTTTGAAGATGCACAGGTAAGTAACACCTGGAAGTTCTTATATCCAGAATATGGAGATTATTTGTACTTTTGCCACTGTGTGGGTTCTGTACTTGTGCAGATTTCTTTCTGCTTTGCAGTGGCTTGGTAATTTTCTATTTGTCTCCTGTGTTGCTGCAACTGTTCTCTCTGACTGAGCATCTGTAACACCCTGAATGGAAACACAGCCAAGGCACTGACACTCTGGGGATTAAACACTTCTGTTGGAGACATTCTTCAAGAATTTTACAGAGGAAAATGATCTTGATACTGAAAAATAAAGAAGCTTCCCCCCCCCCTTCAACCTATAACATGGAAAGTACCAGATATGTCCTACCAAAAGGGTAAATTAGCATAGAGAAATCTTAGGAGACTTGGAGAAAAAAATACAGATTCCTGTGTTCTGACTGGCGTTGCAGGCTCTATTTCCAGATGCACAGCAAGCCCTGGCTAACAGCATCATGATTTCAGAAAGTACATTCATGTCAGGCTCAATTCCTCCTTTATGGATGGGCATTATTTCTGGGAATTAGCTGAAAAAAGCAGTCATTTCTCAGCTGATTGAGGCTGAAAGGGCTGATTAAACAGCCCTTTTGGGTAGAACAGTAGCCCTCTATAATAAGAAATGGTAAATTATTAACATCATCCAAGGATTTCTGAGGAAATGAAAGATTTATTTTTTTTTTTGGCAATTCTCAGAACACCAGGAGCACGCTGGTGGGGTGGGGCTGCTTACCCAAAAAATTGCCAGGAGCTAAGGTAGCACAGCACAGGCACTTTCATCACCAGATGAGAGGGCAGTTAAGAATTTCAAAGCAAGGAAGAGCCTGGAGGACGTTTGTCGCAGGGATCAAAACACTATTCCTTAAACTTCTTTTTCGTGAGAGGCACTTGGGAAGTTGGAGAGTTATTTTTGGAGAGTGACACCGAGGAAAGCCCTAATCCTGTGCTCCCCAGCTGAAGCAGAGATGCCATGCTATGCTTTAACTCCAGATTGGTGTCTCTTCTCATCAGCTACAAACTGGCACAGACAGAAGGAGCCACAGCGATGAGCCTGAAAGTGCCTTTGCACTTCATTTGGCATCCAAATCCCGTTGGATTTGTTAAAAACTTTGACAGCCATTGACAACTTATTTGTACCACTTGTGATCACAATGTGATATTTTAGGCTTACGTGGTGAAAAGGGGGTTTATCTTCCACCATCTCCAAACTTCAGTGTTTCAGCCCCTGTGTAATTCCAGCACTCAGATCTTGTGCTCTCACCAGCTTCTCACATCACGAGCCGAAGAATCTCTGACACTTCCATTATCTTCAGAGGCATTAAGCCATCATCACATTATTCCTGTCCATTTGCTGCTGAAGCAAAATCTCTGAGAGCTCATCTACACAGCAGACATTGCAATGGGGCTTAAATGAATAGTATACACTGGCTGATACCCCGTGGTACAGATACCCAGCTCTGCAAACCAGAAATCCAGCCTTATTATCACTTCATTCCCAAAAGGAGTCAATATTGGAGTCTGAAATTAATCGGGAAAAATGCGAATTGTTGGAAATCTTCCAGCAGTCGTGTGATGGAGAGTCCCTCTCAAAGGAATCTCCACAGGGAAATGAATGCAATTAAGGACCAATGTAATAAACTGCCAAGAAATCTTAACTAGCTAGAGAAGCCTTATTTAAACCCTGAGTTCCCCCAGTGAGGAGAACAGGGAGTGTCATCTGTCCCTGAGCTGCTGCAGAAAAGTACAAAAGTGAATATTCTACATAAATATCTCTATATTTTCTGTTGCCTCTCTGCAAACACCCTCCTAACTTACTAAAAATAAATTAATAACATTTACAGAGGTCTCCTGTGCAGCTCTGGTTAGCACCCTGTCTATTGTTCAAAGAAATCCAAATTATTAGAGGCAAAGTGGCAAATGTGTTCTCCCTTTCCCAGTGCTAAACAGGGCTCTGAATTGCTCCCTTTCCTACTGTAGCAATAATTAAAATTAAGAAACTAGCTCAGATACCAGTGGACAGCCACAGGTCCCAGGATGCCCTACAACATTTTGCTAATGAGCAGCAGCCTGAAGCTCTTTATGAAAGCGGGTCATCCCTTGAAAGGGGGGCAGAGCATGTGTTGTAATAAGAGACTTTTTTTATGGCTCACAGACCGAAAATATAAATATCAGCTTTATCAGCCACTCTGTGGAGTTCGAGCTGGCAAAAGCCTTTTCCCTAATGCCCCTGAGTGCCACAATAAACAAAGCAGGGCAGTGGTGAGTGTTGCCTGGGTCTGTCCAGCAGTCAGGCAGCTGAAGGAGCAGAGAGAGCCCTAGGAACCAGAATGGTCCTGAGGAGACAAACGTGTGCCGAGAAACCCCACTGGCTTTGTTTATTCGCTGGAATGTCTTCCATCGGGTCACCATGACTTTGGACTTCCACAGCTGCAGGGATCATCCTGCCTGGAGTGGATGATTTCACAGAAAAGAGAGAGCCCAGAATAGAAAAAAATAAAAGGGTGTTTGGCTGTTCCAAGAGAACAGACCAGAAGGAGCAGCTTTCCACCCCAGAGAGTAATGAGAGAAATTCAAACACACTTGGAGGATGCAGCTGGATACAATTGTTTAAGAACCACGGAGAAGGAATTCCAGCCTCCATTTCCCCCCCTGCCCTTTCCCCATTAGCCACATCTCCTCTTGTTTTACAGCTGTACCACTCCTCTAATGCCTTATGTCTGTGCTGTACTGTCTGGCCCTGTGTTGTCTGCAGTTTGACAAGCTTTAAAACTGCCTGATTGCACAGTTGTAGCTGAGATCCCGGGTAGCATGCAGCACTTGGGAACACACTAAACAAAAGGTGCTTTCCATTTGTCTTTATGATTTTGTAGGGGGGAAAAAATAATTTAAAAGTTTTCCCAAACAGTCCAGAATATCAGTTCTCCGAAGACAATGACATAAAGCTTGTTTATCCCTTAAAAAAAAAAAAAAAAAATCAGTGCATGCTTTTACATAGAGGGAGATGCTTTGCTTCTGGTGGTGAAGAGCAGCAGCACAAACAGGCAGGATGGCAAGGGCTGGGGCTGGAACAGAGAGGGAGGCTCAGCTCTGATCCTGCCGGAGAACCTGCCCGAGGAGGGAGCTGTGTTTGACAGCAACAAGAGAGGGAGTTCTTTGAAAAGCAAAAGAAAAAGCCAAGGAGCCCGTGTGTGTGCCTGGAAGCGGTGGGATAAGTGCCAGGTAGAGACTAAAGACAATAGCAGGAATTGAGGGGAGGAGCTGCAAACAGGGGCAGGGGAGACACAGCAGCTTTTTGGGAAGACAATGCTCTGGAATCCGGGTGACTGCGTGAGAGGGCTGGGATGTGACAGCCAGGACCCCGCAGAGGGGGACACACAAAAATAGACGGGCTGGGGGAACAGAAATAGAATTGAGGGCTTGGATGAAAGAGGAGCTCAAAGTGCACAGTTGAGGAATTCAGAGAAGGTTTTGCCAACCCAACAGATAATAAATCTGAGGCTGACTGAAAGAAAATCTTTCTACATATTTAAAAGTCACAAGAAGTTTATTGTCAAATTAACCATGGAATTGTATTCTGAAGCAGGAGTTCCTAAGGCTTCTGCTCAGTAAAGCCTCTCAACCATCTGAATTCCTTGTGGGTCACCATCTGAATTGAAAACATACTTGATCTGAAAATTAAATTATTTCCTAGACTATTTGCCACTGCCTCATGGACCAGTAGTCTGAGAATTGTGCCATTTTTAGAGACTCCAGAGGGCACAAGACTGAAGGAAGAGGTGGCAGTAAATGTGGGATAAGGAGAGTTGGCTGTGTCCTGCCAGGGGAAAGGAGTAAGATCTGGGACTAAAAACATAGGGAAGAGGAGATGAAAGCAGGGCAGTGGGATATTTTGATTTGAGAGACTGAGCTGGTTGGCCAAAAACGCAGTCAAAAGACAAGGAACAAGGGATGGGGAAAATTGGGTCTAAATCAGACAGGGAGGAACAGCTCAAAATAAGGGGAGGGTCTCTCCAGAGGCTGCAGGGATCTGAATCTCCATAGTGATGCCAACAAACAAGAAATTGGATACAAGCCTCCATATTCAGTAATGAAACATGCTCGGTCTGATTATTCTCTTGGTCACATTCCTCCAGTGTTTTTATATTTTACCAAATATAACTGTAGCCAAGCAGGTTTTAGGAAAGTACCCTCAGCAAATCCAAGCAAATTCCAAATTTTCCTCCTAAAATCTCAGAGCATTTGGATGCCTGTGGCAGTGTTATAGTGAGAACAGTGTGCTGGGAATAACAGCCCTGAGAGGGCACTGGCTGGCAGACTTGGTACATCTCTGGTGTGAGCTGAGGGTCTGGCATCTGTTTTCTCCTTCTCTTCCTGTGTTTTTACTGAAATTCCCCTTAGAGTCCCTACAGAAAACAAGGGAGAGCCCACCACTAAATTACACGTCATTATACTACAGAAAATATTCATTATGAACCAAGAAATCTGCCCTGCAGTGGTTATGAAATAATGAGTATGCACAAAATTAATTGCTGTTGGATGTATAAATTATTCCAGATCAAAGGGGGTGTGAAAGGCCACACTGCTGCTGATTTTTGCTGAATTTCTGACTGGTGTGCAGGACACATAACACTGATGAGCACAACACTAACAGCAGCATTGCTGTAGCTGTAATTGTCTGCTGCTGCCAGCCAGGGAAAGTCTGCAGGGAGCAAGAATAGCTTTTCTTTTTAGAATAACGGGCATATTTTAGGGGAAAAAAAGTCTATACAAACCCATAGACACCTGGGGTTTTACATGTATGTGTCTATTATGGGTGTAAATTTGTGATGTTCAGATAAGACACTGGGAACTGGGGACATGCAAGTCTGAACTTTTCCTTTCTTGCTGCCTTTTGAAGGTGTTCATGGAAATGAGTCACACGTAGAAGAAACAACATGAATTCTGGATAGGAACCCAAAAATCAGTTCACTAAAGGATAAACACATGTAGAAAGATGAATTATTCTTCACACAATTTTCAGAAGTACAAATGGTTGGAGCTACAACCCTGGGACTGATGTTATTCTGTCAGGAACAAACTGAAGACCTCTGTCATCTGCAGCCATAAATTCATGGAAGCACCAATTTCCTAGATACAATGGAAACCCCACCAGAACATCCTGGCTAGACAACACAGGGACATTTTTTCTGACTGGATTTAAAATTTCCCTTGTTTGTGTTCATAAATCAAACTGAAAAGCCAGACAAAGAACACGACTGCTGATGTGAGGAGCCTGTGCCACTGCTGGCACCACCAAAAGACTCTGTGTGGATTAAATTAATCAGGTTACTCTAAAACACAAAAGAAATCCCAACCAATTTGGAGAGACAAACCTCACTGAGGGAGAAACGTGGCTCCATGCAAGAAAATATATTATCCAAATCCATAACAAGACCAAGAATTCAGGTTGATGTTCAGCAGTGCAGCTGCAGAGCTATGCTGGCTGTTCAGTATGAGTGCCAGAGGAGTTCTAGTTCCAAATAAATCAATATAATATAGGCTTTGCCTGCAAAAGAAAGTGGCAGTGGTTTCACTAGGATTGTTTCTTTAAACCAATTTCATTAGACGTGAAGCAAATCCACATGTGGAGACAGTTAAATTGATTTACAACTGGCTTGTGTTGATCTAGCTTAATTCAAAGGGTGGAATTTTATGTGGCAGCTATACGTTGATTTAAGTGCATCTACACAAGACTGCAGTTCAATTCAATTTGAACAGACTTAAAATAAGACTTCAGTTAAGCCACTTTTGCAACACTTTAAATAGCAGGTTGGGCTGGACTGGACTAAGTAAACACACACTGAGGTGGATGACAGCAACTTTCCAAAGAGTAGGAGATTCAAATCAATCCAAGTTAATTTTATGGAACAGACCTCAGGCTGCCTATTTGTACAAAACTACCAAGAATCAACTAAGAAGCTGACTTGAAAATTTTCTTTTTTGACCCATGATCATTGCATTCTAAAACTGACCCTACTTTAAAGGGATGTAACCAATTTAAACTTCTATCAATCCTCTCTTTTTTGTCATTATTTACTTAAATTTTACAGGTAAGTTCAACATTCTCCCGTTGCCACAAGTTATGGAAAACATATATTAATTATTCCAGCAGCCTTGAAGGACACTTAGAACCCACAAGTTCTTTATCATCAGGATGTTTTCCTACAGTGCACAGAAGAAATAAATGAGAGTTTGCTAAGATACTAAATACCTTTTCTTGTCAGTATGTTCAAGTCATGCTCCAGAGCCAGTTTTTCCGTGGCATTCCCAGTGGAGGAGGGGAACAGATCACTGATTCCCATCTGCTCCCAGTTCCGCAGTCAGGTGGCAAATCCTCATTTTATTTTGTACCTGAACAGAAAGGGAAGAAAATACCAAAGGGAAAAAGTGAGTTCTCCAATATCCTTTTTGATAAGCTGGGTTTTGATACATTTTTACTTGAAGTTTTTTTTTAGCAATGCCTTTGACAGATGCCAAAAGAAACACTCGGGATAAATATCAGTACAAATGAGATTCATTTATTTGGTGGAAGCAGAACTGTGGTGATAGGGATTAACCTGTTTATTAGCTTTAGTAATAGAACATTTTTGGGCATGTCCCTGCAACAACTAATGGGGAAAACACCACCAATCTATAGTCATTTTATGGGTGAAAACACTTCATTTTGATGGTGTTCTTCACAGGCCCATTTGTGACATTAGACACGAAGGGACTTTACCTGGGAGTCAGGAATGTTAATGTTCTTGGGTAAAACTCAGTTGGGTTCCTTTTGCTGGGAATTTCTGTGTGCCATATCATCTGATTTTTCTTTCTTTCCTTGTCTTTTCGTTGTTGTTAAATAACAGCAATTAATGGTACGTCAGAAGGCAAAATATTTTTATAGCCTCAGAGATAACTCATCTCTCATAGTCACGACTAAATGACACGTGGAAAGGGACTGGCCTTTGAGGCAAAGCAATTTCCACTGCTAAAAGTGGAATTTTAACAAGATGTTCTTGTGAGGCCCCTTCCAGCACGTTTCTGGAAAAGGCTCCTCGTGGCATTCCCAGTCCCCCCAGCTACACCACTTCTGCACTAAAGAGGCAGAAGAGTTTTTAGCTGCCAGCCAAGGCACACTGCTAGTGCTGCCCCTTCATGGATCTTGGATGACCCCAGGGCTGTTCCAGACTCCACATCCACACAGAAAAAGAACAGTGTATTTACTGTCTGCTCAGAGGAAAAGAAATCTGTAATTACTATGTGGGCAGTAAAAAGATGCACAAAGTCTGTCTAATACAGATAAGAAATTAAAGGCTCGCTGGGAAGTGTTATACTGAACTTTAAAAAACAGAGAAAAAAGAGAGGAAGGACAGCAGAACTGACAGGGTAGGCTGCATTTCTGTCAGTCTTCTGTGGTGTCCAGTGGTGTAAGTATATCTAAAAAAATAAAATCAAATGTACATCCTGATCCCACTGAAGTCAATGGTAAAACTCCCATTAACTCAAACCAAACCAGAATTACTTCCACAGCAGCCTTGTGTGCTTGTCACAATATACTGATCAGTATTATACTCTGATATAATCACCATTAAAATGTGACTGACCCTGGAAGTTTTTCACTGTTGCCCTTTTTACTCTCATTCTGGTTTCCAGAGATGTGGTTCCCCTTCCCACACATTATCATTTTCAGACTAAGGCAGTACAGATTTGCTTGAAAATCAAAAGGCACAAAAAAAATTCGACCTTAATATTATAGAATGTTGTTCAAATAATAGTTTCAAGATGCAGCTGAATAGAAACACAGTAAAATCAAAAAGGGGCAAGTTTAGAGTGACTATTTCTGCCTGTGGCCTCCAAACTGCTATAGCAACATAAACTACTCCTAACAACCTAGAAAAGACTAAGTCAACATAAATTCACCCTGCACTGACCATGGAAGCTTTTGAGAATCCAAAAATTCAAAGAGGTTGAAAAGTCAAATATGTCGAAACAATGACATTGCTAAACTTGCTAACTTGTAGACTTAAAAAATGAGGATTATCAATGTTTATGCAAAATAATTTTAAAAAATTAGTAGCAAACCATTTTAACAAAGGGGGTTAGGATTTGGATGCAAGCCTGTTCATTCAAGGTACTTTCCTCAGGCTGAAACCCAGGTATGATTGGTAGACTGGGAACCTGTGTGAGGCTGGATTCTACGGGGTTACTAAGATTTTAGGCTGGTCCCCTAAGGAAAAGAAACCTCTTTACTCCTAGTTTTTGCGTGCTTGCTTATTTTGTCTTTCCACCAGCAGCTTCTGAGCAGCCCAAGCTCAGCCAAACTTGACCAATGCTTAAATCCCTACAAGTTTTGTAAAAACAGTCAGGTGAAAAAGAGCAAGGCAAGATGAGCCCCTTGGCAAGGGGGAGAAGCTGCAGTTTTACTTTGAGTTTTGCTTTGCTTGGCACCAAAGAATTCACACAGAAAGCAAACCCACTAAGTGCCGTTGTCTTCAGTCAGCCCTCAGAGCCACTGCAGGACACTAACCCATAAAAATGCAGCTTTTATTACCTCTGGCAGTCCTGGAGTGATTTGTTCTGAGAGCAGATGTAACAATAGATGTATCACTGATTAGGAGTTTTTGCTGCTGTCTCAAGGGTGTTCAGGACTTTAACCTCCCAGGCAGAGGGGAAGATCAGCAGTGCCCACGCTCCATTAGGAGCAGATGATGCAGCCCAGAGCTCCCGAGCTGCAATCAGGCTGGGCTGACAGAGCACACAGCCCTGAGTTTGTAACGATTTCAGGACTTGTTGATTTACCCAAAAGGTTGAAAGTTCCCTGACAGCCTTGGTTTTGATTAGGATGCCAGGCTGAAAAAAATCTGTGGTAATTTGTTGGAAAACCTCAGGCTCAGTTCCTGCTGCAGTGACTGGATAGGTGCTCACCCTGCTTCAGCCTCATGTGATGTCAATGCTTATGTTCACTTATTACAACAACACTTTAAAATCATTAAAGCCAATCAGTTCATCTCAAGTGGGAATGACCAATTTAAACAACTGAAATGACTGGATGTTAACCGAAAAACACTGGTTTTACTGTACAGATAAATTTTATACTTGAAATAATTTTTAAGCAACTGGAACTGAATTGCAAAACTGTTATTTTCATTAGGTGAGCTTAATTAGACACCGGGAGCTGAGGAAGTGAGCTGAGCTTTCTGAGCAGTTCCCTGCTGCACTGCACAGCATCTGCTGGACCAGAAGCATCATGTGGCAGCAGAAGTGGCTGAGCTGATGCCAGGGCCCAAAAAATGTTGCTTAGCAACTTCCCGGGGATGACTCTGGCAATTAACTCTCTTGTGTGTCGGGTGTGAGCTGCTGCTTCACTCAGAACAGGAAAAGACAGAGCAAACAGCCCTCCAGAAGAGCCCAGTAAAGCTGCATGTGCCCATCTGCCACGGGACTGCAGCCAAAGAGCTGGGAAAGAAGCCCTTGTGCAAGAGCTGTTTCTTAACAAGCTCATTTTTTGGACACCCTCGTTCTTTCCATGCAAGTACAGTATACTTCTGAAAGGGATTAATCAGTACCAAAATGTGCACACCTGTTGCAGAACAAGAGCATCTGCACAGGGCACTGCTTCAAAAATGGCCTTTTCAGTTTGCAATCACAGCTGAGTCTGAAATGACTTTCAGCAGTGAAAAGCCCCTGTTTAACCTGAGCTATTGACCCGTCCACAAAACCATTTTGTTTTGCCAACTATGTATATTTTCACTCTTTGTTTGAAACCACATTAAGCAGTGCCTTAGTCTGAGTCAAGGTGTCCCAAGATACTGAGAATGAATGAACCATGAGTCAGCTTTCTCATCTTCAAGGTGGTACCAGGTTGCTCTAGAGCTGGGCCATGATTACAGTCCTCTCCCCAGCTTTCCCCCTGTTGCTTCTTAGAGAAAACCACCCGTGTCCCAGTCTGTGCCCAGATTATTCTTTAAGGTCTCAGCTCTGCAGTGAGCTCAGAGTAGTTTTATCCTTCCTCAGGTGGTGGGAAAAGGCAGTCAGAGGTGAGCCCTGCTCTGGAAGTTCTGAGCAGTGACATTCCCTGTCTGGTGAGTGAGAGGAAGAGGAGAGGCAGGGACTGAGCTCTGCTCTGGGGGGACCAGGGACAGCACCCAGGGAATGGCTGGAGCTGTGTCAGGGCAGGCTCAGGTTGGATCTCAGGGAAAGGTTCTTCCCCCAGAGGGTGGTTGGGCACTGACCAGGCTCCCCAGGGCAGTGGGCACAGCCCCAAGGCTGCCAGAGCTCCAGGAGGGTTTGGATGATCCTCTGGGGCACAGGGGGTGACTCTGGGGATGGGCCTGTGCAGGGCTGAGGGTTGGACTGGATGATCCTTGTGGGTACCTTCCAACTCAGCATATTCTGGGATCCTGTGATCATTCTTACCAAGTGCCCACAGCTCTTGACCCACACTTTTATTTTGTCCTGGGACACAGGAGGTGGAAGCAATGCTGGAGGTGTTCGGGTGCATCTCATTAATTTCCCTCAAGCTTTCATGTAAACACACTGGACTGAATTATTTAGGAATTGCTCCCTTTTCCCCTACCGTGACAAAACAAGGCCCCAAAAACAAGGCCCTTAAAAAAGCCCCCAAAACAGCGGCAGATCTTTTATAAGGGGAAAAAAAAAAAAAGCATTTCCTGGGTGCTTGAAATATGGTTCTTTAAGAATGCTAAAAGCCAACATTTTGTGTGAAATTGCAGGGAAGGAAAACCTGAAAGTAAATTTACATTTTTTTGTAGTTAAAAAAAAAAAAAAAAATCCCTGAAGGACAACCTCTTTTCCTTCAGTGATTATGACAAGTTACAGTTCCCTTTCAATCAGGATGCAACAGGTTTAATATCATTTACGTAAAAACTGTGGAAAGAATTTGATAACGCACCTCAAAAAAACCGACCAGCTTGTTTTGTGGCAGTCAAAAATAGCTACAGCCTTTTCTGCAATTCAAAATTCAATCATTTAAAACATTACAGAGCCCTTGTCTTCAGACTTCCCAATCAGCTCTTGCACAGGAACGAAGCCTCATTATTGCAACCACTACTTTTTTCTGTGGAGTCAAGTCATTCAAAAAAATGATTTCACGGTGGAAAAACTGCCTTAATGACAATGAACGTAATTCTGAAAATTATTTTGTTGCATGAGGGACTTTTACATAATTTACACTAACTGATTTTTAACATGCCAGTGATTTTTGATGTACCAGCCACAGAAAACACGCAGCAAATGAAAATGCTCTGTGAGGATTGTGCATTTACATAGTGAGTTTACGTTTGATTGGGAGTTAAATATGTATAACCACTACTGTACTGGTTATTTCCTTGGCAAACATCTTTGATTTTTTTTTTCCCCCACCATCTTTGACAGTGAAATTTTATCATCTATCATAAATTGATCAAAAATGTGTAATTTCTATTGTGGAAGTTTCAGCAATTGAGGAAGAGTGAGTGGATATGGGGGAGTGCCAAGAAGCAGGTGGATGCACTGAATATTCACTTTTGGTTTCCAGGCAGTGGCATCTAAGACACAAACTCCCACCAGGTTTGGGCTGCAGACATTCTACCCAAGCTATGTTGAACAAAATTGATCCTGAAAGTCAATTTTTCAGCTATTATTAAAGTTCTTGTTTTCTAAAACATCACTCCAAACAGATATGAAAACCTATGTCATTGCCACATATCCATCCTCCCACCCACACACCGTCTATCTAGGTATTATGTTATCTGGCTGAAAATTGAGTTAGTTCCCAGGTTGAATGAAGTTCATAAAACTTTCAGCAAAACTGGGCTGGATTTTATGAGCACGAAGCCACAGTGCAGCTTGGGAAAGGGATCGGGGCAAGCTCCCTCAAATTGCAGCTTCCATGAAAATCGTGCAAATTTTTGTGCTTTCATCTGTGTCTTGCTTGCAATTTATGAATTTTCTCAACTTCTAAATCAAAGGTAGGGTGAGAACCTGCTTGAATTCAGTAGGAGAGCAACATATCCATGAGATACTCCCTGGTCCCTCACAGCCCAAGGAACACTTGAGACCCAAATGTGTTTACAAGTAACAAAGAACCTTGTGTTAGCAACCAGGTGAAAACTGGGAGTAGGCAGCAAGGGCTTATGAAGGGGAAATCAAAACACAATGGGCATAAACTGAAACAGAAAAAAGCCTGTTTAAACCTAAGGAAATATTTATTTTTTTTTTACTCTGAGGGTGACTGAGCACTGTCACAGATTTCCCAGAATGGTTGTAGATAATCACAGGATCCCAGAATATGCTGAGTTGGAAGGGACACACAAGGGTCATCGAGTCCAACCCTTATCCCTGCACAGGACCATCCCCAAGAGTCACAGAGGATCCTTGGAGGTTTTAAAACCCCAACAGAACGCGGTCCTGAGAAACCTGCTCTAGTTCCCCCTGCTTGAGCAGGGGGGCTGGACCACATGAGCTCTGGGGGTGCCTTCCAACCTCTTTCCTTAAAGGAAATGCTGGTGCTTTTGAGAAGTAACTTCTCTAGAAGCATTTCTGGAGAAGGACAAGGTGTGTATCTGTTGCTGAGCTTATCTCCAGGTGGAAAACAGGAACCCTTTTGTATGTCAGCATTGCCAGGACTGGAAGTACATCACAGGGGTCACCTGCACCTTCTACAGCTTTTTATCTCAACACAGCTTGCAGTCTCACACTGCTGATTTCAATAAAAACACTCCAGCCATCTTTAAGAGCCCTCTTCACCTCTGCTAATCAGATTAGGAGGCATGTAATTAAGTTTCAGTTCTTACAAGACAGAAGATTGAAGACCCCTTCTAGAGCACTGATGGGATAAGGAGCAGGAAAACTGTTTTCTTCAAGTGTATTTGGTGGAAGGGAGTGCAAGGATGACACTGAGGGATTATACAATATCACATGGAGTTATGGAAAGAAACTCAGGCATGTGCCATTTAAAACCTGTCACAAACGAGTGTTCCAGGTGGCTCTGAGATCACAGTGCAGCCCAAGGAGATGGGGGAGATGCACCACCATAAAATCTAACAAAGGATCAAGCTAATACTCAGGATTGCTTTTAGGATGCATGGAAAATACTTCCTCTCCCAGCAAATGATGCCCTTTGGGTGTGAAATGCAGCATGCTGGCAAGAGAGGGAAAAGCTCCTGCTGTCTGTACCATGCATGGTGTTGCTCCTCTGTGAATGAGAGGGTTTGGTCTGCACAGCCACCAGTTTGGCAGAGTCCTCACCCAGAGAACCCTGTTGTACTGTCTGCAGAAGGGGAATCTTTTCTCTTGCTTTCAGTAGCCACCAGGCCCAACTCCTCCTAAATAAACCCAGGAATCAATACAGTCTCTGAAATAGCTTTCAGCTCTTGACTTCATCTTGCTCTGTGTCAGGGGCTCTCAAACTGTGATACACAAAGCGTTTCCAAGTGCTGTGCCTGTGTTCTGCTGCAGCTGTGGCAGCTGGAATTGAATCCCAATTCATTTAACAGCACAAAGTGAAAAGCATGAAGTGCTCAGGCAGCTTGGTGAGGCTGCACAGCCCTGCAAGAGATGTCCCAGAAAGAGCAAGATGCACAGAGAATCAGGGCTGGGGGAGGTCTCAACCCTCTGCTGTGCTCAAACACGGATTATAGGATGAAAAGGTTTCCTCTGCTCATCTGCACAGATGCTACCACTGCTGGCAGTGGTTCCTGTCACTGTTGGGAATGACAAAATCTGGTAAAAGAAGGTTTGGTCAGAATTACTTGTGACCACTGATATGAAATGGAGGCAGCAGGGAAAAGCAGAAAATGAACGGCGAGTCTTAATGAGTTTCCTCTGAGCACCTTCCATCTCACACATCCCACATTAATGCAGTGTTTAAAATTTTATTTCCTTAAGTCAGTAATAGAAAAATTATTTTATGCATTATTAACAAAGTAACTTGCCTTTCAGGAAGGTGAACAGAGCTTTCAGAGGCTCTGTTGCTGAGGCAGAGACGGCAGCGCTACCCAAGGAGGGAAGTATTTGGGGCCCTTTCTAAAACCTCTCAAGTGTTTCTGGACACAGCTTCAAAGGATTTACTACTGGGATGGCACCTGTCCAATCTGGGGAGAGAATCAAACTGGGGATAAAGCTGGCTTTGGTGTTCAGGAGGGGTTAGAGATCACCCCTCAGTCCCAGCACATGTTACACAGAAATGTGGCTTATATGGCACCGTTTAGGTGAAAGGGAGTCCTCTGGGACTCATCAGTCCAGACACAGCAGACCTCATAACATCTAATTGTCACACAAAGCACCTTGCTCCACAGCAAAGACACAGAGGACAGAAAATCAAGCTGTTAGAAAACCTCCTTAAGCTGCTAGGTGTGTGTGAGCTTAACTCTGTGGTGTCTGATGTGTGGGAGGCTAAACACTGAACTGGACACCAACCCGTCTCCATTTGTAGAGAGCTCAACCCCATAAAAACATTAAAAAAAAATCAAACCCCACAACAACAAAAAACCCCCAAACAAACAAACAAACAAAAAGAGGTAGGGACACCTTCCACTAGCCCAGGTTGCTCCCAGCCCCATCCAACCTGGCCTTGGACACTCCCAGGGATGGGGCAGCCACAGCTTCTCTGGGCAACCTGTGCCAGGGCCTCACCACCCTCACAGCCAAGAATTTCTTCCTGATATCCAACCTAAACCTGCCCTCTTTCATGTTTGTTTTCTGTTTGTTTGTTTTTAATTATTACTATTATAGGGTAAAGGAAGACAAATACTGAAAGGTTCCCACTAAGATTTGTAGCAATATAACTGTGGACATGTAAATATTTATTATATTATAACACATACAATAAATATTATATCATAAATATATAGTAGGTATTATTACAATATGTATTATATATAAGTATTATGTATTTTTATAAATAAATATATATAATCATACAGAGACCTGTAATAGTTACCCCAGTACAAAACTGCTAAGACAAGTGGTCATATAATTCAGAGCAAATCAAATACTGAAATTTATGTCACTGCACATCAGCTGGGCACCATGGTAATTCATAGCCCTTTTTTTTTATATATGCTAAGTGAGTGCTTAGTTCTTTTAAGCTGATTTTGCTTCTTGGTTCGGGTGGATTAAAAAGTTCCTGAACACAGATGCAAGCAGAAATTCGTGAAGCTGGGTAATTTAACGATTGTAAGTCATAAAGCAATATCCCACTTTTCTTGTCCTATCAGAGCTGGGGTGAGGACATTAGTGCCAGAGGAAAAGTATTGCTTTTGCAGAGTTTCTGAGGTAGGGACAGGGGTGTGCACCAAGTGGAACAGAATCAAGCCTCCTCCTTTACTGCAGAAATAAATAATTACTGAACCAAAACAGAGAAGGGCAATTGCCAACGATCACGAGAAAGATTATTTTAATATGGAACAGAGCACTACTAAAGTAATGAGATAGCGTGTAAAAGACCCTAAAACTCAGTAGGATTTCAACAGCTGCACGTAGGCAAATCTATCAACACCACTGCTGTGCTTTCAAGTCAGGCACCACCAGGTCCCAGTCTGTTCCATGGTGCTGCTTTTACTGCTGTGCTCTGCCACTCCCTCCCCCCGTGGAAGAGTTAGTGCAGCCCTTTGGTTTACTGCCCCCAAAATCCCTTCCCACCCTGCCACACGCTCTCACAGGGCACTCTGCCTCCAACTCAGAGGTGTTTGCTTCCAAGCAGGAGTGGAGGAGAAGGATGGGAGCGTGTGGCAGAGGTCTGGCAGGAAGGGAAGCTTCTCTGCAAATCACGATTTGATAAAATATAAAAATCATTTCCGAGTGGCAGACCCAGAATCCAACTCACAACGCTTAGCCCAATATCACCATCCTAAAAAAAAAAAAAAAAAGGCATTACACAACCTGAATGCAAGAAGGCAATAAAAATACAGCTTGTTTTTGTGATGGCAAGGTCTTAACTCACTCATTCGGGTTAGAAGCATCATGTGTTGAACCAGATTTCCTTCACTGTATGGCATATGTTTCCTATGAGCTACACCATGGAAAATTTTGGGGATATTTTTTAGTATATTTTGTGGGTATTTTCTAGTATATATTGTATGAAGCTTCCATCCTATTTTTTTTTAAATATTGTATATATGGGTGGGTTAACAAGAGATAATACCCAGCCCTGCATGCAGGACATTCATTCTTGGTTGAGTGTTCACAGGGATGAGAGGATGCTCTGTTTCTTTTCTTTGCAGCTATTTGTGGAAAAGGCAACTTGCTGAGGGTTAATTAATAATCAAACCTGGGTAAATTGATATGCAAAGGAGCACCCAAAGCTGTCCAGACATTTCCAAAGAGGTGGTGACAGAAATGATTGGCTCCCTGTGTTCAGCTCATTCCCAGAGACACAGGTTCTATAGGTGATTTTACATTATCAGCATCTTCCTAATTAAATTTCAACAGCTTTACAAGGCTATTACTGCTCATAAGATTCACTTCTAAACCCTGGAACTTTGCTCTTCTTAACTGCCTTCTCTCTCATACTTTTTTAGAGAATTACACTACTAATGATGGGATTAGTATTAAACCATTTCACTACAAATGGGTTGGATGTACCGCTGATACCATGAATTAATCTGCATTTGGCAAGCACATCTCTGCCCTTGTCCTGCTTTCCAGAAGAAATTCAGAATGGCAGATTCATTAGATGCCATAAATAAAATGTCTGCAAGGTTAACCTGTGAGATAGGACTGGTTGGCTTTTATAAGAAGGGAAACTCGGCAGACGTTTCCAACTCACACAGAAATTAGACAAAGCTACAGGGGGGTTGTGTTTGCTTTTTTTTTCCCCCCTCCCACCGCTTTCTAGTAACTGCAACAATTGCTTTAATTCTGAGAGCTGAGCTGTGCAGGTGGTAAAAGTGCAAAGTCTCACTCATTCACCTTTGAGCTTGTGAGATCTAGTGAGTTTGGCTTCGAGAAGGCCTCACCCTCCTGGTCTGGCTCATCTTGGTCCAGCTGGGACTCCACTGACCCTGGTGACACTGCTGAGTGTGTCATCAGCCAGTCACCTGCCCCTTCCCACACTCTCACTGCACGTGGAGCAGAGCTCAGCCTGAACCAAATCACCTTTTCCTTTCTGTAAGGTGGTTCTATGGAATTGGGCAGTGCTTAAATGAGGTGAGGGGAAAAAAGGCTTCCTGAATCATCTACCCCTTTGCAGCACAGCTGGTTAAATGCAGCCTCCAGCCTCCTGCTTGGCTTGGAGGCATCTGCAGTTGGATCCTGCACTAGGTGAGGGAGCAGATGGAGATGCTGAAGGGATAAGAAGTGCTGCTTCCAAGGAAGAAACGCACCCTGAGAGGGGAGGTCGGGGACAGGATGGTTTCCATGACTCACCTTTTGATAATGGTTCAAAAGGAGTGTTTGGGGACTTGTTACTATTATGGGCCGGGTTATTGGCCACATAAATCAACCAGAGTTCCTAGAACAGTGCCTGACCTGTTGCAGGAGGTGTTACACTGCCTGAGCAGGGGCACAGGGAATAAGGGACATTACTTCAGGCTTCTGCTTAGCTTGGAAGTGAACTGTTGCAGACAAGGGGGGGAAAAAAAAAAAAGGAGAAGAAAAGAAAAAAAGATTGATTTTCCTTTTGGCAAATATTTGGCTACAAGGATCTGCTCATCTGTCATTTGTCTTGCCTTGAGAATTGGCCTTTGCAGAAGGAAACAAACAAACACTGCTCTACTGTATGGCATTTGGTGTTGGCATAAAAGCCTTGCTGAGGATAACAGACATTTATAGAGCAATTCATGACTTTAAAATTATCCCCCTTTGCCTTTGCTTAGCATTGTTTAATCTAATAGCTTGCATTTATTTGAAATGGATACAGAGTGGATCTTGCTGCTGGTAGCTACATGAAAAGCTGCTGTCTGTTAGGCAGACATCACTTTTGTGCATTTAACATCCTCTCCAGAGGACAGGATTTCACATCAACAGCCACAGGCAGACTGTGTTCCTCCCCTATTCCTTAGAGGGGGCAAAGAATGTCTGCACCTGCACAGGTTCCCCAAAAGACTCATATAATTCCCCAGAAGAGCCTTATACACATCACTACCATCTCCCACTGTGTGGGAAACAGAAAAGGGGTTGGAAAGAGAAAATATAAACTACTATACTTGATCATGTCCAGCTTGTTCCTGTTCCCTCAAGGGTCACTGCCAGCTGCCAAGGGTTGGTGTAATGCTGCAGCTTCCAGAAAGCTGCTGTGTGGACAGACAAAATTCAGGGACATGAAGGCAGCCCACTCACACCAAACTCCCTGACAGCTCATCCTTCACACTTCCTGCCACCCACTCACTCACAACACTCCCTGCTCTGCCAGCACAAACATGGTGAGACAGGGAGTCGGGCTTTAATTGCCAGGAGTCTTATCCTGTGGGTACCTTCTGGGAGATAACAACTTCACAGCCAACTCCTGTGAAGCACAGCTAGGACTTGGTCACCACAGACAGAGAGAAAATTTCTGTATCTCTTGGAATAATTTAATTCTTGGTGAGTCTTCAGCTAAAGTCCATTATCCTCCAGGAAGAGAGAATTTGGACAATTAATGTCCGTATTCTCATCTTCACCATCCCCTGTCTTGCCTTGCTTCAGCATCACAAATAAATGGATAATTTAATTCCCTAGCTGACAACGCTCGGAAGAAAACTCCAGGAATAGAGAGAGTTATTTATGCCTGAATGTAGGGCTCACATTCATATTTATGTAGCTGGATAAGCATTCTGACTATCAGGGTTATTATCACATCAAGATTTTTAAAGGCAGCTGATCCAAATAGCTTCCACAGAGATGTCACTCAATCCCAGCTCTTTTCTTCTGGGGTCCAGGAAACCTTCATGATGCACAGAGTGCACCTTTGTGTGAGCTTAAATCTTGAGAAGGTTTGTTTCCCACCAAAGCAACTTGTTTTACTGACAACCAGTGAAAAGCCCAAGATTCACAAAGCAAATTACTATTTTCACGCTGAGTTCCAGGCTTTTCTCCAGGCAGTATTAACTTCTGAAGTGCAACAAAAACCCTTGCAAAGCTGGGAATACCCTGACAATACCCTGACAATCCGAGCAATACCCTGGCAATGAGAGCTCTCCTGACCATAAGTCTATTATTACATCGTTCACACTTGTCTAATTACTTCAGCGTTTCAAAGGTAAGACCTGGAGTTGTGGTGTGAGAACAAGCTCAGGCTCAGGGTGAGGTTTTGGTGCTTTCTGGCAGGCAGGTTTATTCTGTGACTCGGTGGTGACGAGTGCCCTCAATGGGGAGGTGAAAACATGACCCAGCAGTGGCCCCCCAAAAATAGAAACCATTTATTTTGGCTTCAGATAGCCCTTTTCAGTAAAGACAGAACAGTTGTTTTAGGAAATAATAACAGATACTCTTAAATGAGCTGTTTTCTAGGTTTTTGGGTAATAAACACTCCAACACGACTTTAAGAGCAGTTTAGGGATTTTTTTTTTAAGGGTCTGAAGGCAAAGCAATATGTAATACCACAAAATTTTGTTTTCAGGAGATGTTAAATGGACTGCACCCCTTGAAAACTCCAGTGCTAACAGGGGAACACAAACTAGGCAAGACTTTGGGCACGAAAGCTCTGCCTAAATTCAGAGGTGGAAGGAACAGCCTTTAGAGCTAAACACAACCTAGTGCCAATGCAAGTGAGCAGAATTCTCTGTGCTAGGCTGGGCGTGTTAATTGTTTAGACAATGAAATAAAAGGTATTTGGCACCTTGAAGTGACATTAAGGAGGGAAGTGTTGGGCTGGACAAGGGACAGGGAAGCAGCACAGCTCCACTGAGAAGGGATGAGACCACCAGTGGCAATTCCTGGCCCAGCTGTGCCAGGTTTCCAGCAGGGGGGCTTCCTTTTGTGAGGTTCAAGGATTAGGATAGGTGACATTTTCACAGCAAGGCTCTTAAATCGCCAAGTGTCCAAACAGTTTTCATTGTGCTTTCATCCATCCCCTGCTAAGTAGGAGCAGCAGGGGGGGGAAAACTGCCTCCGTGTAGGGAACGAGAATAGCTCAGCACCTGCCGGGCTGGAAAATGCAGCCATGAGGAGCCTAAATGAGTCGACAACAGGAGGACACCCTGACTGGTCCTGCAGCATAAACTCAGCTGCAGATAACGCAGCTTCCCTGAGATATGTGAGGTTCATGAGCTAAAACCTGGCTGACACAGGAGGTGTTGTTCAGAAAGCCCCCACAAAATGCAGGAAAACTGGCCTTGCTCTCGGGGAAAACAAAGAAGGTGAAAGCAACAATTCCAGAGTATTCAGGACTAAGAGAGTTGCAGATTTCTCTCCATAGAAGCTATGAAAAGTGTCCAAACCTATGAAGGCCAGCCAGTACCAGCCTTGCCCAGCCTTATGGATCCAGAAATGTATTTTATCCAGAGTTATGGTGTCAGCTACCGGGAGGAGACACTGCAGAGTCAGGTGTGAGGAGCAGTGTCTCCACCAGCACCTCTTCACAGCTGCTGGCATTAGAAAATGAGAGAGAGAGAGGCTGCTCTGAGCCAGAAACAGCAGAGCCACATTAATAAAATACTTCTTTTCATCCAGGCAAATGAACCCAGGCAAGGCCCTGCATCGATTCACCACCCCATGGGTTAAATTCATCTCTGTCTGATACTTTATGCTGCCAAGACATGCCCCGAGATCTTAGAGCTGACCCTGAGCCAGAAACCTCCTCAAGTCCTTTCCAACTTAATTTTCCCCGTGACACTGTAAAATAACCCATTTTGAATCCTGGTAATGAAAATGCAATTTTCTTCCTGCCAGGAAAGTCACTTCCTACCAGTAAAAAAAAAATCTGTGCTGGATTTCTGCTGTTTTTAACTCTGAAGAGAACACTTCTCACAGGCTCAGGGCAAAGCAAGGCTTTTTTATCTAGAAGTCAGATTTTGTGATACACGGTAAACACGTTGCCTCTATGGGGAATTAATGTCATTTTGGTGGGATTACTGAAGGAAATAAATACTTATGCAACAGAAGTGAAGATTTTGACCATTAGTTTCAAAATGACTACAAGAAAAGGGTCTAGTGATGGATTATATCAGCAAGTGTCTGGGTACAAGCCACAGAGCAGCAAGATGCTCCAGATCTTAATTGCCAGAAGTAATTTTTGGTTCCAAGCAACTTCTTTCCCCCCTCTTCTTTCTTTTTAAAATTTTCTCTGTATGGGAACTGGTGTATTGATATTGAAAACTGTCATTAATCCTTTTCTAGGACATTCTTCAATTAAACTAAATATAGCCACAAAAATCCTCTGTTAGATAAGATAATAGGGCACTGCAGCAATAGTCCACCAGCTGTTAATGAGAGCTGTTAACTCCCTGAGAGAATCAGAGGGGCTGGCACTGCTGCACTGTTAAACCCTGCAAGGACAGAAATACATATGTAGACCCAATTAAGAGAGAGGGCAAGAGCAATATCAAAATATATGGTGCAACACCTACACAAACTCCTGAAGGTCAGCACGGCTCAGCTGTGGCTTTAGAAAACATAATGCTGGTGAACAAATTTGTTTTGCTACTTTTTGGTTAGTGCTGGAACTGTTTTTGTTTCTGTTGGTAAGTTCCTGAGTTAAGTTAAATATCTGATTTAGATCGGAGGAGATGCTGATTGTTTGCCTTTGGGAAAGGGGGAACGTGACTGATAAGACACTTTTCCTCTTGAGGAAAGACCCAGACATGGTGGTGGAGGAGAGTGTGTGGGTGAGCTCACAGCACCCAGGCTGTTACTGTGGTCTTGTCTGCTCAGCCAATGTTTTTCTGTTGAAAATTATAATTATGCTGCTGCCATTCTATGGAATTACATGGTATGTACACATAATAGACTGAACACAGTCTACTCACACAGTCAGAAGCATGAAAACTGTGTGAAGATGACAAAAAAAGAAAGCAAAGAAGAGGAAGAGAAAGAAATGGATGGGTGTAAGAACAGAGAAAGGACTGTGTGGTGCTTAGCACAAATAAAGACCCAATAAACCCATAACTGTACCAACTTTTCTTTTTGCATTCAGGTTGTTTCACTCACCTGAGCTACCAAACAGTTAAATCTACTTGTAAACAGCAAGAACAGCATTGCCTACAGAGGAAATGAGGGAAAGGTGGTGAGTGTTGCACCTGGACAAAACTTGGATGAGTCACCAGTACAGCAGTTTGTGTCACTGTGCTTTGCTGAGAGATAAACTGAAGGCTTTAGCTCACTCAGAAAATGCCATCACTCTTCAGGAAGATGCCTCTTGCTTCAAGGTGGTCTTTCATTTGGCAGAGGATGGAAATTCAACTGTGACCCCTCCTTTTATTTGGAAAGTGGGAAGAAGTGAAGTGGGAGAGTTGGGTTTGCAATTGGTGGTTTATTTGGTAGCACTTCACTGTTTGCTGCCACAAACTTATTCCAAGATGGGACTGCAAGTTTAACAGGCTGGAATACCTGTCTGAAGTGCAGGGATCTCTCTCCTCTGACTTACAGCCCCATTGGGATTATAAATATGGCCCAGTATGACTATGGGAATATCTGCCCAGTGGAATTCAAGCACCAAGGCACAAAGCACCTCAGTCCTGTAGATATGTCCAGGTAAGAGGTAAGAGTGCTCTCAAAAAATCACAATTTTAAACTGCTTTAAACCTGCAGAGCTCAGGTAATCTGTGGTGACCTTTCTTTCTCCTGAAAAGGCCGATGTGTAGGGATGAAGTGAGGGCATCTCAGAGAGATGTGAGTAACCCATGTGAGGAAGAAGAGCTAAAATTGAATGAGCAGAGGGGAAGGAAGAATAGGGTGGCTGTGGGCTACCATGACTTGCCAGTTCAGAACTGGCAATTCCCTTCAGGTAACCTTAATTTCCCTCTGTCTACATGGTCAGGGAAAGCTCCCCACGCTGTCCCCTTGGAGGAACCTTCCCAGGAGGGCTGTTCTGCCCTGCACAGACACCTTTGCCCCCACCCCTGTGAATGGAAAAGGAGGCTTTCCAGGTCTCACAGTCACCTGCATTTGCCTTAGAAGTACATTGCCTGAGGACTGTGCCTTCAGGAACTGCTGCCAAAAACCCCAGAGTGATGACTCAAGCCCTCTAGGTGCACCCTGCTGTGTTAATGGGGCAGGAAAAGTGTTGCCTCCGAGGTCTGGCAGCTCCGGGAACAGATGGCAGGGAGGTGTGGGCAGGGCTGGGAGCACCTGCACTTTGCAGGGCTGCTGTGTCAGGGATCTCTCTCAACAGAGCTCATTCCTGCTCTCCCCTGCCCAATTTCCTGCTGGAGCAAACAAAACCATTAGGGAGTTTATGTAGAAAGGAGGTTTAACACTTGGACTGATACTTTTCTGCTTGAAAAGAAGGTGGTAAACAGAAGACCTGAAGGCACCGGGAACACTGTTAGGGATGATTCTGTCACACTACTTGTTCTTCCCAGGCTTTGGACAGGACAGGACTGCTGCACACATCCTACAGGAGAATATTTCACACAATATATCTGCCAGATTTAACTTGCCTTCTCAAAAGAATAAAACAGCTTACGTGCAGTAGGGTTCAATAATCTCAGCTGAATGTCTCTTCATTTATTTGAACTTTGAGAAATGACACTTAAGACACGTTTCATTCCTGGCTTTAAAGAGTCTTTGCAACACTTTAGATGGAAATTTCAATGATACAATCCTCAGTTGTCATGCCATTGTTAAACATAATGATGCCTTTCCTCACAGGAAAGGTGCTCCATCCTTCTGATCACCTTGGTGTCCCTCCTCTGGACTCCAACAGGTTGATGTCCTTCCTGACCAAAGAAGTGCTGGCTGAAGCTTCATTTGGATGCAACAGATTCCTCTGAGGAGTAGCTGAGGCAAGCAACTAATTGCATGTGCCAAGAAGCTGAATTAAACTTTACTTCCCAGAGATTCTCAAGTGTTTTCAGAATCTTGAACTACCAGATAACTGCAAAAATGCTTTGTAAATAGTGGGCATCTCTTATCATAGCCACTCAGTGCATTGTTATTTTTAATAACAACATAAAAACTGAGGAATGTCTCATTGCAATTTCTATTTAAAGTGTTGAAAAAACTCTTTAAAGTCAGGAATGGAATGTGCCTAAGAGTGTGCCTAGATATTAGGAAGAAATTCTTGGCTGGGAGGGTGGGCAGGCCCTGGCACAGGTTGCCCAGAGAAGCTGTGGCTGCCCCAGCCCTGGAAGTGTCCAAGGCCAGGTTGGATGGGGCTGGGAGCAACCTGGGCTGGTGGAAGGTGTCCCTGCCCATGGCAGGAGAATTGGAATGAGATGAGTTTTAAGGTCCCTTCCAACCCAGGCCATCCTATGATTCTATGATATATATCTGCAGATACTTCCGTGTACAAAGGTACAAATAACAGCAGGAGAATACCAGGACTTGAACTGGCACTGCTTAGCTTGGAGCACTCATCAATTTTTATCAGTGTTAAGTTCATTCATGCTAAAACACTGAGTAAATGCCTTGAATTATATGCTAGGAAATGAAAGATTTTTAAAGTGACTCAAAAATTACATATATTTTTGGTCTAGATCAGGACAGGACTCAGATGAGTCTGAGGAACAGAACTCTTCAGTCAGATCATGACTTTTTTTCCCAAAGTCACTCCTCAGAATATAATTGTACTTTAAGTACTATTTAAGTACTATTCAACCCACTTATGTTTCACAGTTGTAAACCATCTCTTGGGTGGGTTTTTTTTTTGTTGCATAACATTTTGTGGCTTCCAGCTTACACTTCTCCTTGACAGCCTGAACTTAAATCAAAAGGACCAGATACTTATTTTTTTTTTTCTGTGGGAAGCTTAGCAGTGAAGTGTTCTTGCTTCTTAAGCTCTGTCACTGACAATTACTGGTAAACAAAATCAGGAAAATGTTGACTAGTCCAAAGTTCCTTTTCCAAACTACTGGCTGCAGTCAAGAGATAATTAATTCACTCTATGGATTCAGAGCTCCTGGGGAGGGGGTGGGAAATGAGAGTAAGTCATTAGCAAGGCTGTTCATGCAAATTTCTAATTTCCCAGCACTGCTTGCTAAGAAGTACTGCACACTATTAGTGACCCGAAAAATATGTTGCTTATAAATCTGAAATATTTCCATTTAGCTTTGGCTTTAATGGCTCCTTATTCCTCAGCATCATTACGAATATGGAAATAAGAAAGCAGTTTTATATAAGCATGATTTATACTGTATATGAGCGTGATTTATGCCACCTGAGCACCTTTTCCAGTAGAAACAGTGGAATTTGGTAGAATGAAAAAATAAGGTATGTGGAGGTAGGGAAAAGAAGCTATCAGAAAAAGGATGTACCATGGCTTGGATATGTAGGGTTGAAGACTCTATGATGACAGTGAGCAGTAAAGAAGCTTTTTAAGACACTCAGTAGTGTTACTGCACCCTGAACACCCTATAGTAGACTTAAGGACTTTATACAGCAAATGGAAATTGGTGTAACACATAGCAGATAACAGAGGCTGAAGGAAGCATTTCCTCTGCTTCCCTAAACCCTCTTTGATACAAACAACATTTTTTGCTGGATGGAAACACGAAGTTTTGAGAATTACACAGCACTGGACTGAACCAACTCTGAGTGCTTTGAGGGACAAAATACCTCCTGGCCCCGGGATGACTTTAAAAGAGCTCATCTGAGGAAGCTGGAACCATTATTCCTTTTTGGTATTAAGACTCTTATTGCTGCCCTGGGAGCCTGTGGGTGGCTCGCTGCATATTGGAGTGTCTCCATTTAATTAAGGGCTCATTGGTACAACTGAGAGGAAATCTCGGGCCGACGTCCTGACTCAGAGCACATTAATGTCAGGGCAAAGACTCCCGTCAACTCTGATGGTTTTAGGTCGGGCTGTAAATGAGCTGAAAATCTTGAAAAAACCTTCCTGAACTTGTCAAAGAATTTCAAAGGCACGAGACAGCTGTAGTTTCGCTCTTTAAAACACAGAAGTGGCTTTTCATTTAAACGAAATCCCTCATTCTGCTTACAATATATGTCTCAACGCTGTCCAGTTTCCTTTATTCTCAATAACTACTGGTACAAGTGAAATATGGAAGAGAAGTGTATCTACGAGGAATAGAAAGCAGTTATAAATTGCCATGTGTCATAACAGAATGCAACACATCTCCATCACTTAAAAAAAGATTCTTGACTAAAACACCGTGTTAAAAAAAAAAAAAAGTGGCAAAGGAAACAAACCAAATAAAAAGATGATACTTGGTTAAAAAGTCTTTTTATTTTCAGTCTGAGTTTCCTCCTTTTTTTAAGTTCTTTTGTCAAAGGGCTCAGAGTTTTAGCTAGTTTGAGGTTTCATAATTTCTTCTGAAAATTTTTTTTAAGTCATATATAAAAAATAAATAATTGATTACATGCTTTTGCCAAGAATAACCAACAAATGGTTTTATGTTTGTTTCTTTCTTCCTCCTTTGCCTTAACCATCTATCTTTTGCTAGTGTAGAAAATAGAAGGGGCAGGGAGAAAAATTAAAAAAAAAAAAAAAAAGCCCAAACATTGAAACCCAGACAGGGAAAATTACTTTTGTCACTTGTGTAGGAAAAAGCAAAATGATTACAAGGTTTCCATCAAATGACATTGAATGCTTCAGTTCAAATGCAGTTACCACCTGTCATGAGCTCGGGTTTAGGAGAGCCTTTTTGATTTATGAACTGCAAAGTTATTCACTGAAACAGCATGCAAATTTTACAAGCCCTGAGAACAGAGAAGTGAACAGAAATGTAAAATTCAGCTCCTGGTTTTGCTGGGGGTTGTTGGCTCAGTTACAGCAGCCTTGGGGGCTCCCTTTTGGCTCTGGGCAGTGACCCTTCCATGCCTTTGCTTTTACAGATTCTCTGGTGGTAAGAGATTTGAGCTGGTTGGCGTCAGAATAAGCCAGTACTTAACCCAATAAATCACTGTTTTCTTTGCAGAGGAAGAGCAGTTTGTACCAGTCCCCTCTCAGAAGAAGAAAACCTGATCCACAGGCTCTGGGGACACTGCAGTTATTGCTCCCAGTTCTCACACTGGACTGGTCCAACAGAGCCTATGGAAAATTGCTCCTTGTGCTGAACTGGCCAGAGAAGGGACTGCTGCAAACTGCTCTTCCTCTGCAAAGAAAACATTGATTTATTGGGTTAAGTGTTGGCTTGTTCTGCTGACACCAAGCACCTCAGGGACTGCGGGCAGAGAGAGAGAGCATTAATCATCAGGACAACGAGGTGAAGGTGTTTGTAGCTCTTTTGTGAACTGAGCCAGAGGTCTTTTTCCAGGTACTGATTGGAGCAAACGCTCCTTTGTAGTTCTTGGCTTCTCATCTTTTGTTCTACCTGAGGTTGGTGGCAAAATAAGTGTCAAGTTTGGCCTCTGTCTGAGGAAGTTACGTGCCACGGGTCACTGATACAGTGAACAGAAACAAGATACAAATCCATGAAGAAAAAGCTTCTGCTGCCTTGCTAGTGGCCTTTTCACGTTTTTTTGAGCTCTCCAACTCGTTCAGTTCCTCAGGGCATGAGCAGAAGGCCTGTCTGTCTTTCCTAAGGGGCTCCTTAGCTAAGTCAGGTGGATTGACAGCACAATGTCGAATCACAGAATTATTAAGGTTGGAAAAGACCTTCAGGATCATCGAGCCCAGCCCTTAACCAAATACCACCATATATTATAGACACAGGAGAGGGTTTCTGAAGGGTATCAGCCACAGATAATGCATAGCTTTCAATGTAAACATGAACCACTGCTGTTGGGGAATCACCCCCCATGCCCTCAGCAAAATCACTGTGATTGCAAATACAAAGTCCTGAGTGAGAAAAGACAAAAAGACAAGATTTGGGAATACCATATATGATTATTGTAAACATGATTGTTATTTAACCCTGCTGATGATAAACAACACTTAGCAGATAACAAGATCTGGTGCATGCAAGCGAAGCCCGCTCTCCCCACAGCTTTATCTCTGAACACTCTGCAGAGGGGGAACATATAAACGTTTCCATTTCACAGACAGGGGAATGGGCACCTGGTGAGATGCAGTTGGGTATCAAGCTGTTCAGCAGACAACCCCAGCATGAGGAATTACAGTTCGTGCTTCTTAAGGCAAATTTGACTTTCTGTCCACAAGGTATTTCATTCTCCATTTAAGTATATTCTCTGTAAAACACACATTATACTGAAAAATCTGTATTAGGGCAGAGTAAAGAATTAAGGGGGAAGACAATATATTGCTTATATATACTGGAGCTGTAAAAAGCTTGCAGGGCACAGCCTTCTCTTGGCACATATAAACACTAATGGTATTCATTAACACAGGCTCTGAGAGGCAGAGTCACAGCCCCTGAAACGAGGAGAAAGGGAAACCCTTGATTTTCATGAGCTTTGCATTCAGTTCTGAGAGAGACTGGTTGGGTAAAATCTCCTCTCTCCTCTGGCTGATGCCCAGAGCCAGCTGAGGGGAACCACTGACGTAGCAAAGTCGTATCAGGCAAAACCTCCCAGGGAACCAGGCTGAGAAGTAACGCCTGAAAGGCTTCTTTTACAAACAAAACCTTGTTTCACTTGTGCAACTCACCATTTGCCTAGGAACCAAAATGTTTGTAGAGGATAAAGAAGGTATGGCTGATGAGAAACCAGACCTGAAGTTCACACGTGTGATCTGATGAACTTTGCTTTAGGGGTTTGAAAATGCCCAGATGTCACCGGTGCTTTGGTTAAAAGCCGCTGTCGGAGCCGTGCCAGGTCATTTTGCTGCAAGGTAAATGATCCGACCTGAAGACATCCTGCAAAAGGCTCCTTAGCTCAGCACGGAGCGAACCACCTCCTCAGCACTTCACTATTCAAAGCTCAGGGAGAGTCAAGGGCAGAGCAAAAACCAGCTCCTGGATCAGGTTCCCCTGGCACAGGCCGGAGCAGCACTGATCGCTCTGCTTTCACAAACGGGTTTCTTTTTCGCAGGAAACCGGGATTTGCTTTCCTTTTTGGCAGTTAACAGGTGCTTAAACTTCAGAAGTCTGGTTACTGCTGAACGCCTTCAAAAGAAGCCGAGCAGCCACCCTGGAGCAATGTGTTGACGTTGTAAAAGGCTGTGGGGATTTAGGAACAAAAGGAAAAAGGGAGGTTGTTGCTGCACTGCAGACAGGTGACAATTAAATCATTTTAAACACCAGCCTGATGTGCTGTGGAAGGCATTTACCATGCTATTCCTATCACGCTAAATACTAATTAAAGACTTGTATTTCATATGGTTCTCCCGTACTGCAGCACTTCCCCAACCCCTTTTCGGTTTTTCAATAACAATTTAACACCCTCATGCCAAGCTGGGGGAAATTATCTTGCAGCTGCAGCATCTGCTCCCAAGCTAAGCCTGGTATGAAAGCCCTGTCTTCCTCCACTGCTTTGTTAGGCAGCTAAAGGACTGTGGCATCTCTCATTTCCTCCCCAGTTCTCAAACGAGAGGTGTTTGATTAAGGTAAACGGGTGTTTGCACTGTTTTAATGAAAAAAAAAAAAAACACAGTGACAGAGCTCACTTGTCTACTACGGGAAACGTTATCCTTTGCTGTGTGGAGAATGAAAGCACGTGCTCGTTTGGAGAGAGGGAAACTTCGGGAAAACAGAAGCAATGCCACCTTTTTGCGGTTTTGTGACCTTTTTTCGTTGCAAAGTATTATGTGTGACATTCTGTTCTTCACTTACACCCATGTAAACGTTTCACTGTGAGTATTTTCAACTAGAAAGAGGCCACAAAGCAAGGCTGAATCCTGCTCCTTATACTGTTTTTAAGCCTGGAATATCGTTTGTCCAAGGTAACAAATAATCCTTGGCGTCCACCTGCCAGTGCCTTGAAAGAACATATTTTTCCAAGACTAACTTTTTAAGTCTTTTAACTTTTAACTACTTTAGGTAAAGCCTTAGGCTGGCACAGTTCCTGATCACGTGTTTTTTTCCAAAGCAAGCAACCCAGCCAGAGGAGGCTGCACACGTGGCTCCCAGCAAACAAAGCACACACTTGTGCTGTCAGAGCATCTATTCATCCTGGGATAAGAAGCCTCACACTGGCAAAATGCTGAGCTGTGGCTTTCAGGTGAGGAGATCACAGGCCTTTTGTGTCCCTGCTGTGCACTCCGCGCCACTTTTGTTTTCAGATACTGTCTTGAACAATTTGGTATTTCTTCTAATCACAGAGATCTCTTTCTGAAAGAAAACCCAGCTCAGTACTGGTTTTGGTGATAATTTCTTTAAATCTTAGCATTTATGATCTACTAAAAGATGTCACATGTTAGGGAGAGGTTTAATTAGGAATGCATTAACTATTCTTATGCTAACCAAGAGGTGTCCTAACTAAGAACAGTCAAAGCCTGAATCTTTTGCAACATTTGTAAAAAGAATGAGACATCTTAGGAGGGAAAAACCCCATGAGAATCATAGAATGGTTTGGTTGGAAGGGACTTTAAAGCCCATCCAGTGCCACCCCCTGCCATGGGCAGGGACACCTTCCACTAGCCCAGGTTGCTCCAAGCCCCATCCAACCTGGCCTTGGGCACTTCCAGGGATGGGGCAACCACAGCTCCTCTGGGCAACCTGTGCCAGGGTGTCAATACCCTCATGGTAAAGAATTTCTTCCCAATATCCCATCTAAACCCACTCTCTGACAGTTTGAAGCCATTCCCCCCTCTCCTGTCACTCCAGGCCCTTGGAAATAGTCTCTCTCCCTCTTCCTTGTGGGCTCCCTTCAGGTCCTGGAAGGCCACAGTCAGGTCACCCCAAAGCTTCCCTTCTCCAGGCTGAACAATCCCACCTCTCCCAGCCTTTGCTCCCAGCAGAGCTGCTCCATCCCTCTGATCCTCTTGGGGCCTCCTCTGGACTCTCTCCAGCAGCTCCATGTCCTTGCTGGGCTGTTCCCCAGGGCTGGAGCAGCTCTGCAGGGGAGGTTCTCAGGAGAATAATGTTTTGCTTTTATGTCAGATTGGATCTGGGTTTTGTGAGTAAGAGGTAGAATGACCTTTACAACAACTGCAGCATTATTTTCAACATTCCACAGATTCATTTTTTTTTTAGCTTTCCTTAGATAAGGATGGGAAAAAAAATAGATTAAGAACTAATCTTCACAGCTTGCTTTCTATTAAATCTGTACACAACAGCTCACAGAAACCCTGATCCTTCAAGAGAATTTCACGTGTAGATAATCTTGTAATAAATTATGTCCCATTATGAAGTTATTTTCTGTATCTATAGTCATTAGTAAAACACAGCTGTAAATAGGTATAGCAAATTAGAGCTGGTTAGGCAGCATCCATCTTTTCCTCTCCTCCTACAAATGCTGTTTGTGCAAGCCTGAATGCTTCAATGGCAGAATTTTAATTTTGCAAAAGGGAGGGAAAAAAATCCTTAAATATTTAAAAACAAATTCACTGGTGAATGGTGAGCAGCTGATGAACTGAGAACAACATTTCTGGGAATTCTGTCACTTAAAGTGGAAAAAAAGTCTGGGTTTGGCTTTTCTTTCATCAGCCCAGGAAGTTGATCATCTGTTTGTTTTTCAAAGGCTTGCATTTTTTGTAAGATATAATTCCAGAATTTTTTATCACTTTTAGTTGCAACAGACCTCTTATCATTGGCTGATTCTCCTTACTCAGGACTATTCTATAGTACTTTTCATGTTATTAAAAGAAATTAAGTACTGAAAGAGGCTCCCAAAGAAAGCTGATTACAGTCAGCTTCATCCTTTCTAAGATATAGGGATGTTTAAAATATCCTTTACTTATATTATCCCCTTTCAAGTTCCTGTAACTGTTCAATTATACTAATTTCATTTACATTATGGTATTGTTCCTATATTATGAAAACCTATAATTCTATTTCATGATCTCATATTAAGACTATTAGATTTATCTTTGCAGTTCCATATTACTACCATGAACACACAGGACCTACAGCCTATTATTAGTTCTTTGTACTTCTCAGCATGTTAGGAAGGCAATACAGGCATTAACATCACAAAAAAACCTGCTGCCTCTAACCCATCTAGGTATTTTCAATGTATATATTTCATTAATTGCTAAATTAGAAAGTAAGATAGAGACAGACGTGTTATGTTTTAATTGCCTTTCCTCAAAATTCCTGCTATACCAAAGCTATTCCTGTAAGAATGGAAATATGGTTCTGCTTGTAAGAGACCCTGACAGTGAAAGGGAGGTGGAGCTGGTTCTAGGAATGAGTGTCACCTTGGCACTGGTTAGACACTGATTGCCCTGTAAATCCCAGCTCTCTGTTAGACCCTGGCTTTGTCCCTTCTTTTCCATCTGATCGTGCATCCCCAGGGAAGTTCTGGAAGTCCTGCAGGCTCAGGCATTGCCACATCAGATTCAGTAAATTGGTTGTGTTGGATTTTCAAAGATGCCTCAAAATGGTGACAAAATCCCCTTGTTCTCGGGAATCCCACTGAGCTACACGAGGTGTCCTGAATATTTTGAGCCTGGTTTCAGGGCCTGCACTGGTACCAACAAACATCTGGAGCAGACAGGGTGGATGAGGCTCTCAAGGATCTGAGGATGTGGCGCTCACAGCACAGCTGCAGTTCTCCCTGTATTCTGTTCAGATGTTTTTCCAACAGGAATTTTGGGAACACCTCAGGCAGGTGCAGTTTGTGTTCAGGGGAGGGGGAAAGTTCTGCCTGTGAGCTGTTCATGGAGCGTGGTGGAGCTCTGGACAGGTTGGGTACACAACACCACAGCAAAGACAGATTGGAATCTGATGACATAAAGCAAAATATATTCCTTATCCTCCTTTTTTTTGCTACTGGCCATACATTTTCCTTGACAATGGCCTGTCTCATTGCTTATTCAACAGCCTGTGTTCCCACACACACACACTTTTTATTGAAATCTTCCTCCCCTCCCAGTTGCCCCGAGCAGTAAGTTTGCAAAGGACCCAGCCTGGCATCAGCCTGATTTTATTTTTAAAACTGTTTCTTTTGTGTGGCTTTGGATTTTCCAGACAATGTGCTTGAGGGAGGTCGGCTGAGCTGGGCACTTCCATTTTTCTCCCAGGCAGTATTACCATAAGAATCATTTTCCTTTATCTGATCTTGCTTAAACTCATGGTTTTTAAGGCAGCCACTCAGCTGAAACCCTGTTACTGGTGGCCAGTTCCACTTGTGGCTTGGGAAAATGAGCCCTTTGATTCCCGCATTAACAATCTTTCCAGGTAGTCTGGGGAGGAATTTTTCCTACTGTAAAGCAGCTCTGCTTTGCCTGGTCTGGTGACACATATAAGACATAACAGCAGTCACTAAAAAGACTAAAGCACCTCTGACCCTGTTTAGTTGGTACTGACATGTAAAGACAACAGGATATATTATCTAAGTCAACCCAGCCATGTAGCAAATTCAGTGAAGGAATTTATTGCAAGTCAGAGTGATTAACTACTGAAATGAAACCAGGATTTTCCCCTTGGAATTGGAATTGATACAGATACTTGAAATGTTAAAGGTGCCAATAGCAGTGCGATGTTAACATGACTTGTACCTGATTTTCCTTATGTCAGTAAGGTGAATGGTCACTTATAATAAATATATATAAATATATAATATGTATATTATTATTATTATTATTAATAATAACTATTTATTATTTATTTATAATAAACAGTGGTAGGAGGCCCTGATCAGCTGCAGAGTCCCTTGAGCTCAGTCCTGCCTGGAAAACACCACATGGAAAAGCTCCCACCCCAAAGGGTTTGAACTTGAGCAGCTGGAGGGTCTGTCCAAGTACCACCTGCATTTTCCTGACAAGTGAGACACCCAGAGAGGAGATACCAAATTTCTGTTCCTCTGAGAGCTGATTCCAGGGCAGTCAAATGCCAAAAATGAGTGTTATCTTCTATGGCTTGGGCCAAAGTGGGTGACTGCAGATGATGGAGCACAGGCAGGACTGGGTGGAACCTGCTGGTCTCAGACTGGTGCACTGATGTTGCAGTCATTCAGCTGTTCTTGGATGTCTGCTCCCTGTACTGAAATTATTTCCCCCCCTGTATTTTTCCCTTCTCAGATATTTGCATCATATTATATCCCCTTCACATTGTTTTCCCATTTACAGTAAATAAATGCAAATCTGACAGACTCATCTCACAGATCACATTTTAAGCTCTCATAAATCTAAGTTGGACATTTCCACTATAAAGCATTAATCTAAGTTCCCTTTCACAGACAATACTCCAGGCTATAAGCACAGAGATGGTGGATATGTCTCCTGGTACACTATCATTATGCTGACAATTTAATTTAGCTTCTTATAATTTGTCTCTTTCTGTAGTGCCAGTTCCTACATGCACAACTAATTTTTCCCCAGCAGACACCACTGTGGGGACCATCATTTCCTTTATCCCACACCCAGGGGCACCTTTCCACACCCTGCTGTTGTGCAGCCTTTGGCTCTGTTCCCACCAGAAGAGCACAGCACTTGGCCACAGCACTCTCCCATTAAAGCAATAAACCTTTTTTTTTTAATGTGCCCTGCTGAGGATGAATGAATAAACGAGCAGCTAGGAATATCTGACATCCTAAAAATCCCTGGAGACAGGATGCTGGGCTCTGAGAGGCTCCCAGGCACAGTGAGGTCCTCCCTAGAGGATGCTGTGCATCCTCAACCTGAGCTACCTTGATTTGCTTCCCAACCAGCACCTGAGCTGAGGCTGGTTTCAGCTTCTGTTATGGTAAACTGAATTTAAAATATACTGTGGTGGCTTTGGAAGTTGGTGGCTCTTCCTCACAGGGAGCTGCAGGTGCTGGAGCTCCCAGTTTCCTTGCAAGGCAGGCAGGAAACCAGCAAGGTCAGAAGCTGGAGCTGGTTTTGGGGCCAAACATATCGATTCCACTTTTTAAATACGGTCTTTCAAACATGTAGGAAGCAAAAGAAAACCTCTGACACAGCTTCCCTCACCTGAACTCGGTCTATAATAACCACAGGGTACCTTAACTGCATTTAGTTATTTAACATTAAGCACAGGATTTTGTCCATCCCTCTTTAACCAGCTGCACAGATGTGCATTTTGTCAGTTTAGAAGTACCCAGATGTGTAAATATGTGATCCACTGGCACTCTCAACTGACTTGATCACTACAAAGCAAGCTTTTAAAATACCAAAGTGGTGGGGGAGAGCGGGCACTGCAAAACGTAATTTCTAACGAGCTAGACCATGTTTATTTTGTACATTTTGTAATTCCCAAGAAGCCAGACCACGTTTATTTTGTACACACACTATTTCCTAGCTCTTTGTGGCCACCAGAAGAGTTATCTCCACAAAGGTTTTGCAGCCTGACAAGGCAAGTGCTGTTTGCCCTGTTCCTCTGAAGACCTTCCCAACCCCATGGCACTCGGTTCTCTGTCCCGCTCCCACCTCCACTACCAGTCTTTCCTTATTTATAGGTGGTCTCAGCAAGTCCTTTATCAGCTTATCAGATTATTTAACTGGTTTTGGTACGTTATCATGGAATCCTGCAGCTTCTTGGTGCAGGGCCAGTTTCCAAAAGGCACATTCCCAGGGGAGGGCTGTTAGTGCCGTGATCACTCTTGGGGTTGAAGCTGCTTGGTCATTATAATCCCATTTCTACAAAGTGCAGCTCTTTCTTAAATGAGCATTCCTTTGCTGGGCCAACGGGCTTTTATACCTTCTCTCCACGCACAGCAGCTTTAGGGACATGCTATAAATGGAAAGCAGATACAACATATCAAAAGACAAAGAGTTCTTTTAAAAATACATCGGGGGGCTCCCTAAAAAGCCTCGAGGTGCTGAATTCAATGTGTACACTGCAGTATTACCTCCGTGCTTAAAGATCCTTCCAGTCACTTTTGCAAGCCTTTGGCAGGAGGTTTTACAGCTATTTAAGAACACTCTCTGTATCCTCAGTCACCAACATTTAGTAGCTCGTGTCAGCTACATGCTTAGGATGGAAAAAGGGGAACTCTGGCACAACCTGCGCTCATTTCAAACCCCTTGCAGCTGCCGAGCAGCACAGGGAAGGCACAGGACAAAAAGATTAACCATCATTATTTCATACACTGCTGGATAGAGCCACTAAGCAACCCACTGAAGATATTTCCAAGTCCCAAAAGCCCCTGAGCCTGGAAGTATTACCTCAAGTAAGATGAGTAGCTGAGAAATAACACCCTCAAAGAGTGTGTAGAGATAATACTGCACAAGAGATTTGTAAAAGGTTCCCTTCAACACCCAGACTAAACTTGCATACAAAGTATGGCTTCTGGAAGGGCCCTAAGAGCTGCTTAATAGTAAGTCTTACTTCTGCTACACTCCTATTTGCAAGGCTTCTAAAGAAAGCTTGCAGTTTATTACTCCCAGGCATCCTATTTATGTCAGCAGTGGGCAGATACAGCCAGTCCTGTGTGCATCTCATTAAAAGCCTTTAAAAATACATGAAGAACCAGAGAGAATAAAGGTCAAGTAAATAGCTCTAACAGGACTGCATAAAATATGTGGCATTAAACATCAAACCCGGCTGTTTTCTCAGCGCTCAGAACTGTTTCTCTATTTCGTGTTGTCCCTTCACAATGTTTTAGGAACAAATTTGCTTTGTGTTCTGGTAGGTGAGACGTTGCAGATGTGCTGGGAGTAGCTAAGCAGAGTGGGAACAGTGGAAACCTTGGTGATCTGTCAGCTCCCATTACTGGGTCACCCGGCGTTTGTCACCTCCTGGTAACACTGAGCTGCATCCCAGCAGTGCCAAACACAAAGGCTCACACTTTCCCTGGGGTTTAAGTGACACCAGCAAACGAAAACCACGTGCTTTGCAACCAGAAAGGGAATCTTCAGAGGCCAAGGGTGAAAGAGAGTTTCATTTCTCTTCATTTCTGGCTTTACTTTGTTGTTGAAACCACAGGGGAGTCCCAGGCGTTTACACTTACAATTCCCTTCAAAACATTTAATGACAAATAAGAAAATATTGAGTAAACAAGTCTCTGAATTCAGTTGCTGGTTCTTATTTTTGTTTTCTCTTGTCACTACGTAACATCACCAAGAGATGGTGACCATCTTGCCAGTTGTTCAACAAAAATACTACTGTTTTCAAGGTAACAAACATTCCCCCTCAAAAAAAAACTCTATGGGGAAAAAAACCCAATAATCTGAAAATTCTGGCTTTCTTAGTTGTTATATCAGCTCATGATCGGGATATCACAAATTCCTGGTACTTTTTGTCCGTACCAAAACTGGGCTCGTGGTACCCAACATGGACAGAAATCTCACTCTGCACCCAGAAAATACAGGTTTAAAACAGGAAGATGTTGCCTCAGAAAAGTTACAAACTTGTGGCTACACTGTTTAACCTTATTTATGGCATTGTGCATTTGGAGGTTAGTCATTAAATTTAAATGGGTGGTTCAATAAATGGGTAGAGAGAGAAGGAAAATTGCACAAAAATTATATAACTGTATTTATGAAAAGTCTGTCATATAGTCTATCTCCCCTTTAGTCTGTTATCATCATTGTCAGGTGGGTTATTTTGCTTTATCAGATCTGTATTTCCATATAGGAGCTCTGACATCTAATTTTAATTACCTCAGACAAAGAAACCATGCCACTAGATAAGGAAGTACAGCTTCAATCCAAATTACTACTAGGTTGCTCTGTACGTCTTATACTAAAATCAGACTCTGAAGTTACAAATGTTAATGCCAAAAAAGGGGGGGGAACTTGAACAAAGTTTTCCACACAGGCCTTAAATATTCAATATCCATGAGTTTCCTAAAATGACATTTCTTGCAACTAGTAAAACCAAACACTATTATTCAATTGAGTCCTGACCCAGCCCTCCAAAAATGCCTGAAATGCCTGAGTTTTGGGCCAAGCTATTGAAATTTATTCAGCTCTGCTTTTGGCATATGTTAAAAAAATGTGTTTGAATAATATTATGTACATTTACATCAGGATTACAGTATTTCAGCAGATAATAATTACAGTGTTTCAGGTTAAACCCTTCCATGGTGGGGTATGGAAGCAGGGCCCCAAATCCTATTTCCTGATTGATTTGGACATTCAGGTGCCTGAGTCTCACTGAAAATCAGTGGGACCCACATTCCTTGCAGGGTGTCAAAATATCAGTTGCTTCTGGGAAGAATGAAGGAGGAAGGTTATTTGAGACATGTTTGAAGAAGTCTGTGAGTAAGACTTAATTTTTTTCTGAGTGCTTAACCTTGGTTTTTATTTCTAGCCCTTTTTTTTTTCCTGTTTCTTCGTGGTGGCAAAGCCTGTGGGTTTGCATGAGAAAGACAAAAGGAACCCTCAGGACACACAAGGCTTGGCCAGGTGAGCTGTGAGTGGTTCAGGGTAACACAGATAAAGTCAGCAGAAGTGAAGCAGTTCTTCTGTCCAGAGCCTGGTATTCTAGTAAATAATCTTTAAAATTTAGCCTTAAGGCTAAATATTGAAATATTAGCCCAGAAACTGCGTGGCTAAAGGGGCAGGTTCCCTCCCAGCCTTCATTAGAAGGTTGGTGACCTCTGGCAGTGAGGCTGGAGAGAAAGCTGGATAACACCTTAACCCTCAGCAGTGAGATTTGCCAGGGCTAATCAGTCAAAACCTGCATTTTCCTCCTTTTTTTCTTTTTCTCTGCACTGAATTGGAGGTTGGAAAAAAGGGGATTGCTAGTTTTATGCCAATAAATCCCATTCTTGTCTAACACAGCTGGATTAAACGCTCTTTGAGCTTTATGATCTGGAATTACTGTCCCCTAGCTATGGAATATACGTCTTCATAATAATTCCACAGATTTTATAAGCCTCTATCAGGGCCTCCAACCAGAATGAGAATTATAACCTCATCTGAAAAAGAGGATTATGACTACATCCTCCCCTGCCATCACAGAGGAGCTGCTCCCTGAGGACTCACAAGACAGGGCTGGGAGATGCTTCATTTCATGGAAGCACTAAGTCACAGTGACACGAGTGCCAAAAGGAAGAATCACACCAGTTTTTCAGCCTGCATGCAGAACAGACTTGGAAACAGCTTCCTCCCAGTTACCAAAAGGGATGCACAGAACAGTGTCAGGCTGCAAAGTCCTCCTTCACTGTGGTGTGGCTCTCCCTGCACACGGTGACCAGCTCAGGCACCAGCTCGTGGGGGCTCATTAACTTGTTCCGAGGTGATGCACAGCTGAACCATTGTTTAAAAAGTAGAAATAAAGCCCTTTCCGTGACTGTGTTACCCATAAATCTCTGGAAAGCCGTGAAAACACTCCTCGGGGACAAAATAATTGCTGATGACTCAGTCAGAAAAGTGACAGTAAAGGTTAATTGTCTAGAAAAGAATATTTCTCTAATAGAGCTGCAGTATGAGGAAGCTAGAGATAGATTTTTACAATTTCTAGAGCGTGTCAGAATTGAATCAGACAACTTTCTAAAAAGGTCAATGTAAACCAGAAACTTACCTATTAAAAATATTGAAAATAAAAGAACACAAAGGCAAGCTTTTTTGTAACAGGGAAAACAAAAGGCACTGATGTATGGGAATGGAAAAGGACTTTAGTAGGAACCTGGGGGACCTTCATGAATAAACATAGAACCTTTTAAAAGAAGCTCTGCACAAAATCTAGCCACAGGTTAAGACCCCTTTAACAATTAAGTAGCAAGGAAAAAAGAAAATCCCATTTCTTCTTTTGGTCTGAACAGACTGCCATGTTCAACAGCAAGCAAAGCCTTTTTCTCTCCCTTTTTGTTTTTTCTTTTAATTCATCTCTCCCTTTTTAATTAAACTCTTTAATTTCTCTTTTTCCTTCCACCTTACCCTTTTACCCAAAACCTGCTGCTGTGTGTTTAATTCCTCTTTTCCCGTTATCCCAACCCCATGCCATGTGTCTGTATCACAGGGCAGGGACTCACACACCAATTTCCATGCCAAGTGTGTAATTTGCTGTTAAAACTCTCTGGTTGTTCGTGGACCCTCTGACTTTCGTCCTTCCTTTTGACTCATGAGCATTTTCAAACCTTAAGGGTGGGTCATCACGCAGACCAAAAAACTGGTGTGCCCAATACAGGGTCAGAGTAACTTGGAAAATCTATGTATGGCTTACAGATTTCTGAGAAACCATCAGACAACGGTCAAGAGCTGACAAGCACCAGCTTCTGAAATTCCCTGAGTGAGACGAGCTGATAAAGGAAGGATTGGGAAGGAGTGAGAGCAGAAATGCTGGAGGGAGAAGAAGATGGACAGAACAGCTTCAGAGCTGAGAGGAGAACAAAGAGCTTTCCAGGAAGGTGGCCTGACCAGGTCACCTGGGCTGGGAGGGACTGAGCACTTCAGAAGCCACCCCGGCCATGCAGAAAACCTGTGGATTGCTCTTGGCTGCTGGAACCCACCCCAAAGAAAGCTTCAGGAGCCAGGGAAGATTAAAGGAGCAATGCACTAAGAAAACTGCCCCCATCTCAAGGCATTTTGTCCCCTCCTGGGAGAGCAGCAGGAGCACTCCAGGAGAAATGCCTGCGCCCTCCAGTGCATCTGCTTCCCTTTGAAGTTTGCCTTTGCACAACCTTTGTGCTCGTTTGGAGTCTACAGCTGCTGCACAGAAGTCATGCCCTTTTCTAGGAATACCAGCACATCCTCGATACAGCAGAAGGGTGGGAATTCAGAACTAAACTGAGCATTAGAGATGTGAGCACACAGAGCAGCTTAGCCTGGCTTTCTACTGATTTCCTACCCACGAGAGATACTCAGTTGCCTTTCTGATTGTCTCGGAGCAGTCACGTTCCAAGGAGTTCTGGATCATCTCTAGGATCTCTTTGCCACGTGGAAACAGTTAATTTAGAGTCCACCACTGTCCATGTAACACTAGGATTGCAGTAAAATAGACCTTACGGGGTTAGGACCTCTCAAAGAGAACTGATACTTCTCCAAAGACAGATGCTGTGACTGTGTGCACCCCATATTCAGATTAAGCCACAAAGTGTTAAAAAACAAGGAATGTCATGCTGCTATTGATGTTTTTAACCCACTCATGACTCAAAAATCAACAAATACAATACAGAAAAAAGTTGTATTTTATTTACTGAGCTGCATGACTGTTTCCTTAAAGCCTTAGACTCTGTATCCATCTCTTCATCCCAGTGTTGACTGGAGGAATAACAAGGAAAATGGACCCATAAGCTTAGGATTACCACAGAAGAGTCTAAGAATTAATCATACAGTGATACAAATCATCATCAGCACATCAGGATCAGTCCTCAGCACCTGAGGTAAAAGACTTACTTAAGAACTCTGCTTGATAGAGGTAAACTAAGAAACTACAAATTTCAGTGAGGTGGGTGAGGTGAAAGATTTGGCTTAATTTGGGCCTAACAAAACCCAATATTGATATTTACTACTAGATTTCCAAAACTTTGATCAAATCACATTTCTGGAATCAAAGATATGGGTTTCTGATGTGAGTCCTGGCAAAAAAAAAAAAAAAAACAAACCACCAACAACAAAATAAACCAAAAAACCAACCAAACAAACAAAAACCTCCAAACCAAAACAAACCAAACCAAACCAAAAAAACAAAACACAAAAAACCCCCAAAAACTCTCTTTTTTTTTGGATGTAGTCCCTTCTGTCCACATGTTTAAACACTGCTGCTGACTCCCACTTAAAATATTTCTTACAGTTATTGACTTTAAATGCCTATGTACACTCCCAGCTACATTAACTAAAATGAAATATTGAATCTGTGTCTTTGGTTGCCAGGCATAACATCTACTAAATACAGTGGAAAAGTTTCAATACTGAAGTAATATTTGCTGCTTAATAAAAGTGAAATTGGCACCTGATAATTTATGTTCTTTGTAAGAAAGGAATCCCATAGAATGAGATGCTTTGATGTGGCTCAAATGAGGAAAAAGCAATGACTTCAAGTCAATTATATCAGCAGCTTCATTAAGGCACTAGAAAATTTGTGGAGGTTATTAATTAAGTTTATTTATACCTCCTCCTCCCCCTCTCCTTCCCCCTCCTGCCATCTTCACCCTGTGCAGAAATGGATCAAAATTTCATTGCAATTTTACTTGCTCATTAAGCTTGGAGTGAAAATGGACACAGTTTCACATCATTGAGATGTTTCACTGATATTCTTGGGCCAATTCAAATGGTCATTTCGGTCCCCAGAGCAGGAGAGAATCCCACAGATAAACTGGAACTATAACATGTAATGTGCTCTCACTGATTTTTTTCAGTCGGTTAAATTGGTTTGTTTTTTGTTTCATGTGTAATGAGTGGGTAGGTTAAGAAAAAACTACCATATTTTTTCCAAGCAAATTACTATCTCAGGCTAATCACATTTATATGATTTGAATGAAATGTTCAATATTGATGGTAGGTGATTGTTTTGCATTGCACGTTGCCCTTAACACAAACAAATCTGGCAAGAAATCTCCTAAGAAATGTTTTTCAGCAGAAAGTTTGTAATCATCAAAGCCAAGGCTTTTCAGAAGGGAGATTTGAACCAAAACATCTGGAAAATATATGTTTATCCCAAAATTGTAAAAATGCCTTGTTTTAACATTTGTCTAATTAAGCCTTTTAATTTTGCTTCAAAATTGCAGTGTGCTGCTGTACAGGTCACAAATGTGAAAATAATCTATGTAGCTGTTAAAGAACTTATGTTTGGAAATGAATCTTCGGGTGTCAGTGATAAAATCAGAGCATGAGCAGGCAACTTTTGGGATTGGAGGGAAAAGGCTGCTGAGGATCAGAGAGATGGGAATCTGGTAGAAATTTCCCCTCACGTTACCTGTGCACACACAGCCACAGCAGGGGAGGCTGTTCATTTTTACACATTAAACACAGGGATTTTTTGGTGAAAATATGCTATTTGATTCAAAGGATCCCAAGCCTTTGCTCAAAGGACTGAAGTCAAAACAAAGCCTTCTAATGGATCTAATTAAATATTATTTTTAAAGCATTTTTAACAGTTTTCTATCCATTTAAAGAATGTCTCTCAGTTCTATATGTTGCTATATGTTCATTTGTCATTGTTTGCCTGTGAAACACCTCCTGAAGTCCTTACTTTTGGGTAAAGACTGTGTTCTCTTTTCATTCCTTCCAGCTTAAGAAAGAAGAAAAAAGACTGGGAGAAGGAGGGAGGAAAAAAGGCACCACCTTTCTGCATATCCCCCCAGCATCCTCGTCTGGAAACCCCCAGGGGATCAGAACTTTGGCCTGGCCAGGAACAGCACAGAAATAGCAATAACAGCGTCTTTCACATGCAGGTTTTGTGCTGCCAACATAAAAACCCCACAGCACAGCGTGTGACGTTTGCTGTTTTTGCACCGTGTTTTCATCCTGGAGAACACCTCTGGAAATGAGGTTGGAGGGTGTGTGCAGAACATGCTGAATAATAGGAGGAGGAGGAGGAGGAGGAGAACAGCCAACCCTCCCTCCCCTGTGCTGACACCGAGCAGAAGGAACCCAGCTCTGAGTGCCAAATCACTGCACAGAGTAATTAGCACCGCGGAGTTTAACGCCAGTCCGCACAATTAACCCTTCAGGGTGTGAAACAGAGATGAGCTGTGCCATGGGAGGTGCCTCAGGACTCCGGGAATGCTGTGAAGGGCTGCAGACACCAGGCAGGAGCTCTGGGAGATGGGTCTGGAGCTGCAGCTGGTGCACTGCAAACAGCGTTAGCTGTCTGTGGTTGGGCACCTAAATCCTCCTCTTCTCTGGTTAGAACAGCAGACTGGTGAATCCAATGAAAGAAATGAATTTTGCTGGGTGGCCCAGCAGTTTTCTGCTCCCTGGTGCTGCCTGTGAACCGGCAACTAAGTTTTCACCCAGACTTCCCACAGCACTTTTAGGAATTACTGCACAGGTGGGGCACAGGGACAAAGGGAGAAGCTGCAGCTTTTATGGTCACAAAACTGAGGCTGTAACAACACTATAATAACTATATATATTCATCACAGCATCGTTTTAGTATTAACTAGATTACAGTTAATGCTACAGTACAAATAAATGAAATGTCAGTATTTTCCAAAACCTCCAGGTATTCCCCCAAAAGAACCTCCACAGAAGTGCCCCTCCAGTGCTCTGGGAGGATTGCAAAGCCCAGGCTCAGCACTGATGCCAGTGGCCTCATCCCTGCAATACCTGCCATTCCCTGCTCCACACATCCCCAGAATAATGAGGCCCATCATCTTTTGATGAGACTGTGGGAGTTGATATTCCCAAAATACAACATTACACTATCAGATAATCACTACAAGTTAATACTGCTCCAGGAAGGCTATTTCTGTGAAAGCTGCTGGGAATACAATAGCAACACAGGGAAGTCAATACAAGGCAGGATCTCTGTTTCTGCAGGGGATAAAAAAATGTAATTAGGGACAAACCCAGCTAGGAACATTAAATAATTACAAGCCTGATTTTTAAAGACTTTATAGACCTACAGAGCTGGACTAGGAACAGAAGCCAAGACAAAGAATATCTTATCTTACCACGTGTGCCACAAAACCACCTACAGAGAAAGGTGCAGCCAATTTGGCAAGGACTGGTATCTTTGCACACACTGGACATTGGAAAATACACTCGAGTGTCTTACAGCAGCACAGAAATGGGGTCAACATTGTTTCTGGCAATGCCTGGGGAAAGGATGTGACTAACAGCATAAACTGAGAAAATGAAAAGAATCAAAAAGCATTCCTCCTTTCCTGGATTATCATAATTACTTTTCCAACAGCAGAAAAATATAATTGATAAAGAACTTTGGAGATAATTGGAAGAGGTAAAAGCGTGGTTCAAGTTCTGCTGGTAGGATTTAACCATTTTTATTCAGCTTGTCACACACCATTAGTGACCTGGGCTGATCTGCAGACAAAGAGAGATGTAAAAAGATGCAAACACAGAATCCTCAAAGCTTCCACGGGGAGAAGGAGGACTCAGAGTTCACTGTGTTAATGCATTATGGAAGACAGCTAAGCATGTTTAATTAAATCTTTATGAACTGCCAGGATTTTATGTTCTGACATAATCTTCTGGTAAGAAATTTGGTTTTTTTTTTCTTACTGCTTTTAGTTAGAGAGCAATTTAACAGCCAAACCAGACCCTCCAGCTGCCGCAGGTACCAGTGGCTGCTGGGCCACTTTGGGAAAAGGTTGGTGTTGTTTGGCAGGTTCTGTGGCTTTCCTGAGATCTAACCTGATGTAGATACAGAGCAGCACAAACCCCACTCTGTCCCAGAGCTTGTGGCCTAACTTTGGGTGGTTCCACAGGGAAGCATAAAACCAAGGAGCCTTCCTTCCAATCTCCCAGATTCTCTCAGCTTGCAAGCAGGAACACTGGAAATCAGGAATAAAACGTGGACCTCACTGCAGGGCTCACATCTGTGAAGCCAAGCAGGTCCCTCCAGTTTCTTTCACGGGACAAAAAGGATCAGAGACAGAAATTATAGGCAGCCTTTGAGCACATTACCACATTAGTTACAGCAGCAGGACCACTGACTGTCAGCCAGCAGGAAATGGCTTATTCTTGACTGTTCTCCCAAGTGTATTTGTAACCTGGAATGAGTTGTTCAGGTTTTGTAGAAATTCAGTTTAAATGAACTGTTGTGATTTAAAAATAGCAAGACACACTCTATGTCCCAATGTGTTTCATAAACCTACTGATTAATAACTCTGATAGTATATTGAACAGACCAAGTCTAACACATGAAAGCTAAACTAAACAAGCACCACTAACTCCTACCAGAATTTAAGATCAGCCTTGGTAAGGTCTTAGTCTCATCTATTTAAGTATTTCTGCAAAATCCAGAGAGTGTTTGTTAAAATTTTTAAACCTTTGGTAAAACTATAAATTTCTGGTTGTTTTTTATTTATTTATTTATTTTTGAGTAAAGGAGGCACCTTAAAATTCTGTAGTACTTACATGTATAAAAGGCAAAGAACTCTGAACAGCTTGGTTTTTCCAAAGTCTCTGAGTGAAACATATATGACAAAGAAACCCCCTTGATCTCACAGTAAAACCCTGGTAAAAACCTCTAAATCTCTGCAATTATAGATCAGACAGTCTGGCCATTCTAAACTTATTGTCATAAACCCCTATATGCCCGGAATATTCTTTAATATTTTGGCTGGCATTTGCTTACTTAATAAAGAAAGAAATCTAGCATTCTCCTGTCCAATTCAAAGAAATCTGCTTTCCTATATAAAGCTTGAATTATAATATCCTTTTCTCAAACAAAAAATGCAATAACCCTTAGCTTTCTTCAGTCTTTGTCTAGCAGAAGTGTAATGATTTACTGTTCCTACTTTATATATAAACTCAGCACTTGACTTGGCCAAGGACATTAGACAGAAACACTTGAAGTCTGAAATTTCAAGGTGTTTATTTCTCTCTGTCTGAGGAAATAAGGTGTTTCACTTTAAGATACATTTATGTTTTACTGATTGTGAAGCTTAGCTCACGTCTTGCCTCTGAAGCAGAGGAAATATTGCTTTCCAGGTAATTTCATTTCTAATGCTGCCTATAAAAGGGACATGGCAAAGATTGTGCTGGGAAAATGTTCTGTTAAAAGCCAATGCCATTTACAAAAGATCAAGTGCTGCAGGTGAAAGCTAAAGAAAATGGGATTTAAGAGTCAGGTTAGTTTATGTAGAGCGTTATTTAAAAAATTACCTGTACAGCAACTCTGTTGCAATGGGAACAGAGAAGCTGTAAAGGTCACCAGTTTCATCATGTTGAACTATTTGGGAGACGACTTCCAAGCAAGGCTCACACATTAATTTAAGGCCATTTTTTTTTTACCCTAAGCAAGGTTGGTTCTCACGCAGGCCACAGGCCCTCCTGCCTACAGGGAAGAGAGGAACCAGGAATCCAGCGGGGCAGGATGATCTCCAAACCCAGCAGTGTGCTGGGAATCGAGGGTCAGGTTGTCTTTCAAGTGAGTTGGTGCTTGGGATAGCGGAGAGATGGATCCCCAAAATACATCTTTGCCCCTGCACAAGCTCTGCTGCCTTAGACATCCCAGTGAGCCACCAGTGAGCACTGGGAAGTGCAGCTGGGGGCAATGGGGGAGAGTTCAGCTCTGCTTTGAAGCAGATCCCCTCAGTAAGTCCTTTGAATGCTTTTCTGCTGAAACTCCAGTGCAGAGCTGTTCGTGTGGCACTTAATTACGGTTCTGTAGGACACAGGCTGAGCCAGGAGCTCCCTCATTTGTTCTGTGGGCAGGGGGAGGAAACAACAGTGATGTATGATCAGTACTTTAAAAAAGGGAGATAAAAAGGCAATGGACTGGGAATCAGCTAGATGAGGAAATGCAGGAGGGAGGAACTGCTCTTTCCAAGTAATTAATTGCTGTGATTGTTGTCTCCCCACACAAATTCTCCCAGGTCAGTTTTATTTAAAAAACAAGTGCAGTTTTAGACTGTCAAAACAAAACTTTTCTTCAGGAAAGACTGAGTTCTCTAGTGAAGGAAGATCATTATAAATTAGTTCAACCATTATAAACTCATTATAAATTAGTTCAACCAATATTTATCAGTGCACTGAGGACAACTATCAATAGCCAAGGAGGAGAAAGAGCGAGATGTGCTGCAGCTGCTTTGCCTTTCTGTGGCCACACTGAGAGGCTGTAAAACTGCCCTAACCCGGGGCTGGTGTGAGTTTACAGCTCTCATGCATCACCAGAGCTGCACAAAACAAGAGGATGGTGATAAATTCAGCTCAGTGCACAGGCTTTAAACCTTAATAAATGGATGGTGGAAATTAAAACGCTGTGAGGCTGATGCAAAGCTTTAAAGAGGGGGAGACAAGGACAGTAATCATGCTTTGCTTCAAGGTCAGCTTGCTAAGCCATGGAAGTATCAGAGAGGAGTTTTATGCACCCTGCCATAACAGTGATTTAAAAGAAGTATGGGAACCATATGCTGTAGCTGCAGAAAGGTGGACAAGATGTTTTTTCCTCCTACCTTCTGCCCAATTCTGTCAAAAAATGTAGTTTGAGGACCAATTTGCCTCATGCCTTATTGACATTTGTTTCAAAATCAGCCTACAGACATCATGTAAACAGGACAACTTCACAGCAGTTCTTTTCTTTCAGGAATTCTTTTAGGAACATTACATTTAATATCCCTGTAACTGATTACTGGTAAATACCAGTATTTATCTCTCAGACCACTCTAAGTCAGGGCCAGAACTCGTTAAACGTTAATTTTAAAACCTGTGCTCTAAGCTCACGCCAAGGGTCTCAGAGATTACTTCCCCCCCTCCTTTATTTTTATAGATTGCTAACAAATTCCAAAAAGTACAAGAGTAGATGCTTGAGAATACTCTAAAAAGCAACATTAAAAGAAAAAATCAAGACAAGGCTGCAGCTACAGATGACATGGGTATCCTTCTAATGCAAAATTATGGAGGAAAACCCTCCCTGTATTTTTATCACAAATCACACACACGCCAAAAAAAACCCCAAAACCAACAAAAAACCAACCAACCAAAAACAAAACCAAAAATAAAACAAACAAAGAAACAAAGAAGAGAAGAATTTAGGCTGAGTTACACTAATTAAAGTGGAGGTGTGGTCTTAATTTATAAACTGAATCTTCCTTGCTGTAAGGCCTGTGAATTGATGAATGCCAGCAATATTATGGTCCACATATATTTTGCAGAAGAAAATCTGATCACTGGATCCTTTCTTAAGATGTTATATTCTGTCAAGTGTCCCACGTGCATAGTCCATAAAGAACCTTTGCTCATTCCATTGCTGCCCCTAAAATATCCTGGCTTGCTGCGGGTTTGGAGGGAGGGGGAGGATTTTACAAACCTGAGTTTATGTCAGACAACATTTGAGCCAGCACAGGCCTGTAGGATTGGGCAGATGAAAAGATTTACCTTTGGAGTAAACAAGCACTAGAGCTTGTTCCTTTTAATTGGCAAAGAATGCAATAAATGGCAACAAGGGTTTGGGAACAGTAAATCTTGTGACAACACTGCTTTTATATGGAAAAGGGCTGAGATGGGCCTTAATGCAGAGCTCTAAATTTAGTCAGCCTTTTGTTTTCTATCCAGTACTGCTTTACCCACCTCAATAACCTACAACCAACTTGTCTTTAATAAGATATGCACAAAGGAAGAAGTGTTGCTGAGAAACACCGATCCAAATCTGAATTTCAAAAAGGCTTTCACTGAGGGTTTTCTGTGCTCCAGGGTAGAAGCAAGCGTAGGAGAGGACTAGCCCTCCTAGCTGAAGAATATAACATCTAAAGACAGTTTGTTTCCATATTTTTGGGGTTTCTGAGTTGTTTGGTTTGGTTTTTTGGGGGGATTGGTGAGCAGGAGGAGGTTTGAACTAGCTACAAGGATATACATATTTTTATGTCTTGCAGAGAGTGAGCTGAAAAATTATCTTTTCCTTTGCCTGTGGAGTTTTTGGTACCACCCATCCACGTGGGGTCGATGTGAGAGACTTCTGAAACCATGAAACCACACTTGCTAAACTGGAAAAACCAAGGTGATGTGCTCCTTTCTGAGACCAGAATCCCAGCCTCAGGAACGAGATCAAATCAACTGAGCTGTCAGAGCCCGCCACAATTTCAACAACTACATCTATGTCACACCACTGGACTTTTCCAGCAGCCTTCATAAAATTCATTTCCACATCTTCAGCTTCTGGAACTCTGCTCTCAGATTGATTTCCCACTTGTAGCTCCTCGAGTTGTTTCTGTTGCTGCAAGAGTGTGTCTGAATTAGTCACTTTGTCACTCCAGAATATTCTTCTATAAATTTTCATGCAGGACTCCACATGTCTAAAGGTAATTTTATTTCTCTTTGAAACCAGCAGACATCACAAAGCTTGTTTGAAATTCAAAATCCTATCAAGTATTTACTTTTTGACTCTTATTAAATAGCTGATTTCCACTTCACTGATCCTCCACGCTTTTTCACAGGTCCAAGCCTTCATCTGCCTGGCAGGTCTTTCAGGAATGTTGTGGATCAAAGGGCACAGACTTACAGTGCACTTGAAATTTTAGCTCTCAAGCTTTCAAAGTTTGTAAAAGGCTCACAGTTTTTAACCGAGGCCTTTCATTGAAGCCACAAGAAACTTGTGCTCGGTGCTCTCCATCCCTTGAGAAGGAGCACATGTGCTGCTGGCACGTTCCCTTCCAGGATGACTTCACAGGGCAGTGAACAACCAACCAGTCCCCTGTCCCCTCTTTGGAGCCACCTTGTCCTTAATCCCCACAAATCCAGGCACAGCAGGAGCTGCTGAGCAACAAGGCTGGAGCCAGTTGTCAAGTTGTCAATGTGACAAGTCACTCTGGCCTTTGCAGGAGTTCTTCTCAAAGGCTTAATACTCAGAAGTCTGGCTCATTTCAGAGAATATCAGGATGCACTTCTTTCAATGCAGAGATTTTTCATTTTCCCAGGCTGAAGGCACTTACCACAGGGTGGAGGGAAGCAGTGGCAGAGCAATTCTCCAGCTGCCAAGGCAGTTCTCAGTCTCACTGCTCTGAGCTCCCCCCCTTCCTTCCCTGGCTCTCTGTGGGCAAACACCTGGCAGGTTTATCTTCAGCAGCTCAAACTCCTGTGGTAGCACCAGCTTCCCCCTTCTCTCATTAATAACCCTCAGACAAATGAAGCTTTGCAAGTCTGTCATTTATTTCACACTTGCCTCAGGTCTGCTGCAGCTTTTGAACACCACAGCAGTGGGCAGATTGCTTTGCTTCAGGCTGGACAACCAGCCCTGGTTCCTTCTCGTCTCCAGGGACATTCACTGACCCTTTCCAGAGCAAAATACTCAATTTTTGTGGAACAAACCTCCCTGCAGTTCATGGCTGGGTTGAGTTCTGGCAGCATGGTTGAGCTTCATGGGTAGGTGACTCCATCAGAGAGGCACTTTTCTCATGGAAAATAGTTTAGTCATTATTTCTACTAGTTGTTTCACTGCTCATTTTATTCTGCTTGTAAGCTCCTTCATAATTATTTCAGGTGGGGCATGATTGATCTGGGTTATGTTTGTTAAACTATGATAGATTCATGTTTCAACAGCAGCATCACTGAAGGTTTCACCCAAAGGCCACTGGCCTTTTACACACATCCATAATTAAACTGCTATGCAAATGTGCTCTTTTCCTACAAAATGGTGCTTCTTTAACATCAATATCTGCAAAGTGATTGCTATTCAGCTATTTAATCCCTGACCTTAGGTTTCAAATCACAGAAATAATAAACAACCATTTACTAATTTGTTTTCAAGTAGCCGTTTGCTTATTCAGAAGGGTCAATATTTTTAAGACCTTAAACCTGGAATCGATTTCCTGTGGGCTCACATTTGCCCTCAGGTAAAGCCCGACTGATTTTGCATTTGCTTCTCGTGGGAAAAAACTCTACATTGCATTTCCTCAGTACCATGAAGTAGTTTTGGGGGTTTGGGGTTTTGCTGTTTGGGTTTTTTTGGTGTGTGGTTTTTTCAGGTGGTTTTTTTGTGTGTTGGTTGTTTTGGTTCCCCCCCCATATATTTTTGATGTTGCTTTTTGTTTGTTTTCTTTTTAACTCTTAGTCCCCTAAGTTTCTACCTCACTTAGACATTTAGAAATGAAGCAGTGCTACTTACACAAAATTATAATGAACAAATGGAGGTTTTAGACCGTGGCCCAGAATCAAATCCAAATGGATTCCTGCTCACTCTCCCCTACATGAATTATTGCTGCAGTACCAGTGAACAATAACAAAATGATAGTTTATTCATCAAAGAAATCAAAGGCTGCAGATAAAGCTTGAAGTCCGTACATGAAAGATGAGTTGGTTTATATGTAATATTCACTCTGTGCCATGAGGGATGACACAGCTCTAGACCAGCTGTCAGCAGCTTTGAAAGTTGATCAAACTGATTTTACTGGCTTTTTTTCCAGCCAGTTTACAAAGCTGGGGTGGTAAAACATTGTCAGCACCCACTGGTGGCTCTGGTTCTATCAATCAATAAAGTTACTGTTGATGAAGTCAAAGTTGTTGCAAACTATAGATTTGCCTTGGATAGGAAGCAAAACATGTCACAGCTAAATTGTGGGTGAGTAAGGTTCGTAAAAAAAACCCATTCAGGATGCAATAATTAGAGCAATCAATGCATTCTGATTGACTGATTACCACCTTTCTCCTGCCAGTGGCAGAAATAACCTTCCTCTATAAAATCACAAACTCGTTCAGATGAAATTGGGAGCAGATGGGAAGTTGTTTGTGTCGGTGGCATTTCGGTTCCTGAACACCCTTCACACCCGTGAGGTGCTGCTACATTGCGCTGTGATTAGAATAAAGCAACAAAATCAATCTCTCCTCACTCCACAAACACAAAATCTATCATCCAAAAGGTCAGCCTGGCACACAAGAAATATTGACAGCAAGCTTCCCAGGTGTCATTTTGCAGCGTTCTCAGCACTCGTAATTGGGACTGGATACAACCTCATTCAGAAAATAACTCTTAGTGAGAAGAGATTTAACTAGGGTTTTATATGGGGAGATCAAATGGAATCAAACTGTGTAAACTCCTGCATCCCAAACTAGTTTCAGCAGGCTTTCAGCTATGCTTTACAGCAGGATTTGGGCCACTAACAAATTCTGAAATGAAACACAGCCATCCTGCATTTGTCTTTGTGTAAGTTGCTCTGAATAGATTGTTCAGCCTTTAAGAGGCTGAATTTGGATTTTCTGCATTTAGTCCAGTTTTCACTGAAATGGCAACAAACATCCTTTTGCTTTGGGAAATACCCTAACAGGAGTTTTGCATGTGTTGGTTTTAGATGTCCTGTTTTTCCCCACATGCAGAGGAAGAAAATTAACACCTCTAAAAGTGTTTATGTTACCTGGAAGGCAGTTCCTCGTCTCCATGTGGATGGTGGTACTCTGAGTTTCCCACAGAACTACCTGCCCACTGGGGTATCAAGCACATGGATTTCGACCTAAAGCTTGTCTGTTTTAACTGGTCCCCATTTAAAATCACTTCCAGCTTCTCCTTTAGATGCAGAGCTCTAACTCTGCAAAGGATGTGTGTTGATTCAAACAAAGCTGCATGTGGGTAATTCTCCCACAAAACTCACTCAAAGGAGCATCCCAAACCCCATTCCATATCCATGGAACAGCACTTTTAAAATAGTGATTTTGTACACGATTTTACATCCTAATAAACCCAGGGAAGCACTTTGCAATAAGTGGGCAGGCACTTTATACAAAAGGCTAAAAGTTAAGGGCTTTAAAAATCGCAGGGTTGTTCATTATAGAGCCCTGCTGTGTGAAAATTCTGTTTACTGGCAGGACAATCTCACTGAAGTCCATGAAGTCATTTGGACTCAGCATGGCCAGTGGCTCTAAGTGAGGAACATAAAGACATTGTTAAGATCTGGAAAAAAAAAAACAATGGCCCTGAAGAATTGAGATGTGGTGTAATCTTAAAAACACCACAGTGCAAAACAGTTCAACTGTTTGCTTTAGAAATACATGTAAAGAATGGTACAAATCCACCTTCAAAATATTTTTGAAACCTTTTTTAAAATACACTCCATTTTTCAAAAATAGTTTTTAATCTATTTCATATCTTTATATATATTATATATAAAATATTATATACTTACATATAATCATAGTTTTTAAAATCTGTTTATTTACTGATTAATCCAAGAGGTTTGTTACTGATTTCTGGGGTTTGGGAATGCTTTCTGAGCCCTTTCATAACATGTTGCTTTAGAGTGCTTTGTACAGCAGAGATAATATTTCCCAAAAGGTAAATATTTAATCAAGGGATTGCTCCTCTTATCAACCCTCTGATAATATTTATTGAATATATTGCTTTGAGCAGCAATCTAGAGAATTTTCCTTAAGTTGCCTTGCATCTAGAACCTTGCTTCAAAGGAATGCACCCTCCTGCAGTGTCTGCTGTGTAAGAAACAGGTGCATTAATCAAACTGACAAACCATTTTCAGCATTATTGTTCAGCACTGCACAATACCAAGTGCATATGAAAGATTTACATTTATCTCTCTCCTGGCACTTGTAGAGGACTGAAATACTTTTACCCAAGTATGGCCTTTCTTACTTTTACGGGCTTCACTGAGAGGCAAGAAAGGCTGATTTTGGGTCACTCTAAGCTTGTTTTGGAGGGGTGAAAAGAGCACGTTCTGCACACAGAATTTAAGTTTCTCTCTGTCTGAATCTAAAGCAACCCTAAGGCTTTTGTGTCCCACTCTGGACAGGGTGGAGTTTGCTTAGAGGGATGGCCAAGAGGGAGCCAGGACACACATGTCAGGTCAGGCTGCAAGACCACACTCCCTCGAGGAACCACGGTAAATAAATTTAGCAAACAAATTTGCTGTTTTCTCCAGCATTTTAGGAAAGTGCTGCAGAATTCAAGCTTATCTTGCCTCACCGTCAGGAGATGCTGTTGTGCTTATCTAGTCCCTGGGTGTTCAGAATAGCACAGGACGCTTGTTTTACACACAGAAGCTTTCTGCAGACTTGAACAGCCTAAAACTGTTCAACACCAAGAGATCTAAAGGACCTCTCCATTCTTCACATCCCGGTCTGTTAGAGGAGGCTTTCCCAGCTCTGACAACAAATACCAAACTGAAACCACTGTGGAAGTCTTGATTTCACAGAATATTCTGAGTTGAAAAGAGCTTATCCTTGTCCTAGCAGACAAAGACAAAAGATTGCTCAATTACAAGGAACCCAAATATTTACTGCTAACAAGAATATTGACTGTTAATAGCAGCTTCTAGGGAAAATCTCTGTATCTCGATTAAGAGGGGAGGTTTGGAAAAAGAGGGATTGGCTGCATTCTTGCCACAGTTCCCTCCTCCTCTGTAGGCTCCAGGAATGAGCTGCCCCAGTGCTTTAAATTTAAACTGCACAGGTAAGGGCAGGCAAGCTTACAGAAAGCTCAGTAGTGCACATTTATGTATGAAATTAAGGGGGGTGGACTAGATGACCCTTGAAGATCCCCTCCAACACAAACTATTCCACGATTCTTTGAAACCAATAGCTAAGTGTCTGCCCCAGTTATCAGTAAACAGGGGGCACTCTGCAGTCACAAAGTCAGGGCTGCAAAGGATGAGAGCTCCTCTGAACTGGGCTCCCACAGCATCCCTTCCTGGTTTCTGGAAAGGACTGCTCTGAATGTAACGAGGAGCCTGGCCAGGACTGGGACAAGAAGCATCTTTAGAAATTTCACAGGCCTTTAGAGCAGGAAATGCAGGGTAGGAATGGAGAAACAGTGGAAGCTTTGGATCTCTGTTCCCAGTGCTTGGGAACAGCACACAGCCCAAGTGCAACCCATGCATTTATCCATCCATCATTTGCAATCCATGCAAATTGTTAGCTTTGTTACATTGCACCCCTTCGTACAATAACCCCTCCTATAATGGCAGCTTATGTCAGTTAAACCAATGCAGCTGCTATTACTATGGGATACACCTGTATCAAAGCCAGCTGAACTCCAGTTTTGCCCTCGGGCACATTTTGCAGCCCTTAAAAAGCAAAAAAGCCCCTGAAGCCACAGCTAGAATAATTCTTGTTCCTGTCTCCATGCACTGCACTGGGTGCACAGGGAGTAAAATGCAGAATGTGGGATTTACCAGCTTGGAAGGAGCAGGGTTATCAGCTCTTTATATGCTACATATACTGCAGGAATTCTGCCTATTTCAATGAGCATTCCACTACTGGATTGTTTCCAGATATTTCTACCACCCTAAGGCTCGGAAGCCTGCAGGCTACAAAACCTAACATTTTCTTCACTAGGTGTCAAAATAACTTGTTTTATATAAAAACCTAAGAGGCTGGAGCAGAAATAGGTTTGTTCACTACCTAAATGATACTGGTTTTATTTTTTTAATTCCTAAACCAGTCTGCTCAAAGCCATTTACAATTGACTAATAATTTGCATACTCAAAAAAGCTATTAGTGAAAGCAATGTAATTTTTTTTCTTCTCCAGTGCCCCAGCTTAGTGTCTAATTCAGTGTTTTGAATAAACTGAACATTGGGTTGATTTATGAATATAGAGAACATATTTCCTTTTTTTTTAATCAGCTACCATTAAGCTGAATTGCCTAGCAATGAATTTAAATTAAAATGACAACAGCCATATTTAAATTTTATCCACACATAATTGTGTTGAATTAAATAAATATTGCATTTTATACGATGTGTTGGAACAGTTAAAGTGTCTATGAACAGAGACAAGTAGTGAAGACTGATTATTTAATTAATTCAGTGGTCTTTTCTATGAATTCTAAGTCTTTTTACAGAAAAATGGTCAACATTAATTCTGCTAAAATAATTTCACTGGAAGAGTAAGACTTTCAGATCTTACTATTTCAGATCCCAGAAATGTTTCATTTCTCTGGGATTTAAGAGTAAGTAGCTGCCAGTAACTGCTCAGCAGATGTTCAAAACATGCTCAAATAGGTCCTTTGATTTCCTCCCAGAGGAGACCTGGATACAGCTATAAACTGTTTTTCTTTTCTCTCTTACTGAAGAACAAAAGCCAAGAATTCGTACAGATCCCAAATTCCCACCTTCCCTATGTCTTTTTTTACCCAGAGTTTTGAATAGTGATACAGTTACAGGTAGAGATGCACAGACCACTTCCTCTTAATAGCAGATTAAACTCTGAATATGTGTTCCAATATAGATATTTAATATTCCCTTTCCATGAACAATGAAGTGAGCCTGTTATCCCCCCTCCCCTCTTCTCCCAGCTATTTTGCTTCATGTGGAAAATACCTGTAAAGTATTACCCTTACAGCATTAGGATAACTTTCTGATCCCTTGTGGGTGAGTCACCTGAATTTCAGTCCCTGCCCAACTAAATGTGGTTTTGCAGATATAATTTGGGCTGTGTAATCTCTTCTTGAAGACTTTTCAAGATCTGACTGGATAAAACCCCAGAGAGTTCTGATCTCAATGTTTTGAGATCATCTTACAGTGTTTTGAGCAAGAGCTCGGACTGAAGACCTTTCTTTCACCCTGAATTATTCTACGAGTACCAGGTCACAAGATCAGCAAAAGATTTAATGCTAATGATAAGATTGTTTGGTTATTAGGGCATTCCATCCTGGGAAATTGATAATACAAGTCCTTCAAGCAGGAGCAAAGCACATCAGCTCAAGGCTACGAAGCAGAGAGATGGATGAGCACTTGTGTTGCTCCAGTGTTTCTGTGACTGTCACCCTGGTCATCTCACTCTGGTATCTTGGTAACTATAGTTAAAAGTTTATAAACACATTTAAGAACGAATTTTAAAAATAAAATTTAAAAAAAAAATCACTTTTCAGTTTGCTAAAACCTTCTTCCCAGTTCTCCCTCACTAAAGCTCCATGTGTCCCATGTTCTCTGCTGAGGATGCTGAAGGACCACTTCCCTCTGTGAGGAACTCCTGGAGTGTACAAACATAATTTTCCATTTATTCCCCACTCAGGGTTGCAAGCAGTGCCAGGGAGAAGGGACTGCTAATTTCCTTGAAGCCCTGGAGCTCTCCATGCTTGAGGGCCATATTGTGTTCCTCACTCCTTTACTAGGGGAAGTCCCTACCTGAACAACAATTTTACCTCATAAACATACCAGGTGCTTATTTCTGATCTCTGCAGGGAAAAAAAGTCCTGTAATTCCCAGAGCAGGATGTTTATGCTCATACTATTTTAGAAGATATTATTTAAGGAAAATAGCAATATCATGGCAAAAACATTTCATCTACTACTGCCTTTTCCAATAAAATATTGTGAATATCCTTCAGTCAAATGCCTTCTTTCAGTTACACAGCCAGGTGGGATGGTAAAAGCAGCAGTTATTCTTAAACAGCTAGTGCTTTCTAAAATGAGTGAAAAGAGACTAAAAGATTAGAAAAAAAATCATTTTTCAATAGGTGAAATAATTTTACAGATGAAGCATGGCTGTAGTGAGCTTCTCCTGCTTGTACTTGATATTGGACACAAGTAACAGAGTTCTTGGGAATGAGCTGCTCATCCTTATTAAGAACTTAAATAGGGGTTTAAAGGGCTTATCTGCAATGAATTATTCAAGAGCTTCATGAATTAACTCCTGAGCTTTTCGTGCTTTTTCACCACAGCACTGGACCTCCCAGTCAGGTGAAACAACATTATTAATTCTCTAAATTTGCAGTGACACTCTTGGGCCTCTGTGAGCTTCGAATGAAATCTCAGGCCCAGGTAGACAGTGATTCCAGTGAAATTCCAGCAAGTTCCCTCCTTATGCACAGGACGTTTTTCCTCGTGTGTATAACTCCAAGGCACTGTGTGGAAGAGCAAAGGGAAAGTTGGAGGAGGTGGATTTTCTTCTTTTATTAGTGCAGCAGAGCTTCACCTCCCCAGCCAAGATACTGGCCATCACTTCAACACTTTCATTCCATTTTTTCTTCAAGTTAGAGGAGGTATTTAGAATAGTTACATACAGCACTTACACACTGAAGAAATGACATGGTAACAGAAAATGAGATATTTCCTTCAGCATAACAAACTGGCAAATTTGTAGGTTATGAATCCTTTAGATCACCTTTCAGGCAGACAATTGATGATACAGAACACACAGGGACACAAATGCTGCTGTTTGACACGCAAGCCTCTCACACAACACAGCTGAAGATATTTAACTCCTGTTTATTTAACTCCTATTTACCATCAAAGCATTTTGTTAGCAGTGGTTTACAATCCTAAATATTCCCCCTCAAATGCAACCTAGTCCATTCCTTTAACCTCAGTTACTACAAAGGCAAGTAATCCAGTGACTTTATCAAGGCATGAGGCAGCACAAAAAGGAAGGCAGAGGTGTTTTCAAGTAGGGGCAAATATGCCAAGAATTATGTCCAAAAGTGTTCACAGACAGGTGTTTCACTTTTGCTTTTTGGAAAAATAGGTACTCCATTAAAATTTGAGTTTGCTGTGTTTCAGTGGAGCTGTCTACACTGAGAGCTTGAAAGAAATTAGGTAGGGTGGTGTGTAATAGTTAACAAACTGGTAAAAACTTTGCCTTAGTGGGCAAGGAGATGGGATTTTTTTTTTAATGGCATCAATTCACTGTCTTGAACTCTGGAATTAAATGGTTTTGAAATTAAATAATCCAACTGCTTTGATTTAACATATGGGCTAAAATGGCTTTCATTACAAAGGTGATTACTGTATAATAGGCAAGAAGCAAAGGAAGAGAGATGAAGGTGATTCATTGAAACAAAATTAGATTGAAAAAGTCACCTTTTAGCAAATAAGACCATTATTCCAGACCCTGTCAGTATTTGAACAGCTTTGACCCGATGTTCTGCAATATGAGAAAGTGTGATTCACAGGAACACCCAGGAGCACCACACTTAACAGTTATTTAATGCCTCAAGAATGATCCTGCTTAAGTGAGCCAGTCTGTACCATTGAAGTAATTTATACATGATAAATGCAACACCAGGACCAAAACTGTCTGTTACTGAATCTGTACAGAAAGGACACATTATGTTTAGGTAATAAAATCATATAAGTACCTTATTCAATGCACAAATCAAGTGACTGTACATGGCTTGTGACAGATCCACATCTCCTGCTAATATCCATAAAAACCTCATTTGTTTGATGGAAGAGAATTCTAATAAACAGAGATGAAATATAAATGGGAGAAGGTTGAGTGCCATGTTTGTATCATGTATATTCAGATGCAATCTTCTTATTACAACTTGCCTGTTATCCAAAATAAAAGGACTCTCTTTCTGTATTAATGGCTAAGACTCTTTCTTCCCTAAATTGATAATGTGACATTTGAGATCTGACTTAATGTTTTTGAGCTAGTATTGAACTATAGGAATGAGGAATATGATGTGCACATAACACAGAAAGCAAAAGGAATAAAATTATGAGCATATGAAAAAGGTCATCTACGAGAGCAGCATCCAAAGATGACATCAGGGCTCTCAGTGGTTTTTCCCTCCCCATCCCTGGCAGAATAAAAGTGAAAGTGCAAGTCCTATTTATCTGGAGTAAACACAGTAAATGGCAAAATATGCCAAGGCCAAGTTTCAGATAATAAATGACTGCAGTGATCCAAAGGTTATGCTCTTTGGGAGGAAATGGAGATCCCTGTAGCTGGAAAACATCTCTGTGGAAGAGAAGACATGGAAGGGAAGCCCCAGCTTCACAAAGGGCTTACCACTGATTTTACTTTAGAAATGTCCTGTTTGGAACAGAGAAAATGGTGTGTGAATGTCTGCTCAGAGCTGACCCAGAGTTCTGAGCAGAGCTGCCTTCAGTGATTCAACAGGCACAGAAGAACAGATTCTCCTGGCTTGAAAAATCCCCCAAACTGTACATTTCCTGTGGATACTGAGAGTACTAGAAATTACAAGGTTAAAAGGAGAAAGCTTTTGGTACCTGATCCCACCTCTGCAGGCCAGGTCTGAAGAACTGCCAACTGAAGCAAGCTGAAGGAACTTTATCTGCCTCAGTCTGAATGCTCAAACAAACAATTCCTGCTGCTGTAAAAGGAATCTGCATGCTGGAATCGTGGTGGGTTTATGATCCAACCTAATTAACAAGGAATCTCAGGAGAAGAGAACATCAGAAAGGCTCTAAACTAGCAACACTATACTAAAATGAGGAGAAGCAATCTGAAATACAAATCGCTTCAGAATCACTGTTCAGACCATCTTCTAAAAATCTATAGGGGAAGGGGAAAAAAATTAAGTGTCCAGTAAGATTTTTAAGGAATCTTAGAAGACTTAGCACTACATCTAGAAAGATAGACAGTTCTCCTTTCAATAAAGCCTTTTTACATTAGCAGTAAAATCAAGATGTTTTAGCAGGCAGCTGCCTAATAATCCACCCTAGTGTGTGGTCATCTGGACTTGCTCTAAGTATTTTAGGAATGTCAAATCCTAATAGCTAAGATATGTCCATGTTTTATTTTGTTTGGTTGGTTTTTTGAGGGGAGTGGGTTGGTTTGTGGGTTTTTTTTTGTTTATTTGTTGTTTGTTGTGGGTTTGGTGGTTTTTTTACAACTTCTCTGTAGACACCAAAAAAAGAAATTCCTTATCTCTTTCTCACTTTAGAGGGCCAGTAAAATTAAATATAGTTCTAATACTGTTCTCTAACAAGTGAGGAGACTTTAGGCTGTTCCTGATGTTTAGATCCAGTAACTGAACAAAAACACAGGGGAGATCAGAAAATTTGGAAGAGACAAACCTTGTCTTTGAGGTACTTCATAATTTCTTGTAGCTGAGGCTGCCATTCCAGGACTTAAGGCCAAAAAAAGGAAGCAATGTATTAGAAGTAACACTATCAGCACCATCATTATTTTTTGTATAAATGACTGCAACACTGGAAAACATCAAGAAATAATCTTAGAGTTCACCTTTTTCTATTGAAATTGAATTAATTGTGCAGCAGGTTATTTGGGGAAGGAGGAACTGGTAAAACATACAATGAGAGACCTTCAGGCAGGAAGGGAAGCAAGACTAGGAAGGGTCTTCATGGCAGAAAGGTCATAAGCTTCATACAGCTTTGTTTGCAGCCTTTGTGCTTTCAAACAGCCTCTGAAAGTTAAACACAAAGAAATGGCTTCTTTAAAAAGGGAGAGTTTCTCCCTGCAGTCCTATTCAGCCACTCTGTTGTGGCATTTGTTCTGAATAGAAACCAGGTACACAAGGGCAGCTACAGAGAGCTGGAAAAGATACTTTCAAGAAAGTGTTAGTCATTCACTTGATTTTTTTTTTTAACTTGTCTCCAACTTGGTTAAAGAAAATCCTTTGCTTCATCAGAATAAGCTTCTACTATGGTCACCTTCTCCAGGTTAAACACCAGTATGGGTGAGGTGAATAAAAATCACTGTTGTCAGAATCGCTCTGGATTTAGTGGATTTATCACTGGAACCCCCCATCTTCTGCCCCAATGAGAGCATCAAAATGCCAATAAAGCTCAGGCTCATCACCATGAGATCTGATACAACTGTGGGCCAAGAGCTATGGACAAATCTTTTGTGACAAAAACTATCTGTACATCTCTCTTTCCAGCAAGAGGTAACATCATTTGGACTTCTGAAAAGCTACTTGCTTTGACCATGTTTTATGAAGGCCCATTCACAGTATGATAACACAACAGAAAGGATCTAAAACATGCTGTAAAACAACTTTCATTTCAAGTCAGTCTTCAGTGCTTTGTCAGGATAAATCAGGACCAGTGCATAGGAATGAGGCTTTGGCCTTATGCTGAACGACTACGTGTGGTCAGATATTATCCAATTCCAGATTACAAAGTAATTTGGAATTGAAGTGAGCTCAAGTTGTCTGAAAGTCCTCAGTTGTTTACAGCAGGTTGCTTCCCTTCCTTGCTGAACACAGAAATCAGTTTTTGTTATCATGGTTACAGGACCATCAGGAGAACAGTCGCTGTTTGCTCACAGCTAATAAAAGTGCTTTGTGGTGGCTACTCAAAGGAAAACAGAGCTTAAAGACAGGGGTGTAGGATTTGTAAACTGACATGGAAAGAACGGGTTTGACTGAATTGCAATGACCACTGAGTCACAAAGCCCATGAAAAGTCACAAAGCCCATGAAAAGTCACAAAGCCCATGAAAAGTCACAAAGCCCATGAAATCATATGTGCATAACACCTGAAAGCTGGTGTGTGAGCTCTGCAACCCTGGATGGAATGGTAAAGTTTTATTCCCATTTCTCCACCATAGAACCTGTTGAGAGGATCTCTGTATCTCTGGTACAAACTCCTATTTCACTTGGAATCATTTCACTTCATTGTTTGCTGCTCACAGCAGATGTCCAACATCAGAGATGAGCTGAGGACATAAGTTATCCTTGAAGCATTCAGAAAGCTACCCTGGAAACACAGCAAGGTGATTCCCACCCAGCAACTCTTTTTTTTGAGCCCCATTGTGGAGTCAATGGTATTATGCTACACTTAAGAAGTTAATCAGTATCAGTGTACCATGGACAAGAATTACTGCAGTGAGGCATTTCTGTTGCTGAAAGAATGTATTGAAACGATCTGCAGCTCCACAATTAAAACCTAGGCTTTAGAGGCTCTGTGAGTGTTAGTGTATCTTCAGAGCACTTTACAGATCAATCCTTTTCAGCATCGCTCCAGAAGTGGAAAGAATTACCTTTATCTGATGGAGAAAGAAGCTGCAGCACAAAGACACGGTGAGTCATCTGCCAGTTAAGTGCCTGGATACCAGGGGGATGATGCCAGAGCAGAGAACAAAGTGTCCAGAGCAGATCACATCATCTGCAGCTGGTTTCCAGTACATTAATCTCATCTCCTTGCTATATTTAATCTGTCATATATTTGTTCTGTTCACCATTTCCCATGCCTGTGCTACACTGCTATTCAGTCACTTCCCACAAATGCATCTCCCACCTGCTTCCCTCCCTTCCACAGGACACTTGGTTCCCCTGCTGCCCATCGTCTCACACTGCTGGTACCTGAGAGTTGCAAACATTTCCAGCTCCCTGTATCCCCCTGAGCCTCCTTTTCCAATGAGTCCGGGCAGCCAGGCTGCTTTTCATGTCCAGTGACTCTGGAACTCACAGTGGAAAGGGGCTGAGCACTGAAAATGGACTCTGCAGTCCCTTTGCTCCTGAAGGATGGTGCTTTCCACCGAGCCTGCAAGGGCACAAATCTGAAGCAATGCTCTGCTCCCCACCAGAGCATTGATCCTTCAAGTCTTTCCCATATATCACCAATCTTCAAACGCTTTTTTTTTTTAAGTAGTCAAGAATCCAATGTTTTCTAAGTACTCCTGCTAAAGCCACTTCACACACCATTTTTCCTCAGCCACTAAAATTTAGACCAACTGTATGCACAGCTCAAATTCTGTCCTCAAGTACCTAAAAGGTGCCCTCTATTTAGTGGCACAGTAACACAATACCATTAAAATCAATAAGAGCTTCACATGCAAACACTATGGAAAACAACCATTTATACTTATTTCTGTTCCCAAGTATGGATTTCAGAGTCTAAATTTAGGCACTCAGGGAGGAGAAGGGACAAAGATAGAAGACAATATGCCCTGTGTTTCCTGCCACCTTCCCAAGGCCAATCTGATTTAACAACTCTAATTACCACCTTTTCTACTTAAATCTGGCTGAGATTGCTGTGTTTAGGTTAAGAACACTTTGGAAGATAATCAGGAAGATTCTCTTTCCTTTTTCCATCCATGAACTGGAAAAGCCCTTTTGTTCTGAGGGATAATCGGCTCTGAATAAGTAATACAGTACATAATATGTACTTCCTACATGAAATACACATTAAACAACAACGAGCTGCCTTCCACTACCCAGTTCCATCTCTGCTTAAATCCTATTACAGCACCTCGACACCCAGAGAATGCAAGGGGTAAAAATATACTCAATATGTTATTTTCTCTTCCTCAGATGCCTTAGTTCCTTGTCTGCAAAGTCCAGTGGTATCCATAAGATCACAACAAACCTGTTGTTTAAACTTACTGTGTCTTAGAGGGGCTCTTCCTTCTGGATATCGAGTTTTTAAAACCTCTGCAAGACATTTTTCTCTGTGAGGATAATGTGACCCCGAGGTTTAACTAGCTGAGATGTTACATATGATTTTATCTAGCAAGTATTAGCTAGATTTTTTATAAGTCTACAGCTCTTTCAGTCCTGGTAGACTTCAGATAAACAGGCATATGAAAATTTTATTAGCATTCCACAAGTGTTTTGTACAGTTTTTCCCTAAGCATCTGGTCCAACATTGTCTAGAACAAGCCCACACTGATCTTTGCTGTGTCCTTGCTCACAGGACAGTTTATGGGATCTCAGATTATAATCCAGACAAAGCAACAAATCGAACACTGGACTGAAAAGTACCTCAATAAAAGCTAGTAAAACAAGAGCAGTTTAGGACAGCTCATGATCTCCAAGATCACTGAAGGCAACCCATCCAACCAGAAATATGTAAAGACAGCAGCATTATCAACTTGCTCAAACTTTTATTTTGACTTAAAAATAGTAGCAACATCCAACATGACGGCAGAAAAAAATTTGGAACAATTATAAACTCACTCGAACACACCTATTGTACAACCATGAAAATGTCAAACCAACTCTTATTTTAAAACACTTCCCTGCAGCTTTACATTTCATTACAGTGCAGCAAAGAAATCCCCTCCTGCAGTAACTGCAGTAGTTATTAGTATGTTATTGGGGCAGCTGCTGATATAATAGTGTCATGCTTCTTAACTCAGGCTTCTGAAGCTACGAACAATGCATAGCAATAACCTTTACATCCCATCTCAGCACAGTAGCAGGTAGTTATAGGAAAAATTAATGGAGGTAAGTGGCAGTGGAATCACTTATCCATGCCACAGTCACACACACAGCTGAGCTTCTGAAAGGGCCCTGGCACAGAGGACATGGGCAAGAGCCTGCCCTTGGTGAAATCTCTTTGATGTCACTGGCTGTGAGGTTTTCTAAGAGTCCAGTCCTTCCTACAGTGAGGAAAATTTGTCCTCTCCTCCTAAAGCCCCTGTCCCATTGTGACTCCTGATTAAGTGGAGTCCTGACAACCTCCTCGTTTGCCAGGCCTGCAGTGACAGACACATCCAGCTTCCAGGCCTAGAGCTGGCTGGAAAACACTGGATACTCTGCTATTCCCCACCTCTATTTTACACAGGCACTCTTAGCTCAACACTTCAGCCCCATTGCCTGCAACCTACACTGTTTTTGGCTTCAATATTTGGGTGTTTGACTGCACTACCTGCAGGAGGTGGGTCTGGGGTTATCACCCGTTGATAAGAAAACTGACCATCGTCAAGCACAAGAAAGGATTCAATCCCAATAGGATCCTGATTCAGGAATAGTATTTTCTGCATGGATAGAGTTTTGCAAGACGAATTTTCTTTCAGGATGAATTAGCAGATTATTTAACCAGCATGCAAAAATATAGACTAACACCCACACAGAAGTGGAAAGTATCTTCTAAACCATCAGAAGTATTCTGCTATGTTGAACTGCAACTTCAACTGAGAAGTTGCTGAGTTTGACTTTACTGAGTGGGTTCAACACCATGATACTTGCAGACCTCTGATGTTTAGCACAGGCTGGAGATTTTTACCCCTTCAGCTCCACTCCTGCAGTCCTTTACTCCTACTCTCTCCCTCCCACCACTAACACACCTCAACTTTGTCTCATGCACCACCATAATATATTAACAGGGGGAATAAACAGGTTCACAGGAGGAAAAATGGGATGCAGAGCTCATATTTAGCTGATCCTTTACAGCCTCCCAGGGGCCACGTGACTAATGCAACCTCACATTTTTAATTGTCTGGAACTCAAAGCCCAAAGGTTTTTGCACTGGCCATGCTTTACCTTTATACTCTGTTAAGTAGAGAAAGCATAATAAATCCATGCTGTGAACTATCTTACTAATGTAGCTGTCAGAATAATGATTTCTCTCTTTTTCATCTTCACAGCCAGGCAGTTCAATCCTGAGTTAGAAGAACCTACTTGCAATTGCTTTGGCCATCATCGATTTAGGGAGAAGTTCAGAGGAGAAAAAGCACATCACATTTGCACCCTGGGTACAGAAATAATGCTGAATGCCCCAAGTACTTCAATAAAATGATCTGCTCTTTCACAAGGAAATTAGGATCAAAAAGGATGCTTTTGCCTTAAGCATCCTTTGTGCAGATTGGGGAAAGAATCCATTTAGACAGGAATTAACAGCTGGATATGTCTCTACACCATAGCATGAACAAGCTCCCACAGCATTAAGTGAATCATTCCCATCAACCAAGACAAAAAGAGTTTCAATAGAATAATTGTGTCAGCTCACAGTTCATGCAGAATGAGCTGTATGAGTGTCACCTGCAAAGACCATCCCTTAAAAACTGGGAAAGTGCTGATCTGACTGGAATGAAGTGACATGGAGACATGGCAGAGGTGCCCATTTCCCCTTGCCCACAGCCTGACCATTCTCCTTTCCAGAATGCTGAGGGGGAGCCGAGTGCTGCTCTTCTAGGAATTAAAGCTCTTTATAAGCTCACATTTAATATTCTGAATATTCTTCTTTCATAAACTCTAACTTTTCAGCATCTTATTTTTTGTGTCAGCTCAGAAATTTGTCACTTCCCGTATCAATTTCAGTTGGTTGCTGAAAAGCACATCTCAAACATACACAGTATAATTATGTGGACTAGAAATACATTACAGCAGAAATCCTGGGGAAGTGGCACTTCACAAAGATTTTTCCCTGAAAAGACAGCATTTAAGACCGTGCAGATGGCATTCTGACAGAGAAATCTAGATTACTTTGCTAGTCAGATTAAAACATTTAAATCTTTAATTTAATACCAGCAACTTTTCTGTGCATGGCTTAAAAGTTTTATTTTTTGGCATGTATTAAAGCTTTCGAGAAAATCCACAGGAATAACAACTCAGCCTATTATTTTTAATGCAAGTTTCAACATTCTGTCAAAAGGCTTCTTTTTGGCAACAAGCATTAGCTAGATTATTGCACATTAAACGACTGCTGATGAGCTGAAAGAGAAAATGTGTTGCTGAGTATTTAAGAATGAGCAATATTAGCACCTTAACCGAGACCAAAATTAGTGCTAGGCAATTTATATCTCCAAGAAGGTCTATAAATAACATTACCTGTTAGCAAGTCAGTTGTCAGCACTGCTGAGTCTGAAAAAGCAAATAATAACAGGTTTCAAAGCAGCTGCCTAATGATCACCTTATTCCAAGCTCCACGTACATGCAGATCTGAACGAGCATCACCTCACCCCAGAGCAGGTTCCCTTGGATGCCAGTTCCGTAACACAGCCCAAAATAAAGTCTTTCTCTGTCCCCTAAAGTCACCCAAAGCACCACTCCAGCTCAAAAAACCAAATTAAGCCTCAAACGCAGGATGAACTGACAGCAAGCCCTCGTTAATCTGCCATCAGAGCATCACTTCGCACTGGCTTAATTTCCCTAACTACGAGCACTCTGACTGCTTCCCTCCTTGGGTTGCCTGAAAAGGTTTATATTTAGCCCACGACCCCTTCGCACACGGGAATTACAGGAGGTTTTCAGACTGACAATTGCAGCCTGTCAGCGTTCCTTGGCACAGCTCGGAGCCCAGTTGTGAAGCTGAGGGGGTGGCTGTGTGGGGGGGAGTTGCAGCCTTTCTTTCTCCTTCTCGCTGATGGGGAAAGATCGGCAGCAGCAAAGGTTTACAGCGCTAAGACAGGGAGAAAAGGCAACTTTGAGGTGTATATTTGCCACGGAGCACAGCGATGGAGGGTGATGGCTCTGAGGGAGAGCTGTGCATCACAATGACGACACTCAACAAACCCCAGGGCTGTCTAAAACTCCCCGCAATTTTAAGCACCAATGTTTGTGAGTGCAGGATGTGTTTATTTTTTAAGCCAAGAAACGGGTCACGGCTCATCAGCTCCTGAAGTTTTCGTGATCCATCCAATCGGGAGCTCTGAAAACAGAAGCACTTCTGAGCCTACCAAAAAAAAAAGGAGCATTTTAAGCATAAACTCTTAAGAAAGATTATCCTGCACATAATGCAGATAAATACGTAAGAGGCAGTTAAATAGATGCCTGCTTTTCAAAGCCTAAACAGGTGGTTCTGGAGCACGACAGATTTACATCCCACCTTCACAATGTAACTCCCAGTTCACTCTGGTATTTTGAAGACAACTAGACCCAATGTTCCATCACATCAAAGACCTTCTAAGTACAGAATCTCTCCTGTATTGCTTTAACTTGGCAGATAAAATTTTTCTGACATCCAGTAGAAGCTCAAGTTAGATATATTCAGAGAGTAAATGTGTAGTTTTTCTTTAATGTTAGTTACAGTGAGGGAGGTTAGACACTGCACTACCTTAAGGGACAAAGTACATTCTTCATTGCCTGATATCTTGGAAGGCCAGAACATGTTTTTTCACATCACTCTATAGCTCTGATGGTAAGAGGGGAGGGCACAAGGGCCAGGTGTTGTTCTCTTTGAGCACCAGCAGGATTTTGGCTTCTAAAACCAAGAGATGCACTTGAGGTAACAGTTCTGGCTGGGAAAAGATTAGATCTACCTAATAATTTGGGTGGGACAAGAGCATCTTCAACAGGTTTGCTGGAAGAAGGCTTTAAACTACTGCTGGATGAAGAGCAGAAAGCAAAGAGAGGGAATAAGAAATTGAGAAAAGGGGGTGGTAGAGGAGGGTAGTTTTCTGGTTGGCTGATTCCATAGTTTGCTGTGGAAAGAGCTACATTAGAGAAAGTGCTGCTGCAGTTTATGCTCACAGTAACTGCACTGCAACGGGTCCTGCAGGTCGTCTGTGGGAAGCTGCTGCTCTGCAGTCCATGGGAAACCATAACAGCTGATCCCACACATGAAACTAGGATGAATCTAGACCAAAAGTCACTTTTCCCTCTGCCATTTCAGCAGGAAAGCAGAGAACACCACTCTGGCTTCTTGAACAGGAAGCTGCAGACACAGCAAGGAAGGGATCTCCCAGAACTGTTCCCTTTAGAGGAAAAAACATGCCTGTCAATACCTGCTAGATGCAAATACTGTGTCAGTGTTTCTAAGCTTGAAGTCACCTAACTGCATATTGCTTTACAGCCTAAGGATTTTGCCCTGCCTATGGCAAACACTCTGTTCTTCCAGCTCTTTTTTTCTTTCCTCGGAATGCTAAGCTCGGGCTGGAATTCCCAGAGTCATGTCACTCATACAGTCTTTCATTTTCCATAAGCTACCACGCTCAGAAATCCTTCCCCCTGTCATTTTCAAGCCATTAAACTGCCACTACAGCGATTCAAAGTATTGCTTTACAATCCTGTTAAGGGATTATGCAAAAGCCTTTTGGCAGTGCTTAAGGACAATACATCAGGCTGCAATATGAACGTGGATATGAGGGAGAAAAGGTGGGAGAAAAGCAGGAGGAATTGCCTGGTGCTAAACATGAAAGAGGAAAAGCTGTCATCCCCTAAGCCTGGGCAAAGGGACAACATAAATGAACACAAGACATGAATGAAACTGCTCCCAGCTGAAAGTGGAGGGTCCTCCAGCATCTCCCAGTGGGTGGCCCCACCGGTTCCAGTGGTTCCTCCCAGCTCAGAGAACCAGCAGCCTCATTTTATCCCAGCACTGCCAGAATTGTTAAACGGGCAAGATTGAAAATTATGATGAAGCTGATGAAAATATGTGTAACTTCTTTCCAACCTGCCCACTCTGCAGCTCACACGTGGCCGAGGCACTCGAAGTAACGTGAACAAAAAGAAAAGGCTGCTGAGAAATACTTACCTGGGGAAGGGAGTTTAAAAGATATATTCAGTTCTAAGTGCAGAACCCAGATCTCCTGTCAGTGATTATGCATCTCCAAGCAATATTTTCAAGTGCAAGCCTGTCCTAGTTCATAAGGGATGCTTCTTCAGAAAACATTGCCAACATCTGTAATAGCTGTAGCCTCTCACCAACTACAGACACAAAAAAGTAGGAGGTATTCTAGAATCCCTCCTCTGTTCCAGTGAGAAGAACATGGCTGGATTTAGGCACTAATTAAACACCTAAAAGGAACTAAGATGTTTAAGATGTTGCTCGATGACAAGGCAGAAATAAAGAAGGGGAATAGTAGAAGGGCATCTGTTCTGTTAGGCTTGTTAAAAGCAGCTTAACTACATCAAGGTTAATTCATTTTTTACCAATAACCAAATGTTTTAACACTTTCTGGAGAGATATGCAAACTGTTTTAGATAAGTTTCCACTGACTGTGCACAGGTAAGTTGGATGCTCAGCTATTTTTCTGGCTCAGCCCACATAATTCGAGATGGTCAAGAAGAACAAAAGGGGGTAAATCTAATTTTTATGGAAGACACTTGCAGACAGGCATCTTCTACGTTCTCTTTTCACTAATAAGGTTTAGAATGAAGTGTCTTTGCAGGTTTAAATAAATAGCTTTTTGCTATACTCAAAATGTAGTTGTACACTACTCTTATTCAGTGGAACTTTAATGTTCCACTCGTGTCCAGAACTGGGTGAACCAGCCAGGAAATTACTTCCCTTCCTACTCAAATCAAGTTTGAAAACCAGACTCAGGCTGAACCTCTGTGAGGGAACCAGTAAATCCACCTTCCCATGTCCAAAAAAGTCCAGCCATTTTGTAATAACTTAAGAATATCTGTTGAGAACAACACAGAGCTTTATTTCCCCTGGAAGCAAACTGTATAAACCTGCACAAAATGTACCTTAAATGACAGCTGCCAGTAATGGTCTGGTAGAGGTTCTGTACTGGGATTTCAGCAATCAAGGTTCATTTTCTAACTCTTTACAGGGTCCCAGCTGGATTTTGGGCAAGTTGCTTTCTTGGTTATTGTTCTTTTCTAGGAAGACTTATAAAATCCAACCCTCACCAGCCCTCTTGCCTTGTCCAAGAGACCTTGCAGGACTCTGTTTAAAGTTTTTGCTATTTGCTTTTATTATGATAACACAAAGAGACCTGGCCTTTCCAGTCTAAAGCAATAGGGGATGAACCTTCCATTCACTTAAAGGTGAGACTTCCAGGTTTGTTTTTTTGGCTTTGTGTGCTCACAGGGGTGGCAGGGTCTGTGTTCAGACTTGAGTACTCTTACTGCCCTGGAAACATTTTTGCACTGAACAGAAGCACACACCAAATGAAAATTCATGTTTGAAAGATTGATTTGATCTAACTTCAGCATTTTCCTCCATGGCAAGCAAGAGGAAGGGAAAAAAATCACCACAAGTTTGCCTCCATGCAGTGTTAGTGACATTTTCATTAGAAGTCAAACCTGTGAAAGTCTCACTTTCCGTATGTAAACAACCAGCATTTCTTTTAAGAGTCACTTTTTTTAATTAAATACAGTCCCAGCTGTCATTTCTAGCTATTTAATCACAAAGAGGTTTCCTAGGAACATAAAGCTGGAAGTGATGAAGTTAAATTAGGTCCTATATTTACAAGCATCCCCTTAAGCAAGCAGATTACCTGCAGCATATGTGTGTATATATATATATATTTCTAAGGATTGTTCAAACTTGGTATCTGAATAAATGAGACTTCTCATGGTTGGAGTGCACAGTATTAATCTCACTTCAAGACAAGCTGCTCCCTCTTCAGCAACACAAGTGTTGCTGGTCAGCAGCATCACCAGAGGGCCCAGGGGAAGCTGAGCTGGTACTTTCTGTTTTCTTTCCTTTTGTTCCTTTTCCATCCAATTCCAGCTACAAAACAAACGTTTTTCAGCACAGTTTGAGGCACCAGAGGTGACAGCTCCTTTCTGCATCCATCAGCCTCCCAGTTTGGACACTCACTCCAGACAACCTCACTGCCTTCTCAGGAGAAAGGAGGGGAAGCAAAGCCCATCAACTCTGAAACAAGACGGGAGGGTTTTTCCTCTTCCACCACAGAAAGTGCAGGAGGATTAACAGGAGCAGGACTCAGGACATACAGGTCCTAACACTGAGCTCCATCATCATTAATGTACCATTTCCCAACATAAAATGATTTAAAAATGCACTCATTTTCCACATTGAACCAATTTACAACACTGAGGAGATTTAAAGACAATTTGAAGACTCCAAACCCAGTGGCCGCAGCAAAGGAATATCTTTGCAATAAGTCAGATATGAAAAATGAGGAATATAACTTTCAATAAAAATCTTGCCAAATAGGAGAGCAAAACTCCAAATTGTCTTTTCACTTCTCCTCCTTTCCAGCAAAATTATCCTCTGCCTCTTGAACAATCCTTACAAGTATTCTGGTTATCCTGAATTAAAAAAAATGGAGGAACATGTTTGTTTCAAAACTAGATACTTGCAGCAATTTCTTTTCCAGATTCACTTGTATCCCACATTCATTGTATGTATCCTACACCTTGTGACAGGGAGGGTGTGTGTCCCCTTGGCTGCTGTTGGGGAGCTGAGGGGAAGGAGGGTGCTCAGGTGCTTTTCCTGCAAGCCCACTCCTCTTCCTCCTGAACATCCCAACCTTCTTCCACGGGTCTCACAGGCTCCTCCTCTTCCTTTTCACTGCTTTAGGTTTTTACATGAGCCAAAATGTCCAAAACATTGGTTTTCATGGTTTTAAGTGGCATATGGTACTGGGTACCTCGGGCATGCTGGGAGGAGAACAACTGCTGTCAGATGGGCAGGCACATATTTAACTCCCAAAGCCCAGTGACACTTGTTCAGTATTTATGAGAGTTTTTTCAGTAATACACAGCTCAGGAATGATTTCAGAGCCTGAATCCCCAGTTTGCCTGTTGTTTCCAGTAGCTGGAGGACAGATGCTCGGGAAGACTGGCAATTAGCAGCTGGAAGGTGGCCAATGTTATTCCTATTTACAAGGGTGGGAGGGAAGATCCAGGAAATTACAAAGTGCTTCCCTTTGTTAAAGGCACTGGGATGGGAAACAGAACCCCCCCCTTACACCCAGCTCTGAAAGTCAAGCATTAGGTTCAGCCTAAGGCATTTTTCAGCTCTCACTTTCACAAGAAAACACACATACTTGCAAACAAGCTCAAAAAATAAAAATCAGTTTTATCTGTGGGACTATTTCTCCATGAGCTGGTCTCATCCAGGATTCACATCCAATATCCTGACCTGGACATCAGGACCGGGTGTTCAGATGAGAGACAGAAGCAAACACTTAAGTTTTCCTGAGTTGAACTGCCTCCAAATGGGCTACATTTATTGTCTATTTGCTTGGCATTTGCACAATGTGTGTGGAGAACAAAATTAACCTCAGTGTGGCAGAAACACATGTAAGATTTGTTCCTGATTACCATTCCTGTTATGTTCCTAAGGAGTTCCTAGTAAGTACAGATGAAAAGGGTTAATTTCCCCATCAATGTGTCACCTGTTATCTTTATAGCTCTAATATTTATCCATGACCAATTTCTCTTACTGGGCTGTATTCCACACTTTTATATCCACTGGAAGAGAGCCTTGCATGCCTGGTTTAGTTTTTGACTATGGCTGTATCCTCACAGTGTTCTTGCCTGTAGCCAGGCTGATGGGGTGGTACCTTTAATAACCAGGCTTAAGGTAAGGTAGAAATTTATTCAAGAGCATCAGAAAAATCCAGATTAAGCAAGTTGTACACTCTGCAGCTGTCACCATGTCCTGTCAGCCCTCAGCACTGTGGGGATGTCATTTCTATTCCTGTGTCCTTGAGACAGTGTGTGCCATCCCCATTTGCTGTATTCCTACTAATGCTATCCACCCACCCAAAACACACTGCTTTGTTTGTAAAGGTTGGTAGCAATAATAAGACACATTTAACTGGCTGGCAGACACTGTCTGTTAAGATAAGTTGAGAAAGATTTTGCTCTTCCTGCTGTGCAGCTGTGCCTAAACTTTCTGAGGCTCATGGATGGAGTTAAAGAGATTCAGCAACAAAATTCAGCAGCACTGCCAGTGTTTAGAGCTGATGGTAAGTTTTAGAGATAAACCAACTGAAGTTAATATTCATTCTGTGGTTTGAGATAACTCATGGGCCAGCTGGAACTTACTGCTGGGCTTTGTGATATTTTAAGCAGCACGATGACACTGATGGTACCTTTACCAAGAGCTCAGAACACACCACACACTAACCCTCACAGAAATTAACTGCATAGTAGAGCTGTCAAAGGTCTTATTAAACTTTTTTTCCCCCAAATGAATACCTGCTCCTCTCCAAATGTAGTTCAAAATCAAAACTGACAGGGAAGGGAGGAAACGTGACTTAGCAAATTCTACTGAGGAGAGAGGAGCTGTTCCCAAAGTACAGGGTTGTGCCTGCTCCAGGGGTGGAGAACTGCATCAGATGTACAGGTTTACTGTGTTCAATCCCACCCATTATATGACTTGTCTCTAAATTGTTCCTTTTTCAGGACGTATCTAATTTTGGTATAAACGTTCAGCAAATCGATCATTCTTTTTTAATCCCTGACTTTTCTCCCTTCTGGCTGTTCTCTCAATAAATTTTGTCACAGTATTTTGAACAGGAACCTATTACTCCTTTTCCTATCACAGACTTATTCTTTTGCTCGTGGTTTTGTTCTTGAGTTACTTTGGGATCATCTTTTCTTGGGTGAAAGCTCTCCAGTTCATTCCTCAAGAGTTAGAGAGGAAATTATTGGACACTTTCCCACCTCAGACACCCCTTTCTATCACATTCTTTCAGACTAATTGAGTTACCAGCATCCCAAGGGGATAAGGATGGCAGGAGCTGTGCAAGATCCACCTGGATGAGGATCAGACTTTTCCTTGAACTGTTTCAAGGTTACTCTGTGAATTGGCTTCACTATCAGAACTAGAATCCACCAATTCTCAGGGCACAGTGGGAGACCATTTTTAAAATACTTCTCTCCTAAACAGAAGTCCCTTCATTTGTTGATTTTCAAACTTGCAACAGCAATTCTTACACATTCCCACATAGTTCCCACAGAAGCTCTGTGTAAGTCACCAGAATATCCACATCACACTCTTCCCTTACAACACTGCTTTCATTATTTCTCCTGATTTAAACAGAAGCCAGACCCTGCTATTGCTACTTTGCCAAGTTTGTTGACTATCCTGATCTTAAAGGCTGTGAATCATTCTAGATAAATTAAGTTGCATGTCCTCCTTCCTAAAGGAAACTGTTCAGGCTTCCTGAACTTCCATGGGCTTCACTTGCTGTGCAGTAGATGGCATAGATACCTTAGACCATCATTTAATCACCATAAAGTGATTTGTGTGAAGTTTCACACAAAAGGAAAGATTTAGGCATGAAATTTAACTTGTATCTCCCCAGATCAAGAGAGGTTGTAAAGATGCTAATTAAACACGCGGGGTAATGAAACACAGAAGCTACAATTACGTATTCAGCTACAATATTTTCATGGGATCTCTTGGAAAACACCACACCATTCTCCACTTAAAAGAAGGTTGTAGTGAGAGTCTTTGTGAAGCCTCCTCCCTTCTCTGTGGAGACAGATCCCCTCCTTCCTCTTTGAAGGGGGACAAAGCTTTTTTCCCCCAGAAATACACAAGTTATTCTTCTCTTGACGTGTCAGAAGAGCCTTAGTTCTGTCTGCAAAGGAGGTGAAATCTCTGCCTTATCCCACACAAGTCCATGTCAAGTCTCCACCTGACTTTCAGCAAAGCATCAAAGCCAGAAGTTTAACCCTACACTTAATTTGCACTTCTGTGGCTGCACGTCCAAGTTTGTGGCCTGAAGACACCGTTTTAGAGACTCAATCTCACATCATTCAAAGATCAAACTCCCAAACAGGAGTTCTCCACCACTTACCTTTACAAAGCCTACCAACAGCCAAATCTCTTGTGCTGTCCTACCAGTCCCCTCCCTTTCCCTTTTAGAAATTAATTTCTCCCTGTCTCATCATACACATCATATTTAGCTAATATTTCCTTTCTGTCAGGCCCCCGTGGCAATAGATCTTACACTGCTGTCAACCAAATATAAAGTATTAATATCCTATTATAGATTTAGTTGAGTCAGACGTCTTTTCTGCTTCCTTTCATTTAAGGGATTGGTGGGAAAGGGTGTTTGGGTTTTTTTCAATACCAATATCCCCAGGGAATAAAGCAATACAGACATCCTCTCCCTGCCACTGCTGACAATAATTACAGTTAGTCAATCTTACTGGCACTTAATGTTCAGAGATGGAGTATTCACCTGGAAAGGGCCTTGAATTGGAAAGATTCAAGGGATTCTTTTTCCCTGCAGGACAGTGAAGTATTTTCTTCTTCCCACCTTCAAGGTTCATTAGTAGCTCAGGGAACTAGTTGGTAAAACAAGCACAAAGCAGACCTTGAGCTGGCCCTTTAGTGCCGTGGCAGGACAGGTATCCTTTGTTCTCCCAGGTTTTCTGGTGTGGAGAAAGGGGGCAACCAGGAGGTGACAGCAGGGTGAGGGGACAGTGTTCATGCAAAGCAGGGATCCTCTCAACTTGGGCTGCCTAAACCAGAAGGATGAGGGACTTTGAGCTTCCCCCTCCCCTGCAAGGCCTTTCTTACAGCTTTTCCTTGGAGCATGGGGAGGGGGGAAGGTAAGCAGGGCAGCACAGCACAAGCCAAACAAAATCATTTCTTTTCCTTCCTGGAGCACTGAGGCTTTTAGCTGCTGCATTCACAGACAGAAGCCTTGTCCATCCTCTTCCCCATTTTCACCCTGTTAAATAAATTTATGGGGTGGGAGGGGGGAAGAAATTCTAATTTTCCAAGTTTGTCTGAGGTAGGAGTAGGAACTACATCCCTTCCAGGGTAATTCTGAGCCTACAACAGGAAATAAAGCAACCCCTCAACAGGAGGGGAGGCAAACCCAAATACAGGCTAATGAAAGGAATACATATAGGTAAACAGACCTTGTGACACAACCTTCCTGCTTTCTATTGATTGCCTAAAACCTTAATACTGCAATATCTGCCTGCAAATCCTCCTAGAGACAGAAATGAGATAGGCTGGCCTGAAGCACAGCATCGACAGGAAGCAAAATGCAAACACCCTCAGCGGCTTCCACAGCTGGAACTCAGAAGTGCATGGCACTTAAAAATCTTTTTCTTTTCACTAAAAAAGGCTGTGCATGCAAGGGAATTACTTGTGGCCAAGTCAGAGTCAGAGAGAGCTTCTAGATATAACTGTAGAAGGGAAAAGGGCAATTATTTGAAGAGAAGCCTTAGTGGCTCTTGTGTTGGTTTTCACTCCCGACCCAAAGGGCAGTCACTTCTTAATGAGCCTCTGGCATGATATAACAAGATAACAAGTGTTAAGATGCCATGTGGATGCATGTGAGACAAAAATAATCAATGTTCAGTGAGTAGTTCTGTGATAAAGGGAGACAAAAGAAGCAAATAATGCACATAAATGATGTGTACCCCTTGCTATCTTACCAAAGCATATATAGTATATAATATATAGTCACAATATAGATATATTTTCATATATATGTGCACATACAAAGCTGAAGAAAGCCTCCCCCTGTGACAATTCAGGCCCACATGAATCTCAGAGGCAGCTGACAGACTTGTACACGTGGATCCACAACCAAGCAGGAAGGACCTCCTGCCTGTAGCTGCACTTTGGGAAATACAACTGCAAGGAAGTCATTTCCTTGATTTCCTGGGGGCTTCAGGAGGCAGGACCTGCACAAACCTCAGGCTGTTCAGGATGATCTCACAGCTGTGTGCACCTGGACTGTATTTATTAATACAGCCCAGGACACTATTCCTCCTCAAAGGTCTGTTTCCATTTTTGCCTTGGAGGATTCCCATGAAATCCATGGAACCCAAGCCCAGTGTTCAGGCATTGTAGCAAGGAGACATATGGAGAGAAGGAGTGTTACATTGGAGGCTGCTTTTTTAACCAGACAAACACACCAGCTGCTTTTAAACCGCTCACAGGTTTTAAGAGCTGCAAATAGTCTCGAGATGCAGCTCTTAAATAAAGGGAGTGTGAGCAGGTGGTCAAAGTTCAGGAAAAACTGCCTTTGATCCTTCAGCTTGTATCATCTGCTTATTTCCATAGATGTGAACACTAGAACATGCACAGTATTATAAATAATTGAAAGTGAGACACATTTATAATTCTTCTGTGTCTGGAGTCAGAGTTCCCCGAATTGGCTTTGAATTAGTCGAAAGGAAAAAAAAAATTAACCATTTATACGACCTAGAAGAGCACTGACGTGGAGACAGTTTTTAGAAACGGAGCAGAGTTCTGCAGAGGGAGAAATCTCCACATGACAGATGGAGCCATTATCACCTAATGTGCCTCTGCAAGGCACTTGGCCCGGGGTGGCACAGGGATAGAAAGAAAACGGGGAATAAGCACAAGTAAACACGAAACCTGCTACTACAGACAAACTGAGACCATGGGCACTATTTTTGGTCACAAAAGGGATTTACTTGCACTTTCTGTTAGTGAGGATGAAAGCTCCATGTTGTCATTGCAGTGAACAAAGACAAAAGCCCCCTAAAGTCAGAAGTGGCAGGAAACTAAACAGCTTAGCAGAAAAAAAGACAAAGAAGAGGCAAATAGACAAGTAGTGTTAACACAAAATAGTCAAAAAACCCAGTGATTGACAGGAGTGAGATGCTCTGCTCAGAGAAGGAATCCAGAAAACATCAAGTTACCATTTCTTCACTGCTATGAAATAGGGCATCCAGAACTTGAATCCAAGAGCCCATCACTGCACATCAAGCCAGGCAGAGAATGACTGTTGGGGGCTGAACTAGATGATGTTCCAGGTCCCCTTCCAACCCAACCCAGGCTATTCCTGCTTGCTGGGTAAACACAGGGGGAAAGTTTCAGTGCTGATTAAATAGCAAGGTGCAGAAGATCATGTTTTCAGGGATTCATGCAGCAAGATAGGACTTGCAGGAATGTTATGGCACACAGAGGCTGTCTGGGAAGACATAGTCACCTCCTGCCCCAAAAACAGCACAGAGGGAGTGCATCCATGGCTCAGTTTTGGCCTGGGCATGGTTTGCATGTTCCAAACCGTGATATGAATGAGGTGGAGGAAATGCAGCATCATCTGTTTTTATTCTTGCTTTGGGACAGTCACCTTCAGTCAGACAACTACTGATGGTAAAATCTGCAGCCACAGCTCCTACCATCCCTCAGTCCTGCCTGTCACATCCTGTGTGCCAGCAGTGGGGCAGAGACACAGGTGTCCCCTCCCTGTGAAGCTTTCCCTGCTGATCCCAAACATCCCTCCCTGCTCCCTGCAGAGCGTGTTAACCTGACTGCAGCTGCACACACCAGCTCAGACACCTCACTGCAACCCATCAGGGAGCTCAAAAACGACAACCCACACCTTCCAGAAGGATGGGTTCAGTTTAGGAAATCACAGGGCTCCCTCAGATGGGGATTACTTCACCTCTGTCCTTCCTATTAGACTCTCAGTAATTTGCTCCCACACTGCTTCAGACACCTCACCTTCTCACAAAATACCTGCTGTAGGGTCAGAAGTCACAGGGAAAATGAAATCACAATAGATTTTACCTGCACACCAGCTGTAAACTACAGCAATCGAACAGCTGTGCCTGCACAGGGAGCAAGAATTTTTTTTTAAGGACTGAAGAGGAGCATTTACCTTGAAAGGCTGCACCTGCTCTTATTAACAGACAAGAGAAACAGGATTAGGCAGAAATCCCCTTTTGTCCCCTTAAGGTAAATTCTGTGACTACAGTGATGCAGTTATGAACCATTATTACTCTAATACATGAGATCCATAATAAATTGAATACTGTAGACATCCTGAAAATTGCACAGAAATTAAATGCTATTTATAAGTCCCTTTTGAGTCTTGTAGCTTAAAACCGAAAAAATGGAGAAAATCCAATTGTTGGTGAGAGTGGGTAATTACTCCTCATGAGATGGGGATCCAAGTCCCAGATGGTTCTCTAGATTCATGTGAAACTGGAGGCTGCTTTTAATTCAAGGAAGAGCTTTCAGTGGCAATGCTTGCTGAAGTCATTCCCACTCCAGGCATCCCAGTTGTGCCCCTTGGCACGACACAGACCTGCCTCAGCTTGAGCAGTCACGTCGTGAACAGGGTCAAGGAACCGATCCAGGAAAACAACCAGGCAAATGTCAAAACATTATTGTTGATATCAACTTCGTCAAGAGCAATCTCTGAACACCCCCCAGTTTTGGAGAAACCAGGCTGTTAACTGTGATAGTCAAACAGACAACTCAAAATCCCAATATTTCACATCTTCAAATACCCTCTTTTCACTCAAAGAAAGTTGGAAGTTAAATTCTAAGCCTGATCCAGGCCACAGGGAAGCATCCTCTGACTTCAGAGCTCCGAGTTCAACCTCACATCTACAGGGGCCATTTGTGGTACATCAGAAGTAGATCCACACAAATTCCCCTCTTCAGCTTTCAGGAAAACACAGAAGCATCCAGAACCTCAGAGGGGAATAAAACAAAACAGGGAAATTTTAAATAATTCAGTTAATGAACCCAAAAATCTCCCAAGGGCATTGATGTGGTTTTCTTTAGGCTCTTGCTTTCCCAAAAGGATATTTGGACATAATTGTCACAATCACACAAAGTTCCCATTTAGACAGAAGAGGAACAGTTTGCATGAAAATTCTTTAAATTCTAATCAAAAAACAGAAACTTCAGAAAAATATTCATATTAGCAGAGGATGGCTTATTAAAAACATCCTTGTCTCTTGCCATAATAAACTTCCTTGGACACCACACTTTAAGGAACCTTAATGAATTTTCTATTACAGCAGCTTGTATGAACAAGTTAAATTTTTCTAAATTAAAACTGAGTTTCTGGGCTTCTTTTCAGTTTGAATATGCATTGTAAAGCTGCTGGGTAAACAGTACTTTGAAAGGTTGTGACCTGCTGTGTACTACCAGCTGAAACAAATGGACCCAGACACTGAGATCACTTGCCATCTAGCCAGGAGGAAAATCTAAAAGAAAATGCAAATATCAGAGCATGGGGCCCTTATATTTCCTTAAAGCAACCAAGTGCTCATCCTCAAAGGGTAAGATAATCAGCTTTCAGATTTTTTTTTTGTTTAATCAATACTCAGAGTGTTTCTTTCTGCTCCACTTTTTTTTTTTTAAGACTTTGGTGGTCTCTTTATTCAGCACAAACCACCCTGTTATAAGGAACTCCCACTTCCAAAAAACCCAAAGGCACAGCTGAGAAGAGACCATACAGGTAGTTGCCAATTTATTGCTCTGAAAAATTCTGTGGGATACCACACACAGGCTGGATGCTTAGTGAAACTGGACCTAAATTGCACATCCCAACGTTTTGTTGTATTGCTGGGGGGTGGGGGGAAAGAACTGACATTTAAAAGCAACAGATCCAAATGAACACAGGCATTCCCTGTGTTCACTTTTATGGAAGCTGAGCTGCATGCACTTGAAAATAACTGAGATGCCTGACCCACCATTCACATGTACACAGCTGCTGCAAATAAAGAGCTCTAAACATAACAGGGGGATGGAGAGGAGCCAGAAAAGCCAACAATGTTCTTCTTTCCAGCTAATGTTTATGTGCATTGTGTTAGACAGTGACCAGACTCCTACCATGGACATCTGGGTGCCTGTAAATGCTCTGCTTGGCCAAGTGCAACGGGTGCTGCTTCAGCTGTGAAATCCACCCAGCCACTGAGAACCTTCTCAGATGAAAAACAACTTCCTAGGCCTACTTTCAGTGTCCAAGGACGTGGCAGGTTCACTCAAGAAGCCACATGTCCCCACAGCCCAAAGGACTCGTGCCAGGTATCTTCAGTGATAAAATAAAATTCAGTGTTTCTCCCAACCTACTTCTTATAACTCTGAAAGGGACAGACCCTAATTCTGGTAGTGTTTATAACCTGAGGATGGAGGGCCTGGCTACAACAAACAGCCCTGGATATCTACCCCAGAACACCTCAGCTTGGAGTGTTCTCTGTCACAAGCCCCCAGCCCCCCCACAGCTGACACAGGTGGGTAACACACTGCCAACCCTCAGCCAAGAAATCACAGGACTAAAAGATGCCAAGGCCTGTTTTGTGTCACTGAGGCAACAGTCACATCCCTCAGCATTTATTTCCCCCTTTGCCATGGGGCAAGGATCCCCTGCAGGAGCCTGATCCCACTCCTGGCACAGGTAGGAAGCAGCACAGAGGAGCTGGGTGCTGGGTGCTGTAACTTTTGGGTGCTCTGAACAGCTGAAGGTCAAACCTTCATTTCCCAATAACCTGCAGCTGTTTTAGTGAGCCAGAAAATTGGGCCAGGTATCGATTGGATTAGTGTGTCACCTGGATACTTCAGGCTTAGATTTTCAGAGAATAGCAGGTGAGGGAATGCATATAAAAAAGAAGCAGTTGAAAGTGGATTTGTACTTCGTTGTAGTTTTGAGACATTCTGAGTGTAAGAACTTCATTCAGGCTCCTATCCTTTTGAATGGAATATTTTCAAGAAGCATTCACGTTAAGGAAAGCTCCAGAAGAAGAGTTACATAAATTTAATGTGGCTCCTTCGTGCCCAGTTATTAGAGACACAGCAGGTACTGTTTCTTCCAGAGGACCCCTAAGACTGAGCACAGTGGATGGTTGGTGCTTAACAGGTAAAGCAGCCATCCAGAATATTCCCCCTCACTGAATTAACAGGGCAGAGTTAATTTATTGCACAGGATTTGGATGATTAACTTATTTCCTGACAAGCTCACCCAAGGACTTGGCAGATATTAATTTGTCTTCACAAAACCCCTGCAAAAGCAATTTTAACCACAGAGTTGGTACAGAAAGCTGTGGAACAGACAAATTTAGAAGACCAATCTGAGATAGGCAGTACTTTCAGCCACCTCAAAAAAAGTACAGTTTGCAAGAACCCCTACAACAAGAAATCAAATCCTGGCACTGTCTGACTTCACATCCTATCCGTGTTTCCAGTTAACCTCCTGCACTACCTCTTCTTGCTATAAACACACTTGATCTTCTGCTCCAATCTCTCCTTGAGACTTCTTTCTTTTTAAGTCCTAGTTTTAACCTCCCCTGCTTTATTGCACCATCCCTGATCTTCCCCATTGCCTTAGACTGGTCTGGACTCTGTTCTCCCTGCACAGCAGCTCCTCATTCCAGAATCCCTGTTTAGCAAGATCCAGCAGCCTGTTCCCTGGCTGTGCTGCAGGAAGAGCCAGACATAAACTCAATCTCGTTTTTTCTGGCTCTCCAGTGTGTTTGCTGCCTCAAACCCCAGCTTGTTCCCCAGGTACCCAGCTCACCAGTCACTGCCCTGCACTGGCAGCCAAGGGCCAGGGGTGAAGAAAATCACTCAGGCACACTGATACAGCACCTACTAACCCAGCTGCAGCTCTCCCTGGAGCCACCAGCATGAGAATATGGCAGAAGTTCATCCCTTTCTAACTAAAGCGTTTCTCTGAAGGTGGTCTGCTCCACACACCCTCATTTTCACATCAGTCACGCAGTTGACTCAGAGACTGAGGACTGGCAACAAACTCCACCACACACACCTGCCCTTGTGCCACTTGGAGCTTCACAAACACTTATCAGCCACTCTGAGTGGTCAACCAACCACTGCAGCACTAAAACCTCTGAGCACCTGAGAGGTTCACGTTGCTAACCCAGCAGGCACACACTGGGGCTCACCTTTGCTGGCTGCTGGGCACAGAACCAGGGGGCTTCTCCGCAGGGCAAGGCAAGGAAGCTCCCAAGAGCTGGACTCTCCCAAGTGGGTACAGGAGCACAGAGGCTGAAGGCAGCAGCCAGAGATGGAAGGGTCCACCAACAAACCCAGAGCCTCACGTGAGGGGGTGAGCCAAGTCCGGAGAATCCAGCCAGGAGCAAAGCAGATGGATCCAAAACCAAGGCTGGAGATAATTCCAGACAAAGAGACAGCAAAGGCACAGAGTCCATGAGAGAGACACTGCTGACCATGAACATACCCGAGCAGAGCTCAGACTGGGGCAGAGCTCCAAGGGGCCTCCTGTCCCCCTGGGTGTGGGCAGAGGTGCCAGGTGAAGCTCATCAGGGCAAATGATGATTAAGGCCAAGTGTTAAAACCCCGGGAAGCCCCCGGGCCCTGAGGACAAGGGGCAGAGATGCCTCAGCTCCCCGGGGGACATTTGGGGCAGGTGTCCTGCATCAGCCTCCCAAGGCTCACTGCACAACAAGTAATAAATGACTGTGCTGCTTCTGACCTCCATTCCCACTTCCTCTCCTGAACAAGGGAAGCTTAAACCTCAGCCAGGGAATTTCTTTGGTTTCTGTCTTCTGACAGACTGACTGTCCCCCACCTCCCAGACTAGCAAAGTAAAATGGAGCAGTTCTTTCTGAGAGGGAGAAACACTGCTGCTTTTATGCAGGAGAGCCAGCTAACAGCCTGCAAGGCCTGAATTACAGTTAATGACCCATATGCTTCTCTAGCATTGGGCTAAAATCCAATATTTATATTTTTAAGAGCTTACCAAATTGATCTAGATGGAACCAGGGTGGCTGGAAATGATCTGGAATTTAAATGGCTGATGTTCCTGGGAAACTGCATCAACATTTGAAGCCATTTTTGGAGAAACACTAATTAAATTGCCACATCTCTTCCTGGGGAGGGATATAATTTTCCCCTTTTTCTCCAAATACGCTTCCAAAGTTTACACTGACCATCTTTCTCCTTTGTTAGGAAATCTGTTACCCCGCAATCAACAACTGCAGACTGGTGGTTTGGCTGCTGCTCCTGCTTAAGTGCATCCTAGATTTGTTACTGAGTTACAGAAGGAATTCTGATCAATTATTCTTGGCAGATACAGGGAAAGACAAACCTGCTGAATTTATTTTTAACTTTCCTATTCTCCTTAGTTGTATCTGATCTAGTGCAGTGGAACTTGCTGGCAGTAGTAACACTTTGCTTTCATACAGTACCTTTGTCTTTCAAAGCCAAAGGATTAAAAAAAAAATAAATATATATATATATATAAAGGCAAATGAAACTGTTTCACCAAGGTCACAGTGTGTATCACTGGCAGGGTGAGGAAAAGGATTTCTGAGTCCCAGAGCATCACACATTTCAGAGTAGAGAGGGAAATCATCAGTTCAAAAGGAAATATCACTCACCCAGTGCTGAATTAACTTAAAGAGGAGCTCCCAACACTTTCTCTAACATGTAGGTTTGTTTAATCTCACTGACTTTACTAGATATTTTCATTTACTTTTAACTTTGTCCACTCTATTAATAAATGAGTAATCTCAAAGACAAGAGTAAAGATGAAAAAATAAAGTTCCTTATGGTCACCAAACTCATCAGAGTCCTTAGGCATAAGCACGGTGCTTAAATAATATTTTGTCAACAAAGCAAAATGTAGATTTCCTTTTAGATTTGCTTTTCATTACCTGGATTAATACCTCAACCTCTGTGCCACCCCCTTGGGAAATTTTCTCACATATTTCAGATTTATTTGAAAGCCTTTGTCTGGAACCATTTGGGGGTATAAGTAAAATAAATGAGAGTCTCAACTCAAAAAAATAGTGGTTTAGGAGCTACTACAAATAATATAATAAAATAGACTTTAAAAATGAATAATATAGTTTAGAAGCTACTACAAGCAATGTCATAAAGTAGATTTTTCAGTAGTGTGGCTGGAGGTTAAGACTGAAACTATGCCATGCTCTGACTTCACTGGAATCATCATCTGCTCTTCCTTCTTTTTCCTTCTCTGTTTCATTCTCTCTTTCTCTAGGCTGCTATTCAGGGCAGAGACAGTTCCTTCTTTCCTGCAGAGCACCTGACCCAGCAGGACCATGGGCTGACCTGGGATACTGGGCTTCACATCAGAACGTTCCAACAGAACATCTCTCACCTTGCTTGTTTTATCCATCCATAGAAGCTGAGTGATTTATTGTGTCATAGTCCTGCATTCTATCCACAACATCAGTTCCACTGCAAGTCCTTCCTATAAAAGGCTGCTTGGTTGGTGTTCTTTTTTCCAAGCTTGCTTATTCTTGCAAAATGTCGCCAATAAATGGCAGGTTTCTGTAAATAAGTAGGATTTGTTCTTATGGGGACCTCCTGCAAGTACACCAATGAATATTGAATTTCACACCTCTGATCCCTGGCAGTGCTTCACAATGCCTGACATATATTTACAGAAGAGGCTCTTGTAGACAATTAACTTGAGCTGTGCAGTATTTCCAGATAACCTGACTGCTCTAAGAGGTCCCAGATTAAGGCTGAGTATGGAACAGCAGGGTTGGGGAGGTGCTCTCAGCACTTCATTCTGTTTGCAATTGCTTTTCTGTTTTGTTTGTAACTCCGAGGCAGGACTGGAGGACAAACAAATATATCACTTAAGGACAAGAGGACACTTGAATACCTGAGTCTACTTCACAGGCAGATCTGCATTTATAAAGCTGGACTTTCCTCAGGTCCTCTCTTGGCAGCATTTTAAGCATCTGGTTCAGGAGAATAAACATGTTCTGCCTCTCAGGGCTGTGTTTAATACCGGGCTCAGCTCATACTTTAGCAAATCAAGGTTGTACAACAGGAGAATTGCCAGGGCTGATTTTCTTCTGGCATCAATGCACACAAGTGCACAACCAGCAAAACACTGCTCACATCAGGGGGTTTGATCCTGGTGTGCACCTGTGCAAACCACAGGAAAATCAAGTTCCCTGTGCAGGATAGGTAGACAGAATCCCAGTCCCTTGCTAACGTGGGAGCCAGCTTAGCCAGAGGGATACTTTTTACACCGGGAAGTTCTCAGGCTGCGAGCAACTCTGTAGATTGAGCAGCTGGGTCTGATACCCCAAAGTAATCCTAACTTGCATTTAAAACTTGAATAAAAGAAGCAGTATAAACCTAAGCTTTTGATCCCCCTACCTGCCCAGTCCTACCCTCAACATCCTCATTCACCCCTTTAAAATGGTTATGGAGGTGACTAAAAAACACTGAGGTGTTCAAGAGAAAAAAAAAAATAAAATGAAGCAATAAATGAATAAAAATAAGAAGCCAAAAGTGGGAAGAGAGCTGTACAGTGTCAGTCTGAAGAACTGCCAGGGAGAACAGGAATGAGAGCTTTCAGTAGCTGAGGACACGGGCACGAAGGAATAACAAAACACTTATTTTTAGTCACGTCTGCATCTTGCTTATGTAAGTGATCTTGTACCAAACAAGAAAGGTGCTTTGAAGTGGAATTCCACATAAAAGAGATTGCAAAGATTGGCAGAATAATGGCATACCTAGTTATTGCTTCCCTTTTTGTCTTTGCTAATTGGTGTGCTGCGCAGGGCTGGAGCTAATTCGGGTCACAGCAGTACCAGCATCGATCTTACAGCATCACTTTTTTACATTTTTTGTAACTTTGCAGGAGAAATAACAATTCTGCAAGACCTGTGTGTCTTGATTTCTCTAATTGATGAAAGTAGTGCAAAACCAACAGAGAAATCAGGGGGGCAGCTGGGACCAAGCAAAAGATTCAAGACACTCAGGATTATACGACATCCCAGAAATGGGGAGAGTGGAGCATTCCTAGAGAGACAGCCAATAATAGGGTGCCACAGTTTTGAGATTAATTCATCCCTCATTTCTACCAGTACAGTCAAGATGTTTCTCACACTGTAAGCCTGAAGACCTGCAGTTAAAACATGTGAATGTGATGAAAACAGAGAGGGTTTTCATTCCTGATCGAAGTTTATCTGTGCTCTCAGCTGTATTCAGGGAAAATCCTATCAGGTTTTTATGTTGGTACTTAATCACCCATTAATTTCAGTGGATAGCTGGAAATCAGAACAGGACAAACGTGCCTGGACCTTTCTTTGGACTTTTGTCACAGAGAGACACCCACTTGTGAATGCATTGAACACTTTGCAACCCAGGCATGCCAGGATGAGACAGTCCCACGGGCACAGCTGTTTCACTGGGAAGAATCATTAGGAGCAGCTGGAAGTACTAGAAAGTGAAGAAGCCAAGGAGAAGAGTGTGCTTTGGCAGTGTGGAAAATGATCTTCAACATTTTGTATAATCGTATTTTCTTGCTAAGTTCTTTTAAAACAAATGTACATGCACACACACAGACACTTCCCACCTATAGGAAGCCTCCACAGGAATCTTTTTGTGTAATTGTGCCTGAACACGTTTTTCTTAACATGTATTCAATGATGTTTTATGCAACACAGTAGAGCAATATTAGACAACAAGTGGCTCAGGCAGATCCAGCCATTAAACTGGCACTGAACTCAGTGTCCCTCAATTGGAAATGTACACAAAGGGCAGGATACTTTGGCACATATAAATAATTTTTAATATTTTTCTTTAATTTGGGAGGAGGGAATCAGAACTCTGCAAGACCTGTGTGTCTTATTTTCTGTAATTTTGGAAAACACCACAAAAGCAACAGTGAACCCAGAGGGGCACCTGGAACCAAGCTGAAAATTCCAGACATTCAGGATATTACAGAGTCAAACACTACAAGGAGAAAAAATGGGAGAGGAGGATGAGGGAGAGATCACTGAAGTGCTTTATATGGAGATCATACATTAACCCACCTCAGATTTTCTGGTTTTTTATGGATCTCTCTGGGCAATGAAGCAGCTTCATATTTTTTCAGAGATAAGATTTTCCCGATTATTAATTCTCTTACCTTGTTCAGATGGCTCTTTTCTCCTTCAAGGTAGGATCATTATTATTGTTCTTTAAGTACTAACACTATGCTTGGCCTGAGACAAGCTGTCCTATGCAATTAGGAATTTGAATAGGTGGATTACATAAATCATGTACAAAATACCTGCCCTGGGGGATGCCAGAATAATGAGGTAAAGTGACCTTAGCCAGAGTCAACACCAGTATTAAATTTACAGCATTGCAAGCATTGTATGTCCAAAAAAGTATATAAAATACTACCTTTTTTGTTTATTTGTTTTTTGTTTTTTTTTTTGTCTTGAAGCCAGTAACCCTGTGTAAAAATACAAGATTAAAGCTGGAGATTCAAGCATTTTTGAAGAAAGGTAGTACTTGATATCAGCCAGACTGGTGCATAATTCATGGTCACTGATTTTCATGAGATGACCCTTGTGTCAAGCTTGTAACTGCTGCATGAAGTTCCAGTCTGACAATGACAGTTCAGGAACACAGGAAGGAACAGAGGGAAAGGAGGGAAAACAAGGCATCTGAGTCAGGACAAGCTTCCTGCCACCCCAGCAGAGCAGTTTCTTTAGTAAATCAGCCCAGAGGTGAGAGAAACCCCTCTAGTGGAAGCCATCCCGTGCTTTTCGGGGAGCATGGATTGCAGCACAGCAGGTTTCCCTCCCTGCCTCTCCTGCTCAAGAAGTGTGGGGTGTTTTGTGCTGTGAACATGCAAAGTGAAGCATTGCCCAACCAGCACATGCAGGAGAGGAGAAGAGAAAAGAAAAAATCACCCAACTGTCTTACAAAGGTCTCCTTTGAAAACAGACCCCGTTCAAACCAAGAACAACCAAAGGAAATTCAGAAATAAGGCTGTCAGACCTTCCTGGGCCGACTGATGACTGGAAGGAGACTCCTTGTCCACATCTGCTCACACACCAGGGAAGAGCCCCCTTGGGTGACACTTTCACCTATGGGGTGTTTGATATTTATGTTTTCCCCGTATGAAACAGGGAATGGGACTTTCCACCTTGATGCTCAGCCTGTTCTCTCCTCTGTCTTTGCCCTCCATAAACCTCTCTGTGGGGTCCTCACAGTTTTGATTTCGTCCTGGACATGTTTGGTGGGTTTTATGGAATGTCCCACGTCTTATCACGTGTCCCATCTCAAAGCAAGGACATTCATTTCCAATTAGGCATCACTTAAACACAGACCCACCCCAGCAGCTTTGCTCCAAAGCAATCAGGAGAAGGAAAAGCAGCTGACAAAATGGAAACCTCAGGATGTTCCCCTGGAAGGAGTAGATGGGGAACAGATGTCACTGCTGAAAGTGAGAGGTTAACCTGACATAAATAACCAAAGGGAAGCAGTGGGGAGTCCAATCAAGGCTGAATCGATGCTCTGATCTTGCACAGCCTGACAAATCTGTCTTGCTATTTATGGCTTCGTTTCTCCTTCTCTCTCTGGGATTGCAGGTGGCAATTAGGGGAGAAATTGTCAGAGGTAGGAGTTTTTTTCCCCTTTTTGTCACTGTCCAGCTCACGAAACCTGTCAGAGGTTGATGCTGAATGAGGAAATGCAGTTAATCAGCTGGGATTTGAACATAATGCCAACAGCTGCACGACTCAGGTGTTGCATTGCTTTGACCTGTATATTCCCTATAAACTCCTATAAAAGGCAAAAGACATTTATACCCATTTCAGGGAAACTTTTAATCCAGAAACTTTATTCTTACCACTTAATAAATCAATTCCTTTTGCCATGAGACAAAAGCTGTGGTCTCAATAACATGTAAAAATAAGAAAACTGAACGCAGGCAAAGCTGTTTTTCTCTCTGTAGGTAAGTACTTGTGCTGTAAAATCCCATATGCATATTCACAACAGAAACCAAATAGAGCTCAAAAAGTCACTTTATGAGACCATCTAGTTCATCTTTCCACTAAGGGAGGCAGACAAGGCCTTACCTGAGACTATAAATCAGTAAAGCAAAGCACGAAAGACAAATTTTATCAAGAGGTAAAGAGCCTTTTGGCATAAATGATATTTTTGCCATATTGAGCCAGAGAACAAGCTGTTTCCTCAACCCTGTTTGGCAACCCTGAATTCAAACAGCATCCTCAAAGCACCTTTTTCCTCTCTTCCTAGCAGGTGTCTACTTGTTGTTTTCCAGTTCAGCCTCACTGACCCACAGGTAAAACTGCTGGGATTCACTCATGGTTTCCAAATGTGCCAATGCCTTTCCCACACACAAAGACAGAGCTGTGCACAGACTTTTCAGGAAGGAATACCCAGACAGGGGCGTCACTGCATCATCTCCTGCTGGAAAAATACCTTTACAGAGTGGGAAACCTATAACCAATCACTAATATAACATTTTCCCTGGATGTGTCTCCATCCTTAGCAGAAACACATCTTTTAAAGGGTAAGCACTTGTCAGCACTTCAGTAAACAGCAAAGGTAAAAACTGTAAGGCAGCAAACTGAACATGTTTTCAGGTGTCAGAATTGTTTTACTTTCAGTCCTGAAAGGACACAGGTTAAGTACAAGCCTTCAACGGTCTGTGGGAGCCTGGCAGGGAGAGATAAAGTGAGTACGTGCATGTGTGTTCACATGGGGGCAGGATGGAGAGCAGGAAAGCTCTCAGATGTCTACAGCAGAAACAGAAGCTGAATTTGGTGTGAAGGATCTCAATAAAGCTCCTGTTCTATGTCTATCCCCACAGCTTTTAGACTTGTAACTGCTAAGAGCAAAAAGCATTTTCTCTCTCCTCTTATCAACAGCTGACCTGCAGCATCCTCCCCCTTGGTTCTGCTTGTCTGAAAACACAACCGTGGGGAGCTGGGAAGCACAAATTAATGTATTTGTGTAGCATCAAAGAGCAAGACACACACAGGGGAAGGGTGATCTGTGTGTGCTAGTTAGAGGCAGCTGCTGTTCTGGTGGCTGGGCGGGCACAGGCACCAACAACGACTTTGGGTGGGTCTGGGAAAGGCAGTTCTTGTTCTTACCAGGTGAAAGACACGAGGCTCAAAAGGCAGGTCAGCACAGAAAATAAGAGCAAACTTCTTCTGGGAGCCAGAGGAAGAATCTTTGGTCTCTCTGTGATAAATGCAGCTCATCCTGACACAGAGCTTTAACCTGCAGTACCACTGAGCCATGGAGTCAGCACTGGGGGTGCTGTTACAAGGTTCAGGAGAGACATTCCTTGCTGATCACACATTATTTCTCCATGCTTTTGCCCCAGTGTGGATAGGAGTACAAGGCTGCCAGGTTCTGAAAGGCAAGGCTGTAAAATATTTCAATTTTTGATCTTCACTTCTGACCTCCACTCACCATATTTATTGTCAGTGAGCTCCACGTCATGACTTCCACATGTCCAGTGTCACTCCTGCCATCTCCCTTACTGAGCCCTGCCAGCAGTGCCACAGATATTCTCCAATATTTTAAATAGATATTCCTGCACAGTGCACAAGTACTGACCATTTCAACAACGTGCTCCTTCCTCTTCCCCACCTCTGAATAAACTCTACTGGGTGGGTTCCCCACATGCACACCTCAGCTGTGGAATCCTTCTTGGGCAGAACTGCAAGCATGTAAGAATAAACTGTGCAAGGTTTGCCTCATGGTATCCCCCTGGTTCTCTTTCTCCTGGATTTCTTTTGGAGTAACCTCCCATTAAATACCTTTGTTCTATTGCTTTCAGGAATTCCCCATCCATTTACCTTCTGATTCTCCTTATGCTTACATAACACACTTTGGTGTTTTGTTTTTCTGAAGGGAAAAAAAAACCCTAAAAGCCTTGGAAGAAGCTTTTTTCTAGTACCATTTCTACCCCTTCTACAAATCCTTATTTAAAATCAAATTAGTCTCAGAGAAAAATCAAAGAAACATCTTTAAATTCCTCTGATTTGAATGATCAAACCAACTGTGGGATGTTGCTGGAACGTGGAAAAAAGAAAGACCTAATTACAGCATGAGATGAGTGAGATGGGTCAAAAGGCATATCAGGGAAATTGAGGGAAAGAACAAGGCAAAAAAATGAGTAAGTTGAGCTGAAAGGGAAGTGGGGATGGATGGATGGAAAGCTGAAACTACTGGCATAGTATCAGGGAGAAAACCTCAAAGTTCAGAGTCATATTTAAGCACTTTGGAGCTGTCTGGAGCCTAAACATCCAAACCCACTGAGTTAAGTATTCCAATAGAAGACACGTTCCCTGTGTAATTGCAAGTGTCACATGGGGAAAACGTGACTTCCAAAGTAATAGCTCTTGTAAACCATTTAATCTTTGCTTTATTAAAGGCAAAAAGAGGAAGAAGTAAAATGACTGCCAGAGAAATGACTCTGTTGTAGGTGGCATTTAAACACCAGGAGCCTCATGGATGAGTGATGTGTATATTCCAGGACTGCTGCTGAATAGTACAAAGGCTATTTCACACTTCCCTGACCTTTTTGCTGAGGGAACTGCTGGTTTACTTCCCCATAATGAGATTTCTTTAGTGCTTAGAAATTCAGATTGAGTTGGGAAAGCCACAGGAGCCTGATGCGAGGTGTTTTTACTAAAGGAATTATCTTTGCATTTTATAAGCAGGAGATCAATATTAAATTAGCTCTTGCATTGAAAGAATGGGGCTGTTTCTTTGCAGCAGGCTATCACTTCATGTCACATAAATCAGTCTCTTACCATCGGGAAGATTCTATAAAAGCACCCTGGAAAAAAAAAAATCCCAAATGATCCTTGGTAATTTATCTTTCCTAGCAAATAAGTGAAAGAAATGGACTTTATCAAGAAATAAACTACAGCCAGAAGGGAACACTGACTTAATTTCTGCCTCTGCAACTTCAGCCCAAACACAAGCTGCCAAAACCACCTGGAAGTATGGAATGATGCCCGTGGATCCCCACTGGACACATGCTGGCAGCAGAGAATGCCAGCAGATCCCCCCTGGCACTTCTGTTGGCAGCCTCAGGTGGGAATGGTCTCTTCTGTCTGCAGAGCTGGGGGTTGTGTCTGCACACACATCACCTGATTTTCCTGGTGCCTCTGTTGTGGGCTGGAAAAGATGCTGTAATAAAGATACCAGTGACAATAACATCCATCACTGCGTGATTTTGAGGTCATTTGCTGTGGGCAACTTACAATTAACCTGCCCTGCTTCTCACCTGTAGAAGAAGGAATTTCAGCTTCCTTATTTCTTGCAGGTTTTGTTAAGATTTAGTTCTGTGGGGATTGGGAAGCACTCAGGTATTATTATGAGAAAATCCACGTAAATTCCAAAACACTTCATTTCACACATTGCTGATTCCTGCTGTTTGTTCTGCCCCTTTCTGGGAAAAATGCACCACTGAAATAAATATATTTTTCAGTGTAGGAGGTGATTTTACTCCTCTGCTTTGCTCCTGTGACACCCCACCTGGAGCACTGGAGGCTGAGCCTGCCCAAACCACGCTGGAAACTTGTTCAGAACAAGGTGCTGGAGCCGATTTCCAGAGCAACCCCCAGGGAAGAGCATCCCTCAAAACACCAATCCATCAGTGACACGGCCAGCCAGGTCATAGGTGGTCACCACAAAAGTGTTTGCAAATGTGTTTTAATTCAAATCTCTGAATGAATGAATGTTAGACTCCGTTGAATATTTTATGAAGCCAAAAAGTTTTAATTATCTCTGAAAAGCAAGATTTGCTTTTTGACTTTCTAACAGCTCCTGTTACAGAGGACTTCTGAAACATGAGAGCTCCTGGCAGCTTGAATTACCTGCTGGGTTTGTAAAATCATCAGCTCGAGCAGTTAGAAATTGCTGCAGAAAGTTCTTGGATGTGCATCTGAAGGTTATGTTTAATATGGAATTTGGCTTGGTAGGGCTAATCAGGAGTGAAACCAGAGCTTAATTCTTATGAAATTCAGCCACCCTGGGTGACACTGTGTGATGGGATAATGACCATGGGCAGGTTTGGAATCTAATTTTATGGCTGCCACAGGAATGAGGAATTGATGCCCAAAACCTGCCCACAATTGTTGGTGCCCATAAACCTGCAGGGTCTGGGCCTGGGGCCCACAGGGGACCAGGGAGGGGCTGTTCCCTCACCAGGGGCTGTGGTGACAGGACGAGGAGCAACGGGTACAAACTGAAAGAGGGGAAATTTGGGTTAGATATTGGGGAAAACCTTTTACTGTGTGGGTGGTGAGCTCTGGCACAGGGAAGATCTGGCTGCCTCCACCCGGGGAACTGTGGCTCTTCTTGGAAGCTGAGGGGTCTTTGCACTGCCCACAGTTTCAGAAGTCCTCTGTAACAGGAGCTGTTAAAGTTAAAAAGCGAATCTTGCTTTTCAGAGATAATTAAAACTTTTCAGCTTCATAAAATATTCAGCAGAGTCTAACAGAGATTTGAATTAAAACACATTTGCAAACGTTTTTGTGGTGACCACCTATGACCTGGCTGGCTGTGTCACTGATGGATTGGTGTTTTGAGGGATGCTCTTCTCTGGGGGTTGCTCTGGAAATGGGCTCCAGCATCTTGTTCTGAACAAGTTTCCAGCGTGGTTTGGGCAGGCTCAGCCTCCAGGGCTCCAGGTGGGGTGTCACAGGAGCAAAGTAGAGGGGTAAAATCTCCTCCTTCACTGAAAAATATATTTATTTCAGTGGTGCATTTTTCCCAGTGCCTGCTCTTTGAGGCAAGGCTAATTAGGCTGAGTAGGGTAGCACTTCAATTAAGCTCTGCTGATCCAGGAACTGAACTTGCACCTCCTCCCAGCGTGGGACCTAATTCAGGGCCTTGCAAAGTGATTAAACAAACTAATTTAAAGCTATTGCCTATCTATGCATTGGCATAGGTTCATACATCTATCTGCACTGATAAAACCTCAAGCTCTCAGATTTCTGCTCACTGACGACATTATTCCAGACTTTTTGCTTGCCTAGGTTGGATTGCAGCTCCCCCAAAAAAGCCCAAAAAGAACTTTCATTTCTGAATTAACAATTCTATAGAATTCTATAGAATTATCACCCAGAAAATCTTGCCTAGCAAAGGGAGTAACCCCAATAAGTAGGTTTAAGGTGCAAATCCTGGGCTTGATTTCCTGTCATATGACCTTTATTAGCTTCAAGGGATTGTTGCCAGGGCAAACCTTCAAAGCTGTTACCTTGACAGGTGGCATTATTAAAATAACATTCACTCAATGTTGAAGAATTCCTTCTAAGAGAACCTGGAGGAAGTGGACAGGAAGAGGAAGCCCAGTGATGATCCCTGATTCTGCCTCTTTAATGGCATATATGTATTTTCCTAAGTGATTAAGCCCCTACTCACAGTCTGCTTTCCCACATTTCCAGACACCTACACAAAAAAGGAATGGATGTGCAGGACACTGATAAAAATTATCTGTTCCTGCAAAGGAGGCTCAGGGACAAAGCTCCATGCAGAGATCAGACAGATCCACGCTATGACAGCAGAGAAGTTTGCTGTGCAAAATAACAAAATATTGTGGACTGAGGTTACTCTCAAATTTAAGAAGGAGAAACTGTTTATAAATGTACACATGATGGAATTTTAATGCCTTTTACTGGAATTCATTAATCCTTTATCCTAACAATATATCACAGAGTGACAGTCAGTCAGAGGCATCCAGAGGAACTGTGATAAAACAGGTTTGTAGGTCAGGAGTCCCAGGGAGTCTCTGAAAGATCCACAGGAGCCCAGAATAATGGATTATCCTATTTTTCTAGTGGAATTTGGCCCAAGTTGGAATGATCTTATACCCTCTATGCCTCGTGTCAGTCACTCCCATTACGAACTTCAGTAATAATAATAAATAAATCAAATTTTTATTTCAATTCCATAAGCAAAAGAAGAGAAACATTTGTATGCATTAAGAATAAATTATCTCTGAATTCCTTCAGCTCCAACTAATTAATGATCTTGGAATCTGGCAGCACTGGAAAGACATTCCAGTAAAGGCAAACCTGGAATCTGGCAGCAGTGGTGGGACTGGAAACTCTGTACAAAAAGGAAGAAAAAAACCCCTAAAATGTAGAATATGAATCACATAACAGGGTCCATTTCAGAGACCTCCTGGATAACACTTAGAGAATTGGTGATTTTTAGCTCTGTCTGGTACAGAATTCCCTCTTCTAAAATTCCACTTGAAAGTTCTAAACACCAGCTAAGGAGATAGATGTGACCAGAGGAGGAATCTATAATAAAAATACCTGGCTGCTGATAACCCTCAAATAAGTGGTTTGGAACACCTAGAAAGGCAATTTTACAGAGAGGAAGGAAACCTAAGTTATAGCAGTCAGGTGGGGGCTGGATGGAGCAGCTGAGGACATGAAATTTAATATTTCTTTCCAAACCCATCATCTGTGAGGACCTCTGAATTATCATTCCTTTCCCTCTTAGCATTCCAGAGCTTTTGGGGAATGCTGCTGCCAAGTGCTGTGACCAAAGCAAAGGAAGAAGACTCACTTCTATCTGAACGTTCTGATGCTCTTTATTACCAGGTGCCCAGAAGCTGAAAAATGCCTTTATTGTGATCCACTTTCAGTGGCACAGGTAGATGATTGACCATGACACTTTGTGGGTGCAGCAGAACTCTTTGAGTAGAAGTCTCACTGTCAGAGGTTTGACACATTCCACAGGGGAAGGATGGCCAAAAGGATGGCTGGGAAAGAGCCTTTATCCTCCCTACAGAGGTGCAGAGAGGAAACCATTCCATGGCAAAGTCCCTTATCAATAACCTGAGGGCACACCTGGCCCCCTGGCCAAAGCTGGAACAGCAGGGGGAGGAAAGTCTTTTGAACAAGGCACAGAAAATAGGAAGGAGCTCTGAACAAAGAGTGAAATCACAATGCTGGTGAGGTCAGTGGAAATATCTAAGTTTCATTTCAGGCAGGATTTTGTGTCACTCTCTGGGGCCTTGGCAAACTCCACAGGTGAACAGCTAATTAATGGAATACACCTCCACGAGCAACACAGAAATTAAAGGCAGATGCTAAAAGAAGTTCTGTCAGACCCAGAGGAATAAAAACGTTTTCATTAAATAACCTCCCCATTGGAAACCAAAGGTAAATATAATGACGTGTATGGATCTTCTGTATTAATTTTCCAGTTATTCAGATGGCTTTGCTTTAACTCCAAATATCTGGAGTTCAAATGTTCAGGCACTTTCCAGCTTTTATTCCACTGGCACATTGTTTTCAGTTCTAATAATTTAAATTCACCCTGTTTTGTCTGGACCTGCAAGTAATCTAATTAGGGAAACACAAACAACCCCAGCCACTTATATAACTTAGCAACCATCACCACAGCCAAAGTTCAACCACTCACAGCGAATTTAATCACAAGAAATCCCGTAGCCACGGGAAAAAAACTTGTTTTGAAGGAACCCACAAGTCATTTCAGACATCCAATCTCGGCCCTTCACCATCAGCTCGTAACTGGAGCAGACACAATCAGACTAATTGTTCATTATGAATTATTCACTCAGCCCTGCACTGGCTAATCTGCTGCCAAGTGATGTTTAGGTGCGAAAGGAGGGAGAAATCGGGCTCGGTGGACTGAGTCACTCCAGCCCTTCCCCGTTTGTTGTGATCTCTGACAGCTTCACATCGGAGCTGCAAACTGAGCTGAACCCCCACGCACAGCCCCTGGTGCCTGGAGGTGACACCACCAGAAACTCCAGAGTCCAAACACATTAGAGCTCAATAAAAATGGGCATTAGTCTGCAATTTAAAGGATAAACTGGCTTCAGAGGATATTCTCTTTTCTCCCTGCCAGTGATGAATAGCTACTTTTCTTATTTTCCAGCAAGTTGCTACTATTTTTTTGAGATCTGATTTGAATTGAGAACTACCACCTCCCAAGGGATGAGGAGCAGAGCTGTCTTCTCTAGGAAGACAGTTGTCAGAGATCAAGTAACAAGCCCTGCAGGCGCTCAAAACAGTAGAGAAAACAGCAGATCAACTGGAAAATACTGTTTGTAAATAAACTGAGGGGGCTATTTATTTCATTTATGCATATAAATCATCTCATGTGCATATGGAAATGAAAGAAGTAGTCAGATCCCTCTGTAACGTGATCTTTCACAGAGTCTTGCTACAAACTGGGCTCTGTGAGGTTTGTTCCCAGTCACAGGTCTTTGTCACTTTGTCCTTGAGATGCTGAAGATCGTTATTAGAGACTGACACACGGAACTCCAAAGTCTCCTTGGAGCACACAATAAACCCCTGAGGCTTTATGGAACACCCAAGACTGCCTGGAACATCTCACATGAAACAGGCAGTGGTGGGCAGCTGATAAGAGGATTCACCTCCAAGTTCAAAGTAACCCCCCCTTTCCTCTGACCAGGGGTGAAAGCAAACTTGAAAATGTCCCGGTGAGGTTTGGTTTTTATCAACTGAATGGCCATTTCACCACCCAGAGGGCAATCCTGCCTCACCTGCTGCTCAGAAGGTTAACAGCAGATAGAAAGCAGGGTTTGCTAAATAGAAAATATTCTTCACAAAAATTTGCTCCGTTTGTTATCTCCCCCTCGCAGAGAGCGGAGGGAGCCTGGAGGGTGCTGATAAAAAGGGCTGTGCTGCAGGAATGAATGGAAAGGTGCTCTGCCCAGCCTGTCACACTTGTCACTCAGACTCAGCAATTCACTGTGCAGATAAGCTATTTCTGTGGAGGCCATTGAAAGGGGGATGCTTGAATACTCTGATTTTTCAGGAAGGGTAGGGAAGAGATTTGAGGCACATTTGAGGAAGATGTGGACTGAATGCAAACTGCGTGGCCAAAAGTCAAGGTGTTGTTTGTATCCTCACTACTTTCCCCTTTTCAGCAGAGACCTCAGCTCTTAAAATGAATTAATCATTTTTAATCACCCCATACCAAACTGAAGTGCTCATTTCCTGAAATTGCTGTGCATTTTTAGTGGCACGAGAAAGGGTTTTTTATAAAGTGTATCTTTCATAAAGAATACACATCATATATTCTAAAGGACTTGCAAGGGTTTCACAGATGGGCTGTGATACAATTTACATGGCATAATGAATTAAAGGTGAATTTTGCAAACCCCTGCTGCACAAGAACCCTTGGCTGGGCTCATCCACTGCATTCAAAGCACTGAGTAGAATTTAAGTTGCTGTCTGTCCATAACATATGAAACTTGAACACTTATCTCCAGCAATTGTAAATTAGCAAAGCAAAGTCATTTCAGATTGTTGTGTTTTATCACAGGAGTAACCAGATCCTCGGGGTAACAACAACCAAGTTGGTATCACTAGAAAAGGATCTGACCTAAGATCTCAGCAGGAACACCTTGGAGGAAGTAATATTGAAAGAATCCCTTCTGAATGCAGCCTCCCAGCAGCTCTTTGAAGACATTTCCACGGTTCCTCTGAAGCTGCCTCAGGTTGCCAACAAAATAAAGGACTGTGCACGCTCGGATGTATTAAATTTGATTATTTTCTTGGCTATTCTCAGCACCTACTACCTGTTCTGAACCTGCAGGCCATGACCACCTTCACTCAACACCTGCTGTTCACAGACATCCAAACCCCAGCCTTCCTCCACCCCCATCAAGTCAACGACCAAACACTGAATTTGGGAGGGTGGGTTTAGCCAGCCTTGAAATGATGTGCTAATGCCCACGGGGAAAAGATTCCTGAGGCAAAGGTGACCATCATTCCTATAGTTCCTTTCTGCTTTGCACAGGTGGAAAAGTATGACCTAAGAACCTGCAATGAGTCAGTTATGTTATTTTTTTCCTGCATTTCCTTTTTGCTTCTGAAACTTCCAACTCTTCACAAGAAAAAAAAATATTTCATCCTTCAATTTTATTTTTTTCCTGCAGAAGGCAAAAATTCTGAATTTAGCAGAACAGTTTCTAACATCATAATGTCTTTTATATCCAATAACAAAGAATTCATTTTAGATGATGAAAAGTATCGAAAAGGAGAGGGAGAAATGGAGCTTAGTAGTTGTGTTTCAGTGGTCCTACCATAAGTGTATATGGGCACCTCCCAGTCTGCGCTCACAATCATTCTGTGAGGAAAACGAGCATCAATTTTCACATATAACAACTCACAATTAGGGACTCAAGACCCAGGGGAGATAGAAAAGTGTTTGTGTGATGTAGCTTGGCCTGCTTGGTCTTCCTGAATGCTCAGCACAGAGAGACAGCCCTTCTTCCCTAGGGAAAAACAGACACTCCAATCAGGATCCTGCTCTCTGTTGCCACTGGAGAAACTCCTGTCTCAGTGATTATTCCAGAAAAATTTGTGCTTCCCGAAGCTGGCACTTAAGCCAGGTGCACAAATCGAGGTGTGGAGAATGTAAAAATGCCAGAAATCACCACCCCAAAGCTGAGGAGTAAGAGATGAAACCAAGATTCCTTTGTGTGTCCCCTGTGTGCCTGGCTTGGCTTGCTGGCTCTTTTTGCAGTGTTGTCTGTCTCCAGGGCTCAATGAGGCCTTGGTTCATGTGCTGCAGCAACACAAACCTGCCAAAGCAGAGAATTCTAATTTTTAGAGATGCCAGGCAAAGAGGTGCAGCAGCAATCCCAGATTGGTTAGTCCTAAGCTCAGGAAGACTTTCAAATGGAGAGATTTCTGAAAAACCAAATGTCTCTCCTTTCTGACTTTGTAGAACTTATTTCTTGCTGTTCCTGTGCTTCTGTTCCTACAGAATGATGCAGAAGCAGGGCATCCTTCCTTTGTATCCTAAAGCCTCCTAGCCCTTTGGGAATACTCTGGATGGCTGGCAGATGGTGGACAGTGACAGTGGAAGTGTTGAAACAACTCTTTTACAGGCTCTACACACAAAGGTATAGACAACAGAAATGTTGTGCCTTGGAGGTTTGCAACGTTGAGATCATGTAAGAATAGCCATCCCCTTTCAGGCAATTATACCAATCATTCCATTATTTAGTGTTCATTTTTCAGTGATTAATTTACATCTCTGTTTGTAAGAAACTGTCTAAGTAACAAAAACAAACAATAAAAAAAGGCTCTGCAGGGAGTTTTGCATGAAAGTCTGTTCACAGGCAGAACCTGCAGAGCCTTCTAATCTCAGGAGCAGCTTTGGTCTTTCAATTATTTCACTGCTAAACAGGAAATTAATTTTCAGTAATTTTATCTTGCACAAAGCGTGGCTGAATTGGGTTTTTCTCAATTTAAAATCACACGTTAATTCCTTTGTGCATCGGTAGAACTTTGGGGGTTTGTTTTGGGTTTTTTTACTGGTATGAATCTATAAAGCAATTTTCAAGTGAACATGTGTCGAGTGCCTTACAATGGATGAATTAGAAATCCTTGGAGCATCCAAGTCTGTGTGCTAAATGACTGCTTGAGAAAACGAAAACTGGGACGAAAAACAGAAGAAATACTGAGACTTTCTGATTTAGTCTAAGTAAGCTATGATAACTCACCCATTTGGGACTAAATGAAGGCACTTAAGGTTTAAAACATAGCAGGAGGAGCTCATAGTTAAAGAACTTTATATGAAGAACCTCCCTAGTGGTTCTTCCACCCACGGGCAGGTACAAGAGGTTTATGTGGTTATATCACAGACACAGTAACTCACCCAACTTTTGACAGCAGCAAAGCATTTCCTCTCAAGGATAAATTCAATCCCCTTAAAAACTCTTCTAGAAATTTCTTCCCAGGCTCAAAATGCTGTTCCACCCTCCCTTCCCACACAGAATGACACTGGTTTTCCCAGAGGAAGAGTCATACAAGCTACAATTGTCTTTCCAGATTGGTGGGAAGGGAATATCAAAATCATCTGGCTTTGCTGGTGAGCCCAAGTGTCTCTCCACCCTGAGCTGCATGTGACTGGCACTGCCACCCTGAACTGCTGCTTGCTTGGAGGCCAAAATGCAGAGCAGAGCCATCCAAACCAGGATGTCTTTGGCATGTTCTCAGAACAGAGCCAAATCTCTAAATTAAGTGCAGGGCAAAGGCGGGACGGCTTTCTCACAGAAGAATAAAGAAAATTAGAATAAAAAATGATATAAAAGTTTCCTTTTATATCTTAAACAGCATCCAGAGCACGTAATTCCTTCTCACCCCCTCCCCAGAGCCAGGCATGACCCAACCCTCTGACAATTCCTGAATAATTCCCCTACCCTATATAAGACAGTTTATAAGTGCCAAAGCACTTTGCTGATATTACCCCACACAGATTTGTTCCTGTTTCTCTGGCCAAAATCCTGGTGGCTTCTTGCCAAGAAAAGCAAATGAAACCTGACAGGAAACGGTCTTTTGGATTTACCAAACCTGAGCTGAGCTCACCTGGGCTCTGTTCTTTCTGCCTGGTTGCAAAAGGAGAGAAGGCTGACAGAAGACACCTGAGCTGAGTCTCTTCTTTGTTGCCAACGAAACGAAATGAAGCCTCCAAATTCTGGTGGCTGGGCAGGGACTGTATTGATGGATCTGGACAAATGAAGTGCTTTGTGGGAAGTCCACGAGCTTTCAGGCCCTAGCTGTGCTTAAAATGGACACTGCATTATAGAAATGTTGGGTTTTTAGCTGATTTTCAGATGAAAGTCAGTAAGAGGGTGGGGGGTCCAAACTTCTTCATTAACTGCTCAGCACGCACTGCTGCTGCATCATTATTTTGACATTGGGAGCACTACATGGAATGGAAAAGGAATATTTCATAAGACCTTCAGTAGCTAATGGACCTGATTGAAAGATATTTCCTCAGTCTCGCTGCCTGATACTTTTTCCCTGCGTTCTGGGGGAATGTTTCTTTTGGCTTTTGTAAGCGTAATTTCAAAATTCTCTTTTGCTGTAATTCAGTATCAGAGGACATGACTCAATTTCTTCATTGTTTAATAAATCCCCATCTAACTGAAAAGCCTGACAGAAATACGTGCTGCTCTAAACAAAGCAGGTGATTCTGAGCTCACCTGCCCTTCATTATTTTCTTCTTATTATTCATCTATATCAATCCAGAGGAGAAAGCTTTGAACAAAGGAATTTCAGGATCTTGAGATGCCTCACACATAAAAACAATTGGATCCAGCTGCAAACTGCCATTCAAGTCTCCCAGTTTTTCAGGTTCCTGACTGATTAATTAGAAAGTCAATTAATTGCTTGATATTTTTACCCGATTGTGCCTTCCTGATCTGTTGGTACAGACTGTGCACCAGGAGTTTAAAACCACATCCCTGCTCCTTCCTCCTCCTCACTGACTCCACTGATATTTTGCCACCAGTAAAACACATTAATTACTGAATTTTAGCCAGAAATTTCATTATTTCACATCTGTTATGATCACCATAGGGTTTTTAAAGCTGATTTTTACAGACAAACACAATTAGATAGATCGGCTCCTTTTTGCACGTCAACAGCAGATAGGGAAAAAAAAATACATGAATTGGAAGAATTCAGCAGAGTTTGACAGTAAAAACAAAAAGCTGCAACAAAATTTATCTGTGATTGGGAGGTAACTTAGTGTTGCTTAATCTACAGCAGAGGGGTCTATTAAAGGCAACCAGTGTGACAGGTCAGAGGTGGGACACAAACCCAGGCAGTGGTACTGGGAGATGTTCCCCTCAAAGCAGAGAGAACCCAAAGTAACACTGGATTCAGGCACTCTGCTTCCCAGAATCCAGCCTTTGTCACACATTCATGTACAAGGGCTGATTTTTGTCAGGATTACAAACAGCTTGCGTTAAATTTATTAAAAGCCATCTCCTGGGGTCTGTCAGGAATGGTTTAAGACAATCTGCTGCTCACACTACCCAGCTTACAGCAAAGAGGTTCATCATCCTAAGGCAAGCACACAATTTTTCAGGAAAGGAGGAACAGGCACTATTTATAAGGTTTTGTTTTTTAGTTATAGGTGGCTGAAAAATGAATTTAATATAAGGCCCTTCTTTCCATATTTGCTCCTTGGCCATAGGAATCATTTTATTTTATTTTGTTTCTACAAAATATGCTGGCTGACATTGTTTAAAAGGGATTTTATGGGATCACATTCTTGCCCATGGCTTGTTCATTAACTGCCTCTGGCCAGCCTTGCTTTTGTCATCCTTTACTTATAATTTGCTGTTTATACAGCACTGCTACCATTTTAAATCCCAGGGTGTTCATTTGGTTGTCTCCACCATCCAATCACACTTACAAGGGAAAGAAAAAGGACTTGAATAAGTTTTATAGAAGGGAAAATTCATGCAGACAGAGTCATCTGAGAATTCACAACACTTCCAGGGCAAACACATATTGGCATGATTAATTTTAAGTTTTCAAATGAATGTTATTGCTAAAAAATTGCAGCTTGTATGAATATTCATGGGAGCAAACAAACTTTCAAATACCAGACTGAACTAATTTCGTTAGAATGTATTTTCATAATGGCATTTTGAAGTAGTCTCACAGCTTCTCATGTAAATTATTTCATTTTTTAAGCGTTATTAGTTCCCTCCCCATCTGCCAGTACAATGATCTGTCACTGATACTCTGAATAATACCCAATACATTTACCATGATAATGCTTAAAATACATATAAATAAGAGACCTGCATATATTCTACAAGGCTAGGTATGGATAGCAGGATCATCAAGGCTGCAAGAGGCCTTCAAGATCTAGTCAACCTAGAAACATTTTATCCAAAAGTGATTAATTTAACCCAAATGAAACTACACAACAGCCTACAAGGGGGATAAGCTCCTGCTTGCTTTAATTCTACATTAATTAGATTTCTGCGGTAGTTTCCAGAACGGCTTTATAAAAAGTTACTTCTGCAAGTTAGCAACCAAAAAAACATTGGTTACTCAAAAGGATGAGACAGTGAATCATCTAATCCCAAGATAAAACCTGAGTTACAGAAGAGCTGCACTGTCAGAGAACATCCCCCTTTGCAGTGAACGAGAGAGAACATTGACAAAGAAACTAAATAGGGGCAGAAATTGGTGTAGCCACAGATGAGACCTGAGCATTTCAGGCAGGGGATACTTATGAATGTGGCATAAATTAGAGCCTCTCGGTAGGTATCAATTTGCTGGCTTTGATATGCTAAAAATAACTGAAACTGCTCATCCAGCAAATGGTATCACAAAATTCTATCGCCATCAAGATGATGTTGGCTCCTTAGGATGTGGCATCTGGCACATTAGGATGCCAGATTTTTTTTTTTGTTGTTTTGGTAATAGCATTAAAGCCGCTTTCTGAACAAAAATTCAGGGCAGAATCGTGCCATATTTGTGCAGAAAAATGCAGATTACGAAGCTGGGAGACCTGACAGATGTGGGGGTGCCCTGTGGTATTTCTCAACATCTGTTGTAAGGGGTTTTAGCAGTGCAGTGTGTTGTGTTCCTGGGAATTGGGCATGTGTTGGAAGAGAAACAGTAAGGACAGCTCACAGTGAGTGTTTTACTCCCCTCCTTTACTCAGGATGGTGTGAAGGATTGTAGGGTGGGAAAAGCTTGGAGAGGACAAGAAAAGGAAAGAAGATTTGCCTTTGTCACCCTCTCTCAGAGGGGAAAAGCAGTCGTTTAGGTCTCTCCCATTGAAACTATAGCACGGGCAGGGGTTTTTCTGAGGAAAACCCGGATATCTCTGGGGTGATGAATCACCAGGGAAGACAAAAGAATTCACTTAGGTCTTGTTATCTGAAAATATGCCTAACGCTGTTGCTCCTGCCTCTGAATGAGCAGTACTTTGGCTAAGGCAGGATCTCACTGGTCACAGGTTCACACAGGAAAAATTGCCAGGACCAGAATTCCCCTGGCTGACCGGAGTGAGGAGGGCAGAGACACAAATCACTACATTTTGGTTGAAATTGTGCTCCTTTTTCGTGTTTCCTTATCCCCTACCCCCTGGAAAATATATTTGACTCTATTGAGACCTGTTTTCATTAACCCCTCATTGAAGTGAATAGAGCCAGAGTAAAATAGTAATAGAAATACATATGAATGACACTAAAGAAAATAAGATGGAATGGTTTCCCTCCTCAACAGCCCATTCAACACTTTCACAGTGACTAAGAACAAGTCTCTGACTGAAATCTTTGACATTAGTTCAGTGTGAACAGTCATTATTTAATCAGGCAGAAATGCAGTTCTGTTCTGACAGTGGACTTGATAAAAACAGCATCCCAGGTTTCCATTTCCAGCCCCAGTCCCTGTGAGCTGTTTAGAACAGAAATACTTTATTTCTCATCTCTTCTTACTTGCCTTGCCAAATCCAGCTTGAATCTGGAAGCCAAGCTTGGTTGAAAAAGGAATGAATTTGCACATAAACATGGCAGGGAAATGCACCATCAAGTGTCAGAGGAGAGCTCTTCCGGAGGGGGAAGTAAAAATCCAAAAAAAGAGTTGGGAAAACTTCACAGCAGGTTCCTCTCTGCAGACACACAGATCCAAATAACAAGTGGAAAATGCCTGCTTGTTATTCCAGTGACAGGTTAAATATTTATGATGTAGCAGTGACAGTTCCACTCATGTCAGTTGGACAGTTTCATTCCAGCCTCTGCATATATTAGATTAATACACATTGCAGTCATTCCATGGTTTTCCTCCTGTCATAAGTCTAACACATTTTTGTCCTTCCAAAAATGATATTCCAGTCAGCAGAAGGCTTCTGCTTGAATGGCTCACCACTTCCTCACAGAGTTCAGATAAAATTGCCATTAAAAGTTTCAAAGGCCCGTGGTCTTTGTTTCAATTGCAAAACAAGTATAGAAAGCACTTGAAACAACTTGTGCTGCTTTTTCGTGTTTCCTCCAAGAAACAACTCTAAGAAGACTTCAAAGAAGTTTTTTTAAAAGCTGCAAAAATCACCTTTGTGCAAACAAGCACATTCATAAAACCAAAGCTTCGCCTGCTTCAAAGTCCAGCATTAACTTTATGGCTGAGAATTTTTATTTATTGTTATTGTTGCTTATTTATTTATTTATACTTTATGTATTATTATATTATTTATACTTTGTAAATTTGAATTTTGTATCAATTTGTCTGTGTTATACTTTGTATTTGCCCCCTGCTGAACAGTACCTTCTATTTTTCTTATCAGCTCTTTTGTTTTGTTACTGACTGGGCTGCAGTCTCAGGCCTATGGAGGTTGCAGCCAGAAAACAAGCAGGAATTCTGTAGGAAGTTGGTGACTATTTAGGTTGTGATATTACTCTGTAACAAATCAATACTTAAAATGAGCTGAGCTATTTAATACAAGCTGGAATGGCACCAAAAGCTTCAAAACAGCCTAAAACTCCCCCACCTTCTAATCCTGGCTTTGCAGGGACCACATGATCCTAGGGGTTATTGATATTTCCAGCTGTGAGAAATAGTTGTGAATTGTAGCCAGGCCACTACAAATGTGAAGGTCTTTGGATGAGGAGAAGCAAACTTATCAAACACTATTAAGTGTTTAAATAAACTTCCATTTTGGGGAAGGTTTCTCACTTCAGTGGCATTACCCACTTGAAAATTATTAATATATGTGGGGTTTATTCTGTTTCTACTGCTATTTCCTTTAACAAACCCACCTTGCTGGCTCAGCTTTTCTCCCTGGTTTGCCACACAGATGGATCAAGGACCCACAGTTACTTACACACCATAACAGGTAGCTTGGCATTTAGACACTCTGGGACTAAGATGTTAAATAAAATTAAAGGACTAAGACCTTCCTCAGAGTCATAAACACTTTAAATTGAAGACTATCCAAAAATGTGGCTGTTGTAAATATTTTTTTATATCTTTAACACAAGCAAAATGAACCTGTTCGTCAGTACAAGTATTGCAGAGCAGCAGGAAAAAAAAATCAGAGTTATGAACAAGGTGGTTTTAAGAGGAAAATAAATCATGGCTCATAAAAATGCCAGGAGTGATACAAACATGACAAAAGCAAGGAGGAATGGGATGAAATATGGGTGGGACACAGGAGAAGCCTATCGAGGGGGAAGGAAGACCAAATCAGTATTGTTTCTCAGCATCATCTGACCATTTACTTTGCATGACAATTACAAATTACCATTTCAAAATAAAACAATTAATTTCCACGCACAGCTATAAATCATCAGACAAGAAGATCTCTCGCTTTCAGACGATTGTTTCTTAAACAGAGATTGTCTCCCTCGCTGCCATTGAGTGTTTTTCACCCCGGGGCTCTAAGAAAGATCTGGCTGATCTTGCCCTCTTGCCTGGCAGTGACACTGAGGTACAGCAAAGACACCTCGGGGGAATTTGAAACTTTTCCCCAAAGTATTAGTTCCCACAAAAAAACCAGAAAAACCAGGATAAGAGTGCAATTTCTTCTGTCCATAATAAGTTACAGCTGGAAGAGATGGTAAAAGATGACAATATATTCTAATAGGGATTAGTTTAATTTATTGGATGTGAAAGGACAAGACAGTCCAAAATGTATTTAAGAGTTTGCTCTCTATTGGCCACTAGGTTCCCAGCACAGTAAGTCTAAATAAAAGATAAAATGTATTTTAAAAAGCATAAAACCAAGGCCGTCTGTGAAGCTTATCCACACGAGTTACGGAGAGGCAGCAAGTCACACACCTCCAGAGAAATTTGAACTCTGTTATCTTCACTGCAAAAGTATTTCCAGTGAGACAAATTAGCTTTATATCTCACAAGTGCACATGCACACATGTATTTTATACTCAGTGGCTTGCATAAGTGTATCTACACCAACACTTGGGAACAGCAAGGAAAAGAAAACTTTTGGGATACCCCTTCCAAATCCCTACTGTTGCATTTCTGTGGCAGCTCTTCCCTTCTGAAAGTCACTGATTAGTATGAAAAAAAAAGCAAATATAAAAGAAGATGGTGAGGAGCTAATTGGGCTGACATTTTACAAAACTTCTATTTGTCTAGCTCAGGTCACCATCATTGCCTTAAAGCACCAAGACAGTCAAATCACAAGGAAAAGCAAAAATGTGTTCCCAAATGCTGTTTAACTGACAAAAGGGCAGGAGTTCGGGCACTTCTTGCTAATTATTCTTCATCTGTGGCATTCTTGCCTGTTGAAATATTAAATACACCTCTTGCAAAGGCTCGAGGTCAAAAGGACATTTGTCAATATGCAAAAAGATAGTTATCTGGTCTTTTAATCTACATTGACAACATAATCCAATAAACTCTACAGAAGTCTGGCATCAACCCTTTGCAAAAAAACAGGTCTATTTAAATTGCTACACAAATAATTGACTTTAAGGATCACAGCCTGGGTCACAGAAACACAGTAATGACTTCTTAGGGAAGAACAAGTTTTGCTACAGATTTATTTTAAAAATTTAATAAAGAATCCCTGACATTTGTGTGGGTTAAGTGATAAAACAGATTACAGAATAAGAAAGTTTAAAAAAACTGGCCTGAGAATGCCCTAGGGCAGGGCACTGACAGCATAATACACTGACTGTCACTGGAAACATCTGAGTAGGATGTTAATTACTTGAAACATTGTGTACTTAATTAGTCCCCTGGGTCTTCAGGCGCTGCCTTTTGTCCCTAAGTCTGCAAGCTACTGCCTGAACACAGTGAACTGAACAGTTCATTACAGCTCTAATTAACAGATTCTATACATAAACCAAGATTAGGGCCCTGACAGATGACAAATAAGCACAGACCCATCTCGTCTCTCCCAGGCTCAGTTCTCTTCCTCGGAGTTTTCCAAGGCAAACTCCTGCCTGTTTTCAGCCCCCACGACAGCTGTGCCAAGTCTCCTTGACATCCCAAAGACATCAGGGCGAGTGATTTCCCCAGATCTTTGTGATGTGTGTCGCTCCTTTGAGCTGTTTGATGGGCAGACAGCTGGTGCTGCCGTGCAAACACGGGGCAAAGGAGGAATCAGCGTCAAACCACACTGCTCAGCTTTCCTCTTGCTCACTGTGCACTGGAATATTTGGGGGTTGTTCTGCCACTGACTTTATATAGACTTTATTCGATAAAATGGGTAAAATTAGATCAAAACACGTATCCAGCTTTACATACAGACAGGTCAATAAAAACGCTTCTGCTGCTGCACGTGATGATGATTAAACCTATTTTCGCCCTCCTAACTATGACACCACAACTGACTTCTTCCTGCTCATGCTTTTAGAAGCCACAGAAGGCTACAGGTTTTTCTGTTTGTTGATAAATTCGAAAGGTGTGCAGAGCCTCCTGTACAAACATTGCTCTTCCTGGTCCCTTCCCTGCAAACGGCATAAAAAGTCTCTCTTACGAAAATGACTTCAAAGTACTGATTTCATGGGGCTTCCCTGATTTCTGTCAGAACCACATTATGTTCCCCAACAGAGAGATGAAGTTCACAACAGCTGGTCCCACAGGTGCTCTACCTTACCTCTATAGAGAAATATATATATTTTTTAATATATCTTATACACCATACAGAGGAGTGGAAGAAGTTCTGCAAGGCTTTATCTGACCTATTTGAGCTCAGTGAGGTTCCATGGGTGAAATCAACCTTTTTTCTGTAGAGTTACAACCCAAATTACCTTATACATATAAATCAGACCATATAACTTAGGAGCTGCACTCAGTAATAGCTGTACTGGTCCCAAGAGAACAACAGGATTAAACAAAGCCAATGCAAAAGTCAAATGATAAATGAGAAGAAAAAAAATGAGAATTGTTCTATTTGGAGTGGAAGATACCAGTTCTGTAACCTCTTATCAGAACCCTGAACAATTGCTGCAGTCCCACTAGGAAAATCTTGATTTTGAATTGCAGGAAGATGAAAGTGCCTGCTATCAAAAGCAACGGGACAAGTCACATCACAAAAGAGGAGAATGGGAGAATGTATTTAGCAAAAGGAAAATCAATTAAGCCAAAGTTCTTTCTAAGCATTTGTCTCGTCCTCTAAAAGATTAAACCTTTCTTTGTTTTGAATTTGTACTTGTGGCAGGACGTGATTAATAAAAATCCACAAAGTACTGTAATTTTGCATCAAATACCAAAACTTGTAGTTTTAATCCCTTAGGTTACAGAATGTCAACTCCACCAGAAAGTCAGCTCCATTAGGTTTTGGTGTCTTAAGCAGTTCTCAAAACTAATTGATTTTGGCTAATTGGTGCCTGGTAGTTTGGCCCTAAAAGAGAAGTTTTAAAATACAAATCCTTTTTTCTCCCAAAAACTCAAACGTTCACAAAAAACGCTTCCACTGGGAAATTATTTTAAATTTCTCTTGATGGGTGCTAAATCTGACTATAATTAGGTCTTCCCACCTTCCCTGGGAATTTATTTATTCTGCCACAGGGCAATAGAGAGAGATGCCTCAGACCCTAAAAAGGTGTCCTTTGGCACCTGTGCTGGGGGAAAAACTTAACCACCTCTTGGTTAAAGTACTTCTCAATGTTTTGCTGCTTCCAGAAGGGCTTAATTTGGGATTAGGGGGTTAGAAGGACAAAAGAATGCTACCACCATCACTAGAGTAATTTGTCTTTTATAATCTCAAAAAAGGACCAGGGAATGTTTATCCTTCTCTCTTTTCCTGAGGTGGAAGGATGGTGACAGGATTATTGTTGGCTGTATTATCATACTCCACCACCCATCCCCGAGAACAAATGCAATTCTATTCATTGTTTTCCTTCCTAATTTTACCTTTTCCCTTAAAGCAAACTGCAAATTAAAGTATTCAAAGGTTGAACATAATGAGGTCTTATTCTCTGCTACCTGAAGGACATAATCACCACTTCTTGGAAAGTCTGTCACTGACCAAGGTTTTGTTGCTATGGTGACTTCTGCCACCATTGGCTTTGGTGTTTGCAGTATGACAGTGTGCCAAAAGCTTTTACAAAAAAAGAAAACACACAAAAACACCACCCAGCCTCTCACCTTCCTGAAGGAGGTTTTCATTCCCCTCTCCCCTCACTACTCCTGTTTTCTAGGCAGCTTTTAAAGGAGGAAAATGATGAAAAAGTAGTTCTACAAATGTGACGAGCAGGGTAGAAGTGGTTATATTGTTATACCCTAAACATTTACTACAAACCTTTTTATTTTCTGATCTACACAACTGATACTCATTGGGAGATGTAGGAATAGTAGTCAAAGTGTTATGGCACTGTAAGTATAAGCCCTGAACCAGATCCAGACAACTCTCCAACCCCTCCAGGGATGGTGACTCCACCACTTCCCTGGGCAACTTATTCCAGTGCCTGATCACTCTAACATGGGAAAAAAAGGTTTTCTAATATCTAATCTGGCTCAGCTTAAGCCCATTTCTCTCTGGCCCTGTCGCTGCAGGCACAGCAGAAGATACAGCCCCCACCTCACACCCCCTCCTGTCAGGGAGCTGTGGAGACCACGAGATCCCCCCGAGCCTCCTTTGCTCCAGGCCAAGCACCCCCAGCTCCCTCAGGGGCTCCTCAAAGGACGTGTTCTCAGATCCTTCACGAGCCTCACAGCCCTTCTGGACACGCTCCAGCCTCCCAATGTCCTTTTGAAAGAAAGGGACCCAAAACTGACTGTGGCACTCGAGGTGTGGCCTCACCAGGGACAATCCCTGCCCTGGTCCTGCTGGACACGCTATTCCTGACATGGAGCAAGATGCCATGGGCTTTCTTGGCCACCTGGGCACACACGGGCTCATGATCAGCCCAGCCTGTCCCCAAGAAGGTCCCTCTGCCTCACTCACTGCTTGTGGCCCCCTGAAGTCATTTCTGCTGCAGCAGAGCACAGTGTGATGCTGGGAAAAGCCACCAAATTGCTGTGGCTGCTCTGACCAACTGCCCTCAAAGCAGCTCCTCGGCTCAGTAGAACTTGGATTTCTTTTTCCCAGGTTACCTTTCAGAGGTCAGCAGCCAACTTAGAGACAGGGGGAAGAGAAATGAAACCCCTACAAAACCCAAATCATCATGGGCAAGACTCAGGCTGGGGATTTCTCTTCTTTCAAGACACTTGTGTTGGTGGGAAGCTGGGAATTTTTAGGATCTGGACCAAGCCAGTGAGTACGTCTAACACCAGGGGAATCTTCTCAGCTACTCCTGGTGCAGACAGGAAAATCACCATGTGGTGCCTGCTGGCACAGACTATGCTAGACAATGCCCAAATTTATCCTCCCACTCTTAATAAAGTAAGGAGGAGGAGGAGTAAAAACCCCTCCATTCTTGTTCTGGAAAATCTGATGGAAAGTTATGAAGTGTTTTCATCGGTTTCAAAATGACTGATGAAGTAAAAGGAAACACAGGATTAGAGAACAGATTATTCTCAGAGTGAGAGAGGTTAATGGAGAGTTCAGGGCACCTGGTATTAGATTATTTATTAATAACTCAATGGAGAAAATGGGGAGAAAATTGGCAGAGTGCAGGGCAGGAAAAAGTGAATAATTACGCTGAAGAATTTAATATTGCTGAAAAATGTTATAAATATATTTATATTTATTATTATATATTTAATACACTGGAAAATATTCATCAGTGAAAACTGATGAATCCTACCCTATGCAGTACAAAAATCACATGGAGTTTTTTGGAAATTATTTCCTTTTAATTACTTTACTGAAGCACTCTGAAATCACCCACTTTTTGGGATCAAAAAAAACGCAGGGTATGAAACAAAAGTCCCCTTGTTTGTCAGACATTAGTACCTGCTAAAGACCTACACACTAATACAGGTCCCAAATATTTATATGGAGGCTCAAGGGAGGTATTAACTGTTGGTTTCGACTCCTAATTTACCTGGATTCTTATAGCAGATGAAGCAGAGCTGATAAGGAAAAACCAAACTAAGACATAGAAGCTCTGAGTTGGTACTCTCTGATGCTTACACATTTTTCCTAAAGCACTGCCTTTATTCCATCCCAAAACTTTGCTGAAGCAAAAGTGTTCCAGGAAGAACTGACTGAAATGAAGTTTGGACTATTCATGTAGCATATTTATTTTTTTTATTATGAATATTCATTTAAAGCTTCTAAAACCCCTTCATTTATATAAGGCTTGCCAGGGGAATATGCCTAAAAGCTGAAATTTATTAGTTCATTGTTTGAGTATTAGAGCTCTAGAGGGTAATCCAAGGTATTTTGTGGGTAATTTGTTATAAGTGATTATGCAACTCAGCTCAGCTGTTGAAATGAAGATTAAATGCTTATAGGATTTCACCCAAGGTCTTGGCTCCTAAAGTTAATGTTCTACAAGTCCATGCAGACACTGAAGAGGGCAAGGATCTGCCTTCTGGAGAAAGCACTGTGTTTAAAAAATCTGCTTCTGAAAGAGGTTAGACCCTTTGCCACCGTGACTTTCAAATGAGGATCCAAAGATCGAGCTGAGAACACACAGAGATTTCAAAAGGGACCTGGCAAAGGGTAACTATAAAAGCAGTTCATTCCCAGCAGCACATTTGCCCTACTGAGCCTGCTACTGAATTTTTTAGGATTTCACAGAACAACAACGATTGAAAACTGCTGGTTGAACAAAAGAAAACCAACTAAACCTCACTTTCTCATCCTTCATATGTGGTGAACTGGCTTCCAAGATTATTTATTTGATCACCTTTCCAGTGATTGAGATAACAGTGTCCTCACCCTGATCTATCGAAACTGAAAACTATTTAACTTTGAACTAAAAAGCACTAATTCCAGTAGAAATCTTGCATTTTATAACCTTGGTAGCTGTAAGAAAGAATAAGGGTTTTTTCCATAGATCCCTGTTCCTGTTTTTAGTAACCCAAATCTTCCTATTTTGAAATCCCTCGCAGCTCTCTGGAAAACAGTGGCTGTTCCTCAGCAGCACACCGGGAACCTGTGGGCTTTGCACTCTCTCTAATGCTTCCAAAATGCATTTCCTTCATCTCAGTTCCAGATTCCCTCCCACCTCTTTCTATCCTACCCCTCTACTCCTTCCTTCTTCCTTTCCCAATCCAAGCCTGCAGCCCAAAGATCCTAAACCTGCTTTGCCCCAGATTACCCCAGTATTTCCACTCCTTCAGCTACCAGAACAGAACTTGGTTACCCTCCACCCAATTTCTACTGAAAGAAGCCTAAAATCTAACTAGAAAAAGCAATATTAACACAGAAACCGAAATATATCAAACCAATAAACCAAGTACCCAAATAAAGCTCTAGTCAACCATCCATTGGGACAGAGGGCCCAAGTGATGGCAGGCTCTGCTCTCAATGTCTGTAGCACCACAGTTGTTTTTAAACAGCAGACAAGATGAACACAGTCCAGGGGAATGAAAATTAACCACCAGCAGATCAAGTTCTGGCAGTGAAGCCAATTATATTACGTAGCATCTAACAGAGATCAGGGTAATTTGACATATTTGGGAATAAGTGTAAGACACTAGGATGGGATCCATTCCCAAACACAGCTTGAGGAATTTATTCCCGTGGGGGGTGGATATCCCCACATCCCTCTGAGGTTTCCACATCAAACAAGCCCCTGGGAATGGCCTTCAGGTGGCTCCTGACCCCCCCAGGGCACAACAGCCCATCCCTGTCACCCGTGAGGAGATGGTCAGCACTGGGCAAGGCATGATCCCCTGTGTTCCATGCTTTATATTTCCCTGCAATCCTTCCATTTCTCTGTGGCTATTGCCAAGTTACAGCTCAGTGCCAATTCCCTGGAAAACTGTGGACAGTGACAGGCTGAGCTCTGCCCACCCCCTGTGCCACTGCCCCGTTTCTGTCACAGCTCATCCTGTTCCCTCAGGGCTGTTTGGGTTTGGTTTCACTCGTTCTCTGTGTGTTTATGAGTGCTGACCTTCCTAAGTGAAGATGGTTTAGTAGGAAGTAGAACAAGTAGCATATACATTATCTAATGTATATTTTTAATGTTTTCTTGGGAGAGAGTATCCCATGTTCTCTATTTAGGGATTTAGGATTTCCAGGAAACTACTGTTACTGTCTCAGCCTAACCAAGCCTTGGCTTCCACAGCAGCACCACCAAGAATATGGTGTGAAGCACTGTCTGACATCCTAATCTGGCTCAAAGCTGTAAAATCACGCACCCATAGCAATAACTTTTGTTGTTACAGTTGTACTGAAAAATCCTGCTTTCACTGCCACAGACCAGCCACGCACATTTCCTCAAAGAAATGCCACTTCTAAAAGTGCTACTGGGGGAATAACAGCCTTGGGATTTGTATTTACTTCTGAAATTTAAAGCAAGTATGAGAGTCTGGTCTCACAATATTGTAGGTTCTCACTCCTATAGAAACTAAGATACTCAGAATCTTACTCTTACATGAAATAGGAGGCACTAAGCAACTTTAAATTTTGTATGGACACTCCACCCTTTCAGACCATCTTTAAACAATGTCTACAGTGAAAGCAGAGAAAATCAAGTAGTAACTGAAGATGCAGCCACCAACAGGACTGTCTCACAGGCATCCATCTGACAGCTTTTTTTTGGCACGAAATTACAGTTAATTGAACGCTAAAATATGTTTCTCTTTCCCCACACAATTTATAGCAGACGATTATACGACTCTTGGACACGAATCTCCACTTTTCAGTGGAAAGAGACTGGGGGGAACCTGTTTGTAGTTTTCTCACAGGATGATTAATGCCTCAGCAGCACTTTTCTACCAAAGCTGCAGAGCAGAAGCACCATGGATTTTACTGCAGCCTTACTTAAGAACAGCCATCAGCCCCTGCTCAATATTCTGGCTATTCTGCAGCAAATGTATGGTGCCTTTTCTCACTTAATCCTTTATAGTCACATAATGCACCATGTTACTTTGTCTGCAATAGAAGTCACAGGGGGCAGGGGATGTTGGTTTCTTGAAGCAGTGAGTCATTCCGAAGTTGCCATTTGGAAGCTTTATTATATCTTTTTATATTCTATATTGCATCTAGAATATACTATTAACTGTACATAACTACCTATAAAATATGATACTGTGTTTTATACCTACAGGGTTGTATGACATGCAGAGTGGTGTAAGAGCCACATACTAGATTAAAAAGTCAAATTACCAGAGAACACAAAATTAGGACAATCTCAGTAATACTTCATGACCCAGGGAATAGTTTCAGATAACTTCTGAGACAGTATTTTGACAGCAGTACATAAATAAATGTTAAATACTCTTAATAATAGTACCCTACAACACACAGGGGGGCACAAGAGTCCGTAGATGACTAGATACCACATGAATTCCAGTTTCAGAATCACAGATCCACCTTTCTTTTGTCCTCCTCTCTTGAACTTTCCCTGCCCTGGACAGCACTGGTTTTATCACCTAAACCCTCCCAGTTAAAAGGGAAGCAGTTTAGCTCAAAATTTTTCGTCCTGCTGCTGTTGGAGCAGAACAGGTTTCCTTCACTTTTTCCTAAAACTTTCCTGAATTTTGTATGATAACATTTACATTTCACCTGTTCTCACCTCAGCTGGTGCCAAAGGGCTCTGGAGTCTCTCAGGAGGCTCTGGATCTTAGTGACAGCAGAGCTTTCAATAAAGTCCAGTAAATTCCCCTTTCCCCCTTTTTTTCATTCAGTAGCTCCCAAGAACAGTGGAGAAAAGGGTAATTTAATTACCTCTGAGTTATGTTTGTGGGAATTCAAGAGCAGTTGTGTCTGAGGTGTATCTCAGTGCAAATGGGACTTCAAAGGATCCATTCCAGCGCCTCTCAGCCCCGAAAAGCCACGGCAAGTCCTGCTCTCTCTGGCTTTCATGTCATTGCTGGTAATGACCACAATCACAGGCTGTCCTTAAAACTTGTTAACTCCTCTGCTGATGAGGCTGAACTCTCATCATTAGCCGGGCTGGGTCCGTGCCAGGGGAAAAAAAACCAGGAGACCGAAGGGTTGGAAGGACATGGAAACAAAAATGGGTCTCTGTATAAGAATATATATACTTTTATATAGATACTCTGCCCCCAAATCAACCCCCACACAAGGTGAGCTCTGAGAAGCAGAGCACAAGCCGATTTTCTCAGGGAAAAAGCACTTTGCCCTTTCCCTGGTGGGTAAGTGCTGTCCCTGCCAGCACAAATTTCCCTTCCATGCTGAACAGACTAAAATACCAAATGTAAGAAACCAGTTTCATTCGATTTGCTTTTACATCTAGAAGAAAGAGCAAATAATTAAGAACGTTCCTTTGGCTTTTCTTACCCCTCCCTGCAGTGAAATACAAAGGTGTTGTGGCCATAACTCCCTTTGTCCCTGCTTTTGCTTCGTTTGAGATAAGTCTGTGACACGAAAAGTGGGGACTAATAGTCTGGAAACAGAAGGTCTGGATTTTTTTTTTTGGACAGTGGGATTTGCCTTGATTCCTCATCTTTGCTTTTCTGATCAGAAATATCTTTTTAAAACTCCTAAAGACCAGCTGGTTTCTGCTCCACCTCATAAAATTATGGGCTTGTTTTATCCGGTTTCTTGTGGTGTAAAGGAACTTTCTTATTTGGCTAGTAAAATAAGTTACTAGTTTTATCTAGACAGATATTTAACTCTTCAACTCTACCTCTCTGTAATTACAGAGAGATAAACTCAGTCCCTTGTGGCTTCCCCAGGGTCTAAAACTTTTCCTGTGTAATTCTGTTTTCACTTTTGCCCCATTTTTTCAACATTCTCCTTGTACTGATACCACATAGCTGAGTGTACTATTGGACTCTGTCTGGATCTTAAAAGGAACTTCAACACAGTATTTACAGCAATGAAAACAACAAGCAATAATCACATGTATAAATTTGTCTGACACTCACTAAAAGACCCTACGAAGTTACAGTAGCTTTGTCTGCCCCGTGAGAGACACAACCTCATGTCTAACTTTGCTTCTGCAAAGACTTTTACAACACTGATCTCCAAAATAAAGAAAGTCCTGCCTTTCATGTTACCCTTTTGTACAAAAGGTAATTTTTATTCTGTAACTCAACTCAGTGCACTTTGGGGGCATCTTGCCACAATGACAACTTGCAAATAACCCCCACAGACAAGTCAGAATCCAAGCTAAACTTCTCCCTCATGCCCCAGAGCCTCCTGGATTATCCCAGGCACGTCCCAGTCAGGAGTGTGCTCCTGCAGCGTGTGGAGCAGAGGAATTTCCACAGGGACAGAAATAAAGACTACAGCACTCATGGAACAGCTGCTGGGCCCCTTGTGAAAGCAAGTGGTGAGAAATAATTCAGGAGGAACCACGGTTTTGTCTCCCACGCACGATAGACTGAGCAGGCAGCACCAAGGGAGCAGAACCAAGGAGAAAGAAATACCCCGGGAAGAGAAAATAGCCTTATTTGCTCACCTTCACTCTGCCGCTCAGGCAAAATGCGGAAGGAAAACAATGCTTCCCAAGTTGTTTACATACAGCCTGATTAGGGGTATCTTTACTCAGAAGGACAGTCGTTTTCTCAGGACCAGAAGTTTGTAAATTGATTTGTAAGTAAGAATCTGAATATACAGAAAACAATGAGGAACTGCTCTCTGTGCCTTAGGAGCCCTCTTTAATTGATTTTTGTTTGCAGGACTGAAAATATTAGCAATAAAACCCCGAGGTTGCTATCTGTTTTCTTACACTGACACGTACAATCAGGTCTTTTAAAGGAGTGTTTACTCACATCCTTGGAGGGTTGTTAGCACAGTGTAACTGCAGTGCACAGTGAACACTCACTCAGCAAGCAACTTAATTGGTTTATCTCCTCTCTTCTTACAAAGAAAGATAAATACTAGGACAGAAGGTGAGTATTTAGATTAAAAAAAAAAAGGAATCCTGTGGCCCCAAACTGGCACTCACATCCACTTTTTTAACATACACTAGGTGAAAAGGCAGATATTTTAGCAACTCGTGTATATTTACTTCAATTTGTAGGGTTCCAGAGTTTTTTAGCCATTCCTCACACGGATACTCCAGCTTTCCCCACACCTTGCAATCCAGGTGGTTGTTCCCTGCATTCCCAAAAAGCTTCTGTATGTTAATCTAGAGAGCCCACCACAGAGGAGGTCAGAGGAAATAACAGCACTGTGCTGTCAAAAACACCGTGCAAAGCCTCAAACATTTATTTCAAATATTCCACCTTAAGTTATTAGCACTGAAAGCACGTTTAAGACATTCAAGCAGCAAATTAGCTCCGTTGTGTCTGATGGAACTATTCATGTGTGCACATGTTATTAAGATAATGGCCTTAATTGCTTTTCATCATTTGTACAGTTTTACTGTTTGCACTAAATTCAGCTGTGAAAATGAAAGGAGATGATTTAGGTTCAAGTTTTAGCTGTAATGCATTAGCAAAATGCTGGAATAGTCACATTGCAAGCAGAGTGAAGACTTTGTACACAGTAAAAATGTGAATATAGTTCATATAATTTATGGACATACTTCTATCAGAAACCCCAGTTTGAATCCTGAACTGGAACATAAACTTCCTTCCACCTCAATCAAAGCAAAGGAACAAAAAAAGCCCCACATAGACACCACCTATTTTCAGTATTTTTTAAAAAGGAGACCTGAACAGAAGCAGAAATCTTTTCTCATTCTAACTTTAGGAAATGTAGTTAAGACCAGGTCCTGATTTTGAAAGCATCTGTGCGTTGTTATTCACTATTTGAAAGGAATGTTTATTCTCGTTTTTGTTCAGTAAAGGTACAAATTTTTCCTCTCTACCTAAATTTACAGATAGGCTAATTCTTCACTATAAAATGGTTTTAAAAAGATTTCTGCTCATTCTAAAGCACTTAGACGTTTCCAAAAAACATTGCCAATTAAAAAAAAAAAAACAACCTAACTCAGAAAATACAGATGAGAAGTAATTTCTGTGGTTGGTTTTTGGGTTGGTTTTACCTTTTTAGAGTATTTTTTTTACTATCCAGACTTATCTTTAAAATCTCAGGTGCAGGAACCTTGTCTTAGTCTGTTTCTGTAAAGGACCATCTCGTAACAAACACTTCAGACTTAAAACTGAGGAATATAAAAAAAAGGGGGGAATTTTTGCAGAGCTGTCTTCGATAGCACTGATATTGCCACACATTCAAATATAGTTTTGGCACTTATTTTGGGAATTGCTCAGCTGGGATAACAATCTGAAGCATTTTAGTTGTGTGCCAATTACTTCAGAAATTTCTAGCAGCTATTCTCACCCTGCAAGACCAAGTTATAAATCCTGCTTGCTGGACACAGCTAAACACTGTCATGAGCCTCAAGCTGCTTCTCTCCAAGCTGCTTCTCCAGGAAGACAAGCAGGATTTGACCTGTATCAGGGAGAGTCAAAGCTGGCCAACAGTTACTGTCACTCTGCCAGTTGTCCAAGATATAAGTGGGTGCCAACTCACCCTCCCCACCTCCCCTGCAGCCAGGATGTCTCGGAATATTGTTCGTGGCGAGGCATCCTCGCAGAAACCCTTTGTGGTGGTGTCATTCACCAGGAGATGTGCAACAGGCTCCCGACCCTTCCCCGGCTGAAACCATCGCTGCCCAACGACTCCGGGAGTTTGGTGTTTAAATGGAAGTTAAACACCGTTCCCGCCCACTGGGACAAACCACCTGGGGACATTTACAGCGCACATGACAAACAAACAAACACCACCCGAGAGAGAAACGCTTGATTTCCAGGCTCGCCCCACATGCTAACAAGATGTGTCTGCTATCTGGGGCACATACAGAGAGGACAAAGGGAGAGGAGAATCCACGGGCTGCCAAATCATTTGACGAGAGCAGAAGGAGCATCCCGGTAATTGCTGCCACCAGCATTCCAAACCCCTGTGCTGAGAGATGTGTCCCTCGCCTCGCAGAGGTTGATTTGAAGGCAGTTCTCTGGAATCACAGCTTGTCAGCTCGGGGATGAGAGAGCCCCGGTGCTATTGCTGCTTAACTGGGTAGAAAGTACCTTTTCAGCGCTTTGATTACACCGCAGCCCCATCACCCACCCCAGACCTCCTCTGATGACCTCACTGGGGAGGACTAGAGGAGGGGGAGTGCTCGTGGAGTGCTGCTTAGGTGTTCATGAAAACATAAACTAATCGTATTGCGAATAACAGCAGCATTTTCCTCCACCCTGATTAGTGACGAGAAGAAATTTTGTGAAATGCATTCCAAAGAAACTCGAGGAACACCATTAAAATGAAAAATGCTCAATATGGGGATCCTTAAGAGGAGAAGCCATGAAATCTTTCTGCCAGTTATGCTGTTCGTAAAAGTGAAATAACTCAATTGCTATTACCTGTTCTTTCAATAATCTACATATGGATAATATAATTTCACATTTCTCACCTAAGTTCTGGCTTATACTGCTTTAAAACCAATGCCCTTATTCAAAGAATAGGCAAATCTTTTGTTTAGATGAAAAGGGAATTTGCCCTGTTTTTTTTTTTTTTTCCGCAATTTTAACTTTTCAAAAGGAATCGACAAAATATCAATGATGCTTTGTGGTATTAGGAAAAGCTTTCAAAATATGAAAACTCTGTTTATGATATAACAACACATGCTGCTTAAAACAAGGGACTTACAGGTCTGGTCCAGCCTGGACAGGCACAGCATATGTTCTACCAACCACATGCTTGGGATACACCATGTTCCTGACACTCATAACTTGGAAAACAGCCCACAGAGCTTGTGTTTGAGGACAACTTCCTCATATCACGTCTGCTGTGCACAGGGCAAACAGGGAGATGAATTAGGAATGTACAGTTCCAAATTCCCCCCCACTGCAAGCAGCAATTGTGGATTGATAATCCAGGGGATGAGAGGGAGCATCCTGGCATGGTCTGCCAGGGATCTGAGAATAAAAGAACATTAACAGCTCTGTGCAGGGGTTGGCTTTGATCCCACGAGCTTTCCAATATGCTTCCTGTTATGTTTTAATAATTCTATACTGAGAAGATAGGCATTTCCTAAGGGTGCTGACTGATACAGTGGGAGTAGGGTTGCACAGCAGGAAATATCAGTATATTCAGTGTATCCACCAGGGCTGGACATAGAGGGCAGTGCTGAAGCTCCACTTGGCTGAATTAACACTTCCTCAGAGCCTAACAAAGGACAGCATTTAAAAAGAGGAGAGGAAAGGCATTTGCTATTTCACTCTTCCCCTGAAGACACATTTTGGCAATGTTTCCCTGGGTCTCCTCACTCACAGGTCATGTTTTCCAGTCAAGCACAGTCTGAGATTCTCTGGAGGCACTTGCCTTTGACACTTTAGCACTGGTTTTACTGGGTGACTTTTCACAGCCTTGGGCCTTTCTTATTTACTGTTCTTAAGACAGGATTTGTCACCCTCTCCAAACCCTCTTGTTCTGGGTCTGAATGTGTGTGTAGGGGGGGGTTGTTGGATGTCTGCTCAGAGATGCTGCTCAAAAATACACAGCTGATAGGGACTACATCTTGCTCAAAATCTGGATTACATTTTGAAATTCCTTGTAATTGTCAAAAAACATTTGAAAAGTTCATAGAAGTGTTTGGTTACTATGGCTTGCTTAATATATTTGTACACACTTACACCATAAGATTAAAAAAAAAAAAACACTCTTTTAACACTTCAATTTTCTATTAGAAACAACTTCAATAACTTTATAAATAGTGGGGGAGGACTTATAATACCATCTAGAATTCTACCTTGATACAGCTATGTACAGATCTGCAGCCTTCACACAAAAGAAAGGATTTAACACCACAGTTAGAACAGAGATAACTGGCACGGCAAAAAACCCCTGGCAGCCAGAAATAACCAGAATTATGCCTGTTCTGAATCCCTGCCATGTACCAAAGAGTACTTTTGTGGAATTGCTGACTTTTAGGAGCCCTATCACATCAGAGTCTCTTTCTGGCTGGTATATTCGTCACAAAGAGGCCAAAGCTCTGGTTTTGTTCTGT
>NW_016690309.1:1381490-1399169 GCF_001604755.1 Lepidothrix coronata | reverse complement strand
TCACTCCAGACTCCCCTTCTTCCACTTGAAACTCAGGACATAAAACTTAAAAAAAAAAGTCATTTCTCAAAAATAATGTCAAAGGAACACCCAGGCACTCCCTGTTGCTTTTATTTCTAGTTTATCTGTTTCTCCTCTACAGAGCAGCACGTCAGACTTCCTGTAATCTCTTTTCCAATAACTGAAAGCTTGGAAGTTTATTTTACTCTATTAAATATACTCATTAAGATATAGAGAGTTTGCACTCCACAGAGACATCTGTTCAGCTATTGAGTGAATTATTTAGAACCCATTTAAAGGCAGTATTGCTATAAAATATTTAAATGTAGCTTAGCCTCTGAATCAAAGTCAATATAAACCAGACTATGTTTTCCAAAGGGAGTTCCACATTACACAGATTCCCTTTCTATTCTGAAATTTTTCCGTTAGGATAATTTTTTTAGCAGGACAATGCCTATCTCTGAAGAGAATTAAATATATGTGTATCTTACTGGGGGGAAAAAACCCCTACAGCTGTATTAATAGAAATGCAAACAAACCCCAACAAAACCAGATCTGTTTACGCCCACACAGCGTTTCACCATCACAAACAAGTTTCACAAAGAGTTACAAATCCTGTAGGTTTACTTCAAATGCACAGCAAATTATGTTTCATATTTGAGGCTTATTTGGGGTACTGACTCTGTTATTACTGTGCTCAAGAGAAAATAATAAAAACCATAATGGTTCTGAACCATAAAAATCCAAAATGTTTAATGGAAAAGGTGTGTTCCCACTCTCAGCACTCTAACCACTTAAATTACCAGATTACTCATGCAAATAGTGATAACAAATCAGGAGCAAAAGCAGATTTTGGAAATGTTCACTTTCTTGAAGGCAGCCAGGAAGATTTATAGGCTGCAAAACAAGACCTAATAATTGAGGGGCAGCAAAATGATATTTAATCTATTTGAAGCATTTAAGAAGTACAATGTTCCTTTTCTTTACAAGTACAGAGTCTCCAATTAGACAAAGATTCTACATTTATTTTGCTTGTGATTTTTCTAAATTCAAAGCCATGCGTACACAAAGAACTTACCAAGGGCTCTTTATAGGTATACAAAAGATAAATAAAAACACCTTCTCTCCCACTGGGAGAGCCTGTGACAGCGAGGCAGGAGTCACTGCTGGGACTGGATTTGTTTCAGGACTGTCCATCCCAACATACTCTGTTGAACATATTTACACTGCTGGGACACTGTGTGTTTGCTTTTTTTGGTAGCTTGCAGCCTAAACATTTGTCACATGAGGATGTTATGGGGGAAAAGTCTATTAGACTTGTATTTCTTGAAGACTAGATCTGGAAAAAAAACCCCATCTCAGATGAAGCACTTGCTAAAGTGATTTTGACTTCACTGTTCCACAGAGGACATAAGTGACATTATTAATTCAGTCCCAAATTTCCTGGAATCCTGAATGTTTCGCTGTGGAACCTTTATTTAGCATTAACAAGGAGGGGCTCAGCACGTGGGTTGGCTTATTCTTTGAGCTCTCACGATGTTTTCAGTGCCATGTGGGCACAGGAGAGACAGCTCTGCCCCTGGGGTCTTGCAGAGCAGAGGAAAGGAAGGATCTGCACCTGAGGTGTGTGGGTATATTCTAAGCACACAAGGTATCTTACAGTGCAGCTGGAGAAAACAGGAGACAGATTTAAAGCAGCACGAGGAATTGAAATTTGAAGGGACACAGGTGGGCAGGAAATGGCTGGAGAGACCAGGATTTGAAACTTAAAGAAGAAAAGCAGGTATATCATGCCCAGTCCAAATTCTTTTAAGGTTTTGATTTTACAGAAACCCTAGAGTCCTTCATTCATTTACAGATAAAATAGTTTAAGAAGTTGACAGCAGTTTAAATATCTGGCACAAACAGATAACACACGATGCCTTTTTGCCACGACATGTGTAATAAATATGCTTCCAATCAACCTAAACAGATAGAATAGACAATATTATTGTTTGCCAACATTATTATATTGATGTAAAATATACTAGACCGATTCAGTGAGATTAAACCGAGCCCAGAAATCATGTGAAATTGTATATTAGTTTTAACTTAGCAAAGTACAACATCTCTAGTAATGACCAAAGCCAACTGCTTAGAGCTTCAGTCTGTAAAATTCATAACACACAGAAAAACAGTAGGAAACAGCACTGGATAGTCAAGAAAAAAAAAAAACAAACAAGAGAAAGAGTTAAAGCTCTGCTCACGTTAGATAAAATTACTCATTTGTACTTCAGAAAGTAGCAAGCTGAGCTCCTGAACAAGATGAGGTCAGTTTAAGAGCAGGGTAATTAGCACTTTAACAGCTACACGTGAGGGAGTGGAATCTCTGCAACAGAAAAACAACTACACAACTTGAGAGGCTGGTTTGCTGCCAGAAACACAATTGTCACCAGGTGACATTTGCCTTCAGAGGCAACAGTGCAAGAATAAGGAAGGATGCTTAAAAGCAGAATAAAAGTTGCTGATACAGCCCTGGAGAGAGCAGGATGAAAAACAATGTATTTTAAGGTTAACAGCCTGCACACAGAACTCACCTCGTTCAACCACACAGTGTTGCTGCCTTTTGAACTCTAAAATATCTCCTTGAACTCTAAAATATCTTTGGTATTAAATAATATACTGAAGTCCACTAAAAGTTCATAAATGCATATTATTCTTGTTCTGCAACAAACGCATGGCAAAGCTGAAATCCATATGGAAATCACTGGGATGTTAAGGAAGGCAATTCTTCAGTAAGGTTCAAATAAAATTAGGAAGTTACTTATGTGAAAACAGAATTTGTAGATAGAAGACAGAAGTCACAAAGGTATCAGAGAAAAAAAATTAAAGATAATTCCTTGCAGAGAGAAATTGCATGAATGGACAAGTGTATTATGGGAATGCTTAAACTAATAATTAGTATTTGCAAATTCTTAGTCAATACATATATCCTTTGCTTTCTGATCTCACCTTCAAGTTAAAAGAGAAAAAAAAGGAGCAGTTTGTGAAATGCATATTCCACATTTTACAAACCATGGATAATTAAAAATATCTAGCTTAGGTTATCATCAAGGGAACTTGCCAGAAAAAGCCTCCATGTTCTAAGCTTGTTGAGTCAGAAATATGTCAAAGATTTTAGTAAACAAAAGATCAGATAAGATACTCAGATGTTTAAGAGGGAAGAAAAAAATTGCAATGCTACAGGGTGCTGCTTGGTAGAGCCAAAACCTACCCCTGGGATACAAGACCTTCTGAAGGCAAAGAAGATGCTTCTGGGAAGAGAAAACAAAGCTTCCTTACATGAAAAAGAAATGCAGCAAAAGACTGGAACCCTTGATTTACTGATTGCTGTGATTTGCTTTAATCTCTTCAACAGCTGACCAAAATAATCTGGTTATTTATCATCCAAAACAAGACAAAGGTTCAACCTGCTTATTGCTGGCCAGTAACAATACAGTGTAAGATCCAGATTTCTTTCTAAGCATTTATTCTGGAGATAAGTAGAGCTGTGTTTCAGAGCTAATGCAATGTTTGCAAACATCACCTCTATGGAGAAGTGCTGCCATGCCCTGGGTGATGTATATGAAACCAGAGAAAAAATACTAAACACAGACAGATGAGCTGAATCCTGAACTCCTATGGACGTCCTTGGGACTTTGTACAGGTGAGAAAAGCATCCTTCTCAATGTCCCCTCCACCAGCAATGCAAACCCAGGTCCAGCACTGAAAATGAAAATTCAAAGTGTGCCCTGAGCTCACATCCCGGACAGTTGTGGGGATTTGATGGGTCATTTCTCTCAAATGGAATTCTTTCTCCCCTCTAAGTTCTGCTTTCCTGTGGAACATATTGTACTAGTGTATTAAGAGTGGTTTAAATTGGTTGCAGTATTACGTGGGGTTTTTAAGTGCAGCATCCTATGATGAAGGAGCCACTAATCTTTATAAGGATTTTTGTGCCTGAGTAATTTTATGGATGGCAGTGGTGCAGGCTGATTTCCTTACCACGTAAAATCTCCCTGGAAGCCTCAGTGACTGGTACTTTATGTTCTTGGAGTGCCACCTAACTTACATAGACTGCCTACAGTTTTCTGATACTGTAACAAAACCTTTTGGCATAGTACTGGTAATTTATTTCATTACAACTAACGATATCTGCTAAACACAGGCACAATGAGGAGAACAGAAAATTCCAAGCAAAACTTTGTTAAACACAAAAGTTACATTTGGGGGAAGTATGTGTAGTGAGCTGAGCTGGCTGCTTATCCTCATTAAACAGCCAAGGAATTAAGCAGTGTCACAGAAAGGGCAATAAATAAAATTAAAATGCAAATTAGAATTAATCAAAGAATTCCCAGGGTCTGCATGCAATTTCAAAGTACACTCAGATTAATGTAGGATCTCTGCCCTTTCTGGCTTCCTTTTGGGAGTGGTGGGGGCCAGGAGCTACAGAGCTGTTTCTCCTCCTGCAAGCTTCTCTGTGGTTGACTGACTCCTAAGGAACACTCTTAATTCCAGCTCCCAGACAGCCTGTGTGTCCCACAAGTGTCTGCAGAGGGTGGGGGGCTTGAGCAACACAGGGTCTCTTACTGGGGTCCAGGCAGAACCTGCACAGGTCCCAAGGTCACGCTGACTTTCACCTTATGCTGCAATAACGTGTCCTACATCCTCTTCTGGTTCTCTTGCATCACTGGGAAGCACCTTGAGCTCAACACTCCAGCATTTTCCCAGCAGTGACATGTGTTCCTGCTCTTTTCCCCCCTCTCTTGAACGCCCAGATGTGCTTAAGGCCCAAGGTGAAATGCCTGCCTTTCACATTCCTAAATGCCTGCAAAGACATCCTGCTCATTACCTTTTCTTCCTTGGAGGAAGGGATAACAAGAAATTATTTCCTCCTGCTTCATTTCTACATTGCAAGGCCACAGCTGGCACACTGCATCTTTTTTTATTCTTCATTTTTCATCTGTGAACTCACTCAGGTGCCAGCCCATGAGAAAAACAGTGGAACGTAAAGATACTGCTGAAAGTTTCGTTCTATTAAAACTTTGGGAGGCGAAGGTAAATATGACATTTCTTCTCCCTGAAAAAGTGGTGGCAGGATAAGATCCATGAACAAAGCTTCCACTGCTGACCTCAGCTCTGGAAGCTGCTCCAGTGTGGACAACCCACAAAGGGTAGCACAGGGGAAATGAAAGAAGGAAGACACAAACCACCAAGGAGTCCTGGAGGGAAGATGGAAGGAGGAGGAAAGGGAAATGCTGCATAAATCCTTGGGCAGCACAGCACACCTCAGAATCATGGAATACCTGTGGCACCCATTGCCAATCTTGCCTTTGGCCACAGAGGTCAGAACAAGAAGCAACACAGTGCAGGTGTGCTGAAATTTAGTGCCTTTTCAGCTCCTAAATACCTTGAAAAAGCACCCCAGGACAAGCCATTTTCAGGGAAGTCTTGTACAAGGCACCACTACAGAAAGCACCCAAACTGGTGTTGAATCCTCTGATCATCTGGGGTGAGGAAAGATTAACACCAACAGGAAAAGGCACAAGATTATCAGGAGCTGGGCAGCCCTACCACAGCAGAGCACATTGTTTAGCACCCCAGACAGACAGAAAAGCCAAGGCCAGGAACACTCACCCCCCTGCCTTCAGTTCATTATCCATGACCCTCATTCATACAAGGGTTGTGCGCAGAGAAAATAATTTAAGTTACAGGATGAGGTTGGCACAGAATCAAAATATAAATAAATATAGATAAGAAACTAGGAGAGGTGTGTAACAGAGGAAAAGTATTTCTCTGAAACACTGTCCTGGCAGATGCTGAGGAAGATCTTTAGCCCAGCACAGTTTAAGATGTATTTTTGTAGCAGATAATGTATTAATACATGTCATGCCTGTGACAGCCAGTAAAGTGGACTCAGGATACCAGAAGGTCCATTCAGTACTAAATTCCCTCAAACAGTTGGACAGTATGTGAGTCTCTCCAGTCCTTATCTGTATTTATTTGTGAAGTCAGCTGTATCTAATAGGGCACAATGAGGCTCTCACCACCACAGTGCCATAAATAACCTCAGTGCAGGAGCAATTCCTCACTGGAACAGAGCCATCCAAACTCCTCCTCGGGCTACAGACAGACAAGGAGCTGATTCCACGGGCACCATCCTCCTAACAGCAACTTTTCAATGCACATCCCCACCCTGCCACAACACAAACAAAGCAAGCATCCCACTGGCAGGGTTTCCAGCAGTTGTTCTGAGGTCTTCCCAGTATCCCAAGTTTTACAGGCCCTGAGATTTCTCACCTTATGTTTGCAAAGTAGGAGACTGTTCTGTATCTCAGCAGGTCACCTCAAAAAGCTTTTAGGTTGGGAACAAGGCACATTAGAAACCTGGAGACTGGGGCAGAGCTACTTCAAACAGGCTTTTCCCCCTTGTCTCCAAGCAGCTCCCTGGAAATTATATAGGGAAATTACACTCAATGATGTTACTACTCCCTAGCAGAGATCTCTATTCAAAGTGGGGGCATCTCCATGTTAGAAGGCGAAAATGGAATTGCAGGGAAGGCTGTAAACATGGACATCCCATTTTCTGGCATGCAGAGGGGTGGGGGAATATCCCTGGCACGTTGCAAGGAGGTGTTTTCCTTGCATCCAACTCCCCTTGCTTGTGCCACATGAAAGGAGCAGGATCAATCAAACTGCACGACTGACTGGCAGGGTTTGGGAGGGGAAAAAAGCATTACCAACTTCTGCAGCTGCAGGACTGGCACAGAGGGACAGGCAAGGTTCAGGAAGGTTTACAGCTTGCCTGTCTTTCTGGTAATATTCCTTTCCATCTGCTTTATCCAAACCACATCAGTATGGGCTGCACACTTCAGGAGAACATTTCTTTCTACAGAGAACTAGGATGGCAGCCTACAGTGAGTCATTTTTAAACAGTTTAAGCCTTTATCTGTTCATGAGGAACATCACATCTTTGTATTTATTTACTAGCCAGAACCATTCATTTTATGGCTATTTATCTATGGAGATTGTTCTCCAGTGAGTTCATTACATCTGCCTAGTATTTCAAATGCCAGGTTTATTGGTTGTTGTCACTGGATACTAATTCTCTTAGCAATGCTCCTGGCTGAATGAATACTGCTGCTCTCGAAAGTCTGGATTATAGGAGGAATATTTGCATACATTAAAGCTCCATTCTTGCTTCTGCAAGTATCTTTTTCTGAACTTAAAAGTTTGACATTTCTGGGGACACTTTAACAAATAGCTCACTGTGGGGAATATTTAGGGGAAATAAGATGGGTCCAAAAAAATGCCCCAGAAGACCCATCTTTGCTCTCTCTCCCCATCACACAAGATCAAAAGTAGTCTGTTTGATCAAGAAACTTTTCTGAGATTTTCAGACAAACTGATCTTTGACCCTAACCAGAAAACACAGGCCTCCCTGCCGGTTTGTTGGGGTTTTTTGTTGGTTTTGTTTTTAATCACAGGTCTCCTTACTGGTTTTTCAGTGTTCACCAGAGTTCAGTAGTGGATAACCAGCTAATTCAGAATTCCAAAGGATGGACTTGATGGACTTCCTTAACTCCCTTCAAAAGCCACAGAATTGAGAAGGTCACTAATCACATTGCTCTTCCTAAAGTTATTCTTCCCTAAGTCCATTTATTTTAGGTGGGGAAGGGGTCGTGTGAAATTAGCCACAGTTTATTTACTTAGCCTACGAGTGGTGCTAGTTTTTGATTTCCTTTTCCTGAAACTTCCCATTTGCCCCTTGGGCACAATTTGTTCTTTTTCAGACCCCCAGGGGGCCCCTCTTTCCCCTTTGGAGGCCCAAAGAGCTCAGGAATTCAAATCCTGACAAGAAGCAAAAGGTGAGAAGCATTTCAGTTCCACTAAAATGGAGCTGAGAAACACGGGGAACTGACTCAATTCAGATCTCCCTTATCTTAACCAACAGCCCAATACTTCCTATTGCAGGGAGAAATCTAAGAGGAGAAAAATCTAAGAGGAGAAAAATCTAAGAGGAGAAATCTCATCACATTAGGATCTGTGCAATAATGACTCATATGGCCACAGAGCCATTATCTCACACTATCAATATGCAAAGCCTAGAGAAGCTTTTGTTAATGATCCCTATTGAGGGATTGATGGTCACACAAATGGTTGGCATCTGCTGTTCCAGAAATCAACTGAATTCATTTCATTTCGTCTCTTGGAAGAAAATATTCTCCCCACAAGTATCAGACACCGAGTTTCTCTGCATTTCTCTCTCATTTTGCAGACTCTCATTCGTTCCAATCACAAGCTGGGCAAACATGAGACTGTAAGAAAACTTGACAGCCTTCGAAATTCAGGCTTTTGAGGAGCAGACACACAACAGAGGAAGGACTGACAATATATTGGCAAAGAAATGAGAACAGGGAAAGAGCAGGTAGAAATGGCAGAATGGAAAGCACATTGATTCCTTGCATTTCCACTACATGTACACTGGAGGACTGCTTTGAAAAATCAGTCAGTTAGGAGGTGTTTTTTCTTTCTGGTTACCCAGCTAATTAGTACATAAAAATCTGAAGAACAGAGCACACCAGGAAGAGAGTGAAGAGTAATTTTGAACCAGCACACAGACAGCTCAGTTCCTCTCGTGACCAAAATCAGAACTCTTCTGTTCCCTGTTCAGATACTCAGATATCAAACCCTCCACCCTGGAATCATTAGATAACTGCCACAGGTTTTAGAACAGTATTTTCAGGCACACACACTTTTCTGTATCCCTTCATGCAGGACATGATTAAAGAAGCACATTAGATTAAATGAACTGCACGAGACCACAGCTCCTGGAAAACTGAGTCCACTCATCTCACAGTTAATTCTAAAGTCCCACTTGAACCAAAAGGTTGGTTGAGACAAAGGTGCAAACTTTCACTAATATCAACAAAGGTGAAGTGAATAAAGGTATGAGCCTTAATCATTGCTTATGCTGTTATTTGTCTACTCTTAGTGATCTTGGGGTAGGAAAACTATAGACTTTTCTCATAAACCTCATATATGCTATTAAACACAAGAGCTTCTTCAATTTTCCAAGTCTTACAAGGAATATTGGAGCCAGGTTCTAACTTCTAGCTCAGTGGTACCTCAGTCTGGCATCACTGAGTTCCACAGCAGAGGTTTTTAGGCAGATGCTGACAGACATCGTGGATCTGAGGCAGAAAAACAGCCTTTAGTATTTAATGTGGTAATGAGAAAATAATCAGCCTGAGGCATGAAATACAATTGTTCATTTACACTGAAAACATATTGATGCAAAACCAGCCATTACAGTCATGGATGAGAAAAGCACTAAAATAATAGATCCAAATCTTCCACGAGCCACACTGTTGGAGTTTTAATATTTTCTCTAAGTAGCCTCTGAGGAAATACTCCCCAGGATGCCCCTTGGCAGAGGCAGCAGGTACAAGGAGGCAAGAGGCCTTCAAACACACGTGCAAGGAGGAATTTCCCCCATTCAGACTGATGAAATGAGTATTTTTTGCGTGTAGATAGAAAGCTTTGATCACCATGGCATGCTACAGGAAGGGAGGATCTCCCAAATTTTTCTGGAAATTGTGTTATTTTAGTTGCTGTTTAAATGTTTATCCAAATCGAGGAACTGAGTGGCTGAGTTAAGCACAGGTTTCCTGAGTAATACAAGGGGCATGGATGCAGCACTGAAAATGTAACTTCTAGTCTATTAAACCAGAAACTGAGAAAGCTTGAAATACACACCTCAAATTTTCACTAGGAGAAAATAAATCAACCTGACCAGTTGCAGTGGCAAAGGAAAAGCAAAAATGAGGGGTTCTCTCTCATTTACACCTTTTAAAAGCCAGATTCTTTACTGCAGCTTTATCTTGGATCAATAAAATAACAAACAGGACCCAAAAAAGGCAGAACTATGGCAGGCAGGGAGACAAGAGAGACTCCAGGTGAGCACCAGAAACAACCAACCCATCACATTTTCATGCTATTCCACTGCAGCAGGAGAGCAGCACTTCTTTAATTATTGTTCAAGCCACACTCTGGATATAAAGGTTCCCAAGTCACAACATGGTGTATTAGAAATACAAAAGGTAGTTTTTATTAATTACTCTTTATGGAAAACTTCAGCCTCCCCCAGAACTGGGTTATCCCTCTTTCCTCCCACCATCCCCTCACATATTTAGGATTGGCATCCATTGCCTTTGCCCATCCTTATCCAAGATCTACATGACTGTAGCTGTTACAAATTAATAACAGTGAGGCTTTTGCATAATATCTTAACTCTCTCTGTATTGAACTTCCACTGTTCATTGCCTTATTCCTTTCTGCCAGGTACTGCACAGACACACCAAAATTTCCAAGGAAGTTCAGCCTTCCTTTAGAGTCATTAAGGAAGCACAGATATGACAAAAGATTTTTGACAACTGCAGCTTTAGTTTCAGATTGATGATTGTTTTCTGTCCTCAAAATACTTCGGTGACTCAACAAACCTCTGTGACTTAAGCCTTGTATCTCTAAGTGAGCTAAACCAGACTTGGTCTTCCCTATGTCCAGGAACAGGACTATCAAATGTAATTCCCTTAGGCAATAAAGTGCCAGATAAGGTATCTGTCTACATCACGCTCTTTCCCTGGTCTCACTGACACTTTTGTTCAAAACACAGCGACAGTTCCTTTTAAAAACCAAATTAATTTGGTGTTAATGGGTGCTGATCTTCATCTCTCTAGTCCTTTGTTCCCCCTTCCACTCTGACACAGCGTTACCCTGGAGCCCACTTTGTTGGCCAGCATGAAGGAGATATGACTGACACTCCCTTTTCAGCTGGAGGAAGTGAAGAAACAACTGTCACCTTTATAGCTTTTATTCCACCTTCTTATTTGAAGCTGCTTTCAGAAAAAAGTCACAGTGAACCGGCTGAGAAAAATTAAATGTAACTTTCTACCCCAAGGACAGTGGAACTCATCAAGGGAACAGATCAGATTTTTGTCCCTGAACAAATAAGCAACTTTTGAACAACTACCTGATCTACATCTTCAGGAATAAGTTCATGCATTAGCCTCAGGGGAAAGGTAGAGGCACACATATCTTTTTATTCTTGCTGAATTGGGACCTAGAAATTATTCTGTTTGAGAAGAGCAGTTTAAAAATAGCTCATCAGGTGCCTCTCTGATTTATACCAACCCAAAATCTGAAGGGTGTTCAGCAAAGCTGTGTGAACTAGCCTGAGTTTACTTCTGGATTGCTGAAGAGACGAGATCCCCACCTTTAGAAATTACTGTTTCCTGGCAGCAGCATCAGGAGACCACCAGCAGTGCTTGTCTGGAGGCACTTCAAAGGCTTTTAAACCAGAATATCCTTTAATTTCAGTGACATCCTCATGGTCACTGTGTAAAAACAAACTGTGGGCATTCACTTTCTGACAGTTTAAATTGTAAAATACTGGTGGCACAGAAATCTTTTGCTGGACACAGCAGCAGAAGGTTGTGGCTCTCAGGTGAGACACCTGGTTAAAGTTGGGAATATCTGACAGAAAGCCATTAGGTCTCGTGTCAGGCAATCAGTGATCCTGCAGAAGACCCGGGGACATTGAACTGTTTTCGTTATATCCAATATGAATACACTGGGCATTTTGGTCTCTTTCAAAAAAAGAAAAAAAAAATCAACCCCAAACACAAAGAGTTTCCAACTTCTCCCTGCCTTGTAAGCTTGAATTCCCTGATGGCTTCCCCTATCCCAAGCAAATAAATTAAAATATGCACACCTTACAGTAGAACTTTGGTGTGAGATAAGGCTGCAGTCCCGAAGAAATCCCAGAAATAATATTCTCGTTATGAATATTCAGATTTCTCACTTCAGAATGAAGCATTTTATGAGATTTTTACATGTCATTTTTCCTTCTTGCAGTCTGTGCACCAAAGGTCACCGAGAAAGAACTGGTGGAGTTCAGGGAGCTTAATTGCCTTCAAGCTTTGATATTAAACAGGGTTTATCTGCAATTATGTTTGACTTGGAGCTGAACCCATTCATTAGATGCAGAGGAAGTTGTTTGTTTGATTGTGGAGCAATAAAGCTTCCACTTTCTTACCAGGGAGTCAACACCATTATCATTTGTCAGCATAATTTTCTCCCTCTGCAGAGCAGCAACAATGGATCTTGTTTGCAAAGTGATGGGCAACAGCTTTCAACCCCGGGAGCAGCACCGGCAGGGAGCCGGGGGTGGGAACTCTGTCGACTGTTTTCCCTCCCCCATCTCTGGATGCCTTCCATAAACAACGAAACTACATTTTTTCACCATTCCTGGTCGGCACAGCACACAAGGAGATCCCCCTGCCACCACCCCTCCTGGCAGCCAGGATTCACACCCAGCACCTGAAGGAGCTGGCCCTCTGCAGATGAACCCGTGGCAACGAAAATAAAGAGCGTTTAGAGGTTTAGGGGTGAGTTTAGAATAGTTTGTTCCTCCCCCAAATTCCTGCGCTCAGAGAAATCAGCTTTCAAAAGCACCTTTCCACGTATTTCCCCCCCCCCCCCTTAGTTCTTTTCTTGCTAGGACAAGAGTCATGAGAAGCCCAACTTAATTGAAACCAGATTTTGGGGTGTTTATTTCAGTCTGCCTTGTCCATTTTTTTCCTTTCCCCCACCTTCTTTTCCACACTAATTAAAGACAAAGGAAGTAAAACACTGGGAGGACTCAAGGCAAAAGAAAACAATTCTCAGAATCTTCCGAGAAATTCTTTTTGTGAAACATTCTTTTTTCAAGGAGTGCTGCAACTGAAATGTGGCTTTCAGAGGAAAGAAGGGGCACCACCCTGGGGAAGAATATATTGAAAAATAACAGATTTAGTGTCATGAGGTGGTGGTCACAGTGAGCCACCAGATCCTCATGGCTGATGGTTCTAAGAAAGCAAAAAATATAATATGTGAGGGTAAAGAAAATAACTCCTCTGTTTGCCACAGAGAGATGACAAGAACAACTATTTTTTCTTAGCTTTTCAGAAAGAAAAGCTTCATATTACAATAAAAGAAGGAGGGAGCACAGAGAGCTGGTGTCTGAATGGGAAACACTGAGTAATGGGGAAAGAAATAAGAGGAGCATACTGTAAAACCCAAACAGATATCAGTAATATAAACAGATGGTCTGAATGACTGAAGCTGCTCTGAATCACTCACTAAAAATAATTAGCATTTGGGGCTTACACAACAGATTTTCCTCCATTGAGGAAACCACAAAGTCAGCTCATACCACATAAGACAAACCAGTCAAAAAACTCATCCTTTGCTCTGAAATCCTTTCAGTTCAAGTAAAATATCTGAAATCCTCTTTCAGGTTAAGTGAAAGTCATTGATTTAAAGCAGTGCAAATAAGAATTGCTTATACTGACCCCGAAATAAAAAATTTTGCTCTATAAAAGGAAATAAAACATGTCCAAACCTGATACAAATATTGAGTTAAAACTGGGAAGTTTAAACTGGAAGGAGGCACTGCCTTCATTTTTCTCCTAAGCAGAAAGGGTTATGTAAAAACAATCAGTTTTCATAATCGACATTAGTTAGACACTGCATATTTTTTTAACCTTTCCATCTTTTAGTCTCTTCAAAGAACGTTTGAGGTGTCAGTGACTCTAACACTTGTTATTCACTGAAGTCACATCTGGAGAAGAGCAATAATTGCAGTGGAAGGACAGGACATGCAGCACCCTGCCAAGTGACAAAGTTTTAGCTGCTAATATTAATGTTTTAGTACATATAATCAATTGTTATTTGCACATAACAGCTCTGCTTGGCAAGGTGACTTACTAGGCTGTGACTTGACTTCAGCAGAGAAATATTCCCTCTGCAGCAAACCAAAGAAACATTTTGGAGAACTCAGTAGGACCAGCACTCATCCCTTGGGCAGAAGGGTTCTCAGGTGGAGTCTTTGCTCCAGAAATAAAATAAAGGGTGTGACATGGTGACACTTTTCTGCCTGCTGTCACTCTCTGATCTGGGATGATGGTACTGGTTCAGGAGAGCCTTTCCTCTGCTCACTTGGGGCTGGATAACTTAGACTACAGGTGGGGATTTAATTGACTTCATGCTCCTGTTCATCACACCAGCATTTCCACTGCTCAGCAAACCCTCCTGTCCTCTCCAGCTGCCAATCCTTTTTTTTTTCCCCCCTTCTGAGAATCAAACACCAAAACTTTCTGATCAGCTGGGGGAAAGTGAATTAAGCTACTTTCAAGTGTAATAAAAAACGTTTAGGTGGCTTTGTTCACTTGATGGAATGAACACCTACCCTCTGCACTGCTTTCACTTCATGTACAGTTCTGACAAGGGCTATAAAATTACCTGACATTCTGTGATATGCACACTGCCATTGCCACACGCAACAGGACAAGTCAGGCAGCCAGGCTATAGCACTGAGAGCTGTTTGGGGCAGATTCTCTGTGCTAAAAGCATTTTTGTGTGCAGTCCTGAGAGCAGAGACAGAAAACCAAGCCACAGAATGGCTGTTTCAGCTACAAGCGCTCAGGTTCCACATCAGATAGACTGTGTTTTGCTTTAAGCTACACAGGAGGGCAGAAGTTGAAACATGATGTTTTGTAAGCACTGAGTGATGCAGGAGTGTGTATATTTAAACAGACTCACAATTATTTAGGTTGGAAGTGACCTCCAAGGGCAGTCCAACCTTTGACCAACCACCACCCTGCCAGATAAACCCGTCTGCCTGTCCCCACCCGTCCACCCCTCGTTAGGCATCTGCCCTGTCAAGGGCAGCTTTTCACAGAATCACAGAATCAGCTGGGTTGGAAGGGACCTCCAAGATCATCAAGTCCAACCCTTGATCCAACCCCACTGTGGTTCCCAGCCCATGGCACTGATGCCACATCCAGTCTCATCTTGAAAACCTCCAGGAATGGAGAATCCACCCCTTCCCTGGGCAGCCCATTCCAATGGCTGAGCACCCTCTCTGCAAAGAAATTCTTCCTAATCTCCAACCTAAACCTCCCCTGGCACAGCTCAAGACCGAGCCCTCTTGTCTTGCTGATGGTTGCCTGGGAAAAGAGACCAACCCCCCCCCGGCTCCCCCCTTCTGTCAGGGAGTTGCAGAGAGTGAGGAGGTCTCCCCTGAGCCTCCTCTTCTCCAGGCTGAACAGCCCCAGCTCCCTCAGCCTCTCCTCACAGCACTTGTGCCCCAGTCCCTTCCCCAGCCTCGTTGCTCTTCTCTGGACCTGCTCCAGCCCCTCCATGTCCTTCCTGAGCTGAGGGCCCAGAACTGGACACAGCACTCCAGGGGTGGCCTCCCCAGTGCTGAGTCCAGGGGCAGAATCACTTCCTTGGCCCTGTTGGCCACCCTGTTCCTGATCCAGGCCAGGATCCATTGGCCCTCTTGTCCCCCTGGGCACACTCTGGCTCCTGTTCAGCTCCCTGTCCATCCCCACTCCCAGCTCCCTTCCTGCCTGGCTGCTCTCCAGCCACTCTGGCCCAGCCTGGAGTGATGCAGGGGGTTGTTGTGGCCAAAGGGCAGGACCCAGCACTTGGCCTGGTTGAACCTCATCCCGTTGGAATCAGCCCATGGATCCAGCCTGTGCAGGTCCCTCTGCAGGGCCCTCCTGCCTTCCAGCTGATCCACACTCCCCCCCAGGTTGGTGTCATCTGCAAATTTGCTGATGGTGGACTCAATCCCCTCATCTAAACCATCAGTAAAGATATTAAACAGGACTGGGCCCAGAACTGGTCCCTGGGGGACACCACTGGTGACAGATCCCAGCTGGATGCAGCTCCATCCCCACCACTCTCTGGGCCCGGCCCTCAGCCAGTTCCTGACCCAGCACAGGGTGCCCCTGTCCAAGCCGTGGGCTGCGGCTTTTTCCCCTCTGTTGCTCTGAGAACAAGGTGACAACACCCAGAGAAAAGCCAGTGAGGGGTCGCTGTCCTTACCTTGGCCAGAGATGTCCCCCAGGCAGCACCAACCATGACCCCTCCCAGCTCACCCCGTTCCTCCTCCACCCCGGAGCTCCTGCAGCTCTGGGGGCAACCAAAGGGTTGCCAAGAGCAACTGGTACCAACACAACACAGAACCTCTGCCCACGGTGTGCCAGAAGGTTCTAGATTCTGAGAATCATTGTGACATGAGGGCAGGACCCAGCCCTGGGCCTTGGGGAACCTCAGACCATTGGCCTCAGCCCACGGATTGAGATCCCTCTGGAGATCCCTCCTGCCCTCCAGCAGATCCACACTCCCACCCTGCCAAGAGCCTGAGGGTGCCCTCAATCCCCTCATCTAAGCCATTGTACATTTGGAGATCACACAGACATGATTTCAAGGCAAGATTCCCAGTTTCCTGCATTGTCAGAGCCCCTCTGTAGGAAACTACCTTTCCAATCAGACACTGATTTATTACACAGAGATCCCTGAATAACAGCTTAGATCCACAAAACTCAAAGGCAGTTGTGTTAGAGCACATAAACAACCAGACAGGCTGTGCCTTTCCAATCATGATGATTTTTTTTTGCTGGAGAACAGGCATTTCAGTGCAATATCTGCCTCAGGAAATCTCACTTCTACTGCACAGACCTGTAGCTCTGAAAAAAATTGGAGAAAAGCTTTTTTGAAAGCAGGATATGTTGGCAGAGAAACTTATTTTTGTCTTGCAAATAGTCTGCAGGGATGGTTAACGATTTATGACTCGTTTCCACCTAAATAAAAGAAAATCTAACATATGTCTGTGTACTTGTCTCCTAGTTTGTCTCTGGAGGTTTTGAGTGTGACTTGCCATTAGTGCAGGGCAATGAAAAGAGAGAAAAATACACCCTCTCAGGAACGTCTTATAAGCTACATCAAAAGAAGGAAGGTAGTTTTTCATTCCTTATTTATGAAAGGAAGGTAACAAGCAAAGGAAAACAGACAATGAAGAGGCATCTTCCTCCCACAACCAACTGTCAGAGTTGATGCCAGGAGAGGAATGACACTCATTTCTTCTTGCATCAGCTACTTTTCAAATCATATATATATATATAATTCACAGATTAAAGATAAAAATATTTCTCTTTAAACACTCCATGAAACATCACGATTAGGACAAAGATTTTCCACTCAAGTCTCTCTTCCACCGAGAAGAATTGTTATTTTTAATGAAAATTCCACGTGCACCTAAATTGTGAAAAATTAATTACTGAGGACATTTTTTTCAGGGTTTTAAGTGGAAAACTCGAATTTAGACTATGCAAACCCACTGTGTCATACAATTTCCCAGTCCTAGGATTTTTATGGAATTATATTCATTGATTCAAAGAGATCTGCTTCCAAAGATGATTTTTACAGAAACAGCTACATCAGTGCAAGTTACAGAAGCAAAGGTACTCCAAGGACTTTTGGGATGTTATTTTGCTTAGGACTTAAATCAGGTGTGGCCAACCTGCCTGACCCCACGAGCCATTCATTGTCAATATGAAAACACTGCTGTCTTTCTGCAAAATATTTTCATTACAAATAAAAACATGCTTACTTCTACTTATTGTTGTTGAGCTTCTCAGGTTATACAAGATGAATATATTTTTAAAAAATATACAAATCTAAAAATAAAAATAAAAAACAAAACCAAAAACAAGCCAGCCCCCCAAAATAAAAAAAATAAATAAAATAAAAATAATTAAATAATTAAAA
>NW_016690309.1:1339592-1381078 GCF_001604755.1 Lepidothrix coronata | reverse complement strand
TAAAACCACCAAAAAAATTTAAAAAATTAAAAAATAAAAAATAAAAATAAAAAAATAAAAAAATAAAAAAATTTTAAAAATAAAAACAAATAAACAAAAATACCCACAAAACCCCCCACAAAAACCCCCAAAGCAAAACAAAAAAGAAAAAAACACAAAAAACCCCCCACAAAAAAATCACCAAATAACCCCACAAAACCAACCAACCAACCAAATGAAAAAACCCAAAACCCCATAAAAGTAAAGAGCACGACTGAGCAAGGGAAAAGGAATTCGTGGAAATTATTAAGGAGGAAAATAAAAGTTGTTCCATGAGGGAACTGGGAACCATAAGCAGAGGGAAGGACACCTGGAAGGAAAAGACACGGATAATAGTTTGAACTGTGTTTTGTGTGTGTTTAGGTTTTTTTTCAAATGCCTGATAGTTCAGGCGATTTTGACTCAGATTTATCAAGTAATAAGTGAAAAAAAGGAACTTCTACCACTGGAGAACAAAGGGAAACAAGGCCAGGAGCTTAAGCAGCTACAGTTATGCTACTAATGGGCTAACCAGCTCCCAAGCCCTTCCAAAAGGGCAATTTGGAGCAGGGCTTTGGACTGGGACCCTTCATCTCTCTGCTCAGGGCACTAGACCTCTCATCATTCCATATGACAGGAGACTGAGGTTCCCATTTTGGCCAAGAATGGAAACTTTCCTTCACGTTATTCAAAACTTGAGTTGCCACGCAAAGCCTCTGTTTGGTCTTATTACAAATAAGCTTTTAAAGTATCATCTACCTCCAAATATCGAATTCGTGCCAAAATTTAAACCCCAAAGCTTGGCAAAAGAGAGAAAACATATAAAAAAAATACATTACACAAATCCACATGCAGCTACTTTTGAAGACGGGATCAGGTATAAGAGCTTTTTCCTCAGACTAGCACAGCTGATGCATTGGAATACTTCAAAAAAACATATAAAAAAATGTAAAGGGTCCAGGTTGGAGATGGATTTTATTAAGATGTGTTCATCTATGCAGCAAATGTGCTAAAAAATGAGAGATTTTTATTGAGCAGTAGATTGCCCTCACCAAATCGTTTCTAGTCCTATAGACTTCTTAAATTTTATATCTTTAGACTACTATTGTGTAATATAGATCCCTTCCCATTAGATTGTATGTGCTGGGTGAGTTTTTACCACTGGTATACTCAGCTCCAAAGCAGGTTTTCCAGTGAATATCCTTCATTTTATGTTGTAGGAAAGAAAAAAAAAAGGCAAATCAAAAGGTACACACACTTTCTCAGTTTTACTAAGAAAGCTTTTACCAGCTCAGGGACATCTGCTTGAGCCACCACCACTGTCACACCCCAAAAAAACCCAAAAACCTGGAGATATGTTTAGGAAAAAGATAATACAGAAACATCCTGTGTTTTTAGAAAGAAAAACATCTACAGAAACCTGTTTGCAACTCAGTTTTGTGCTGTTGAACGAGGATGTGAGAACCCTCCTGCTCCAGAGAAATTGCTGTCACAAAACTTATCAGTGCTGATCAGGACAGGGGAATTCTGGAGCACAACTCGTTCAGCAACACCCACAACAAGAATTCAGCTGTGGGGCTCTTGGAAGGATGCAAACAATTTTGATAACTACAGGAGATGAAGTTGTTGGAGAAAACAAACTGTTTACACAAAGAAAGTACAAGGAAAATGATGTACCATTAAGGCTGAACTACATATCCTATTACATCTATAATAGGATTACACTACATATCTGTATAAGTAGTTTTTCTTGCACATAAAGAATCTGATTGTGCCCAGAACCACTGGGTTTGTTGAGGTCACAACCTGCAGCTGAGGGTTCTGCAATCCCTCATCTAATCTTGGAAAGAAATGGGCTTTGCTTAAACAGGCTGAGAATTTAAGCCCTTGAGCAGAACACTTGTGAACAGGCTGCCAGCCAACAGCCCCAGTACGTGGCTTGCAGTCAGATGCTTTTTATCTATTCAAATACTACAGCAAACCCAGCAGCCAGCTCATGATTCCTGTTTCACAACTGAAAATCTCAGATCAGAAGCCTCACACTTCAGTATTTCCTTTGTGGCTACGAAGTCTTCCCTCTGCTCTCCAAATCACAAAAGGTAATCTTCAGCCTCTAAGAAGAAAAAGATGTATTTTTAAGTTCAGAAAGTAAGTTTAATACCTTATTGTTGATATTGATTGACAACAAATTGGCACAAGTAGAATTTTTTTTAGATTTTCTTTAGCACCTGGAAAAGTTGTTACAAGCTGGAAAAGTGACAGTTTTGCAAAGGAAGAAGAACCTCACGTGGTGATGTTTTCTAGACCTCACATGATGATATTTTCTAGACCTCATGTACATCTGACAGGATTAGTTTCAAAATCACCCATTAGAGCTCTGCAATGAAACTAAATAACAGCATGAAAATAGCATGATGCCCTTACATCAACTGAGCAGAATATTCTTGAAAACTATTAAAGCAAGGGGAAACAATGCAGAAGTGTGACATGCTGGGGAAAGAGAGGATTAATACATTTAAACACAAATAAAAATAAAATACCAAAAATACCAAAAATACCAAAAATACCAAAAATACCAAAAATACCAAAAATACCAAAAATACCAAAAATACCAAAAATACCAAAAATACCAAAACATTTAAATACATTAATAAGGAAGAAAAGTACAAGACTTTCACAAAAGACACATTCTCTATCTCTACTAATCCTATAAATAACACCTCAAAAACTGTAGTCTTTGAAAATGTGAATAGAATAGACAAGACATCAGATAAAGTAATAGAAAATCAGTGAGTTATGAAAGAAATTGTTTCAAGTATTGCATGAGAACACATGATGCAGAAAGAGGGTACCTTCCTTTGCCTAGAGAACAAAAGTGATGATTAGGACAACTTAAGTGTCCTAATATTGGGGATGTTGGGGCCCTGCAGGAGCCAGAAGTTGTAGGAGTTTGTCACATTACAAACTGTGTTATCTGTCATTGACACGTGTGGGGAAAGGAAAGAAATCTGAATTTTGAACCAGAACTTCAGTGCCTGGAATTTGATTACAGTAACTGCTATTGAAGCCATCCTGTTTAGCCATAATTAAAAATAGAAAGGTGGTCAGACTCCTTTGTAGAGCAAGCTGAGCTCAGACTGGCACCTGTGAGGAGATGCCACCACCCTGTCCCCCTGTGCCTCCTCTGAAAAGCCAACAGCTGGCTCTTTTATCCCTTTTTTTGTTGTTGTTTTTTATGAAAAGGAGAACAATGGTTTAGTCAAAAAGGATTAAGGGTATAAGTGAAAACAAACAATGAATTTAAACTGGCCTCAGTTTTTTTTTCAATCTGTGTAAATAGGACAATCCTGAAAAAGATGGTTCATTCAGCTGATTGACTGAGGGCTGCTTTAAGGGTAACAATCCAAGGATGATGCAAAAGTTGCTGAACAAGATTCTGGCTGCTTAATACAGGAGGAAAACACAAAGTTTCTCTGCTGAATAGAAAAGAATTGAAAAAAAATAGACTGGTAAAATAGAAATAATTAGTTAGCATGAAACTGCTTGCTTGCCAAGACAGGGGAGTGACAAATGACCAGAGCAGCCCATGTGGGGCCAGAGCAGCATTCCCAAGGTCCCTCTGACACAGAGCAGCAGCAGCTGCCAAGGAAAGAACACAAGCAGAGGATGCAGAAATATTTACACACACATAAATCACTGATTCATGACTTCATCTCTTCACTTAATAGCCCCAAAAGCGTTTTGCTTCCTTTAATTTGTCTGAGGCTTGCTCAGCAAAATCACCCATATTTTTATAGCCACATATCCTGCTAATTCTGTGTAAAATGTAACATGATTCTGATTAATGGCCATTTACACGAGGGCCAAGCCCAGCCCTGAGGCTCCTTGCACAGCCTCCACAAGTTGCTCCTCTCTTCCCACAGGAAGCCTCTCTGTGCTGATCCTGCCTTCTGTTATTTTGTGGGATAATTTATGCCCTCTCACAGTTGAGGTCTGTGTCTCCAAGGGGCAATTGTTTTATTATGGCATAGATTTTATCCACAGTTTATTTAGAAACAAAAACAATATGCAAGTGTTATTACCATTTGGAAGGGGAGGGGTAAGAAGAAATTGTGTTAAAATGGTCAAACTTTTTTTTGTCCATTTCCTTACAAGAGCTGGTTTTGTGTTACACAGTGGTTAATAAGAAATGATATTTACATACATAAAAACCTCAGTAGAAGAGGCTGTTCTGTATTTTTTTCCTGTGCCCACACTAACTCCAAGGCAGTTGCACATGTTCAGACAGACACAGTCCTTACACTGCAGCCATTCCCAAAGAAAGCCTGGACATGCTGCACACTGGCACTGGGGAGGAGATCCCTGGAGCAGTAATCCCTGTTTACATACAGCCACTGAAGCTAAGAGAGATAAACAGCTTTATTTTAATCAGGAAACATTAAAAGTATAGGCAGAGTGGACGTATTTATCACACAGATTAATCCCTCTGATGGATCCCAGAGACTGAGAATCCCATTACTGAAAGGACAAAAAGGTCCTTGATGCAAGTAGGGCAGAATGTAACCAAGAATTAGTCTCCATTTTCATGCTTACACAAAGTCTACTACACAAACTTTTGGCACAAAAGAGACTGCAAACACCATAAAAACCTTCCAGTTATGCAGAAAAGAATTCTCAGGCTACAGCTGGTCAGCACTGGGCTCAGAGTGGTATTAGGAGATATTATTTTCCTGAATAGGTTCATTCTGAAATAGCAATTTGCAGGAAACATTGGGTTTCATATATTGTTTTCCCTGTGGTATTTTGCTTTGGGAGATTAGGAGACAGCGGCATTCTGTCATTTTTCAGGTGGAAAAGTTCCTGGGTTTACATTTCAAATGATGTGGGTTTATCTTAAAAAAAAAAAAAAGCAATCTATAATAGAAAATTAAAACAAACAAACAAACCCACCCAAAAAAACTATCTACAAAGTTTTCTGCATCACAGATTTCCACTGACTTTCTGGTACTTTCTGCCCCTTCTCCCTCACCTTTTTTTTTTTTTTTTACTGCCAGGAATTCAACCCTTTCCTCTCTGCCCCCCCAGGCCCTGCACTGATGGCTTTCAGAGGGTCATGGCTCAGAGAACCATTTGGTACCACTTGGAAAGGCACAAATGTTTCAGCTCCTTAATCTCTTTGTGGTTTGAACTTTAGGGGGAAAAAAAACCCAAAAACATCAAATGGAAGAGATGGGAGTTCACTGAATTAGCAGATGAGCAGAAAATCCATGCCAGAGGGCACTCATGCCTTTTTAAAAGATGAGGGACAGGTCCCAAGTTTCTTCTCACTAAGAAACTTTAATATTAAAGACCTTTTTCGAAGTGTTTCCCAGTGATCCAGAGAAAGCCAGCCCAGGGAATCCCTGGGACCTGACGGTGCCACAGCACTGCAACGAGACACTCAGTGAAAGTATTGTTAAATCTGTGCCATCACCAGGAAACAAAGACACATTGCAGCCACACAGCAGTGGAAATGAAAGGATAACAGAGGATTTTCTGGGTTCAGTGCCAGCTGAAATATCCAGGGAAGGGCAGTTGCACAGGACCCTTCCCCTTATCCCACCTGACTGGCAGAGGATACATCTGCCCATAAATACTTTGTATTTTACAGCAGTAAGTGTATTAACAATATGATTTTTCCACAGTTACAGCAAACTACAGAAGGCAATCAAAAAACATGCATTTTTAGGTCTCTGAAGATAAAGGCCAAGACAGTAAATTAATTCCAAAATGGGGGAAAAACCTCACCAAACACTCAAAATGAAGTGTCTACTCAGAAGAATTGTATATTATAGAATACAGAACTTTATCACTGATAGTGTCCCTCTCCTGTGGACACTGTACACTTACACACTCTGCTTTTCACAATATCAGTATATTTATTAGAAACAACTCTTCCTTACAATGGATTCCCATGCCTTTCTATTCCAGACCGACAGGAACATCAAGGGATGATAGGAAAACAAAAGCAGCTATTAAAATATTAATGCATATCCATCAGGTAGATAGAGGAATAACTTCATACACGAGAGAAGAAGGAAGAGTGTATCTCTGATTTCCAACCCAGAGGGGTTTTCTTGAAGCCCATCTGTGCTTCTCAGAAGATATTGAGGTTCCAGGCCAAGGAAAACACCATGAAATCTTGGTTATAACCAGAATTTATGGTGCTTGATATCTGTACATGAGTTACTGGATACCATTGTTGAAGATTTTACCTTTAGACCAGACCACTTATCAAATGTAATTAATGTGTCAGACTTCAATGTGAAAACTTGGCACTTATAATACTAATTTCTCCACATTAGGGGGATTGTCCACACCAAGTTTAGCAAGAGAAATGTCAGTGATCAGACTGAAAATACAATAGCTTGGGCTTTTTGTAGCTCGGTCTCCATATTTTACAGATAGCACAAGGCAAAATAAAACAAAACAGTCCCATTTCACTTTTCATGGACCAAAAAATACTGCAGAATTGAGTAAAAGTGTCACAGAGGGACTTTAAAAGGCAGTGAGTTTAAAGGAGTGCTAATAAATCACTGCAGAAGTCTGCACTTACTTCAGTTTTCATCCTTATTCAGACAGACAGGAAATAGCTCAAATTTGGGCAAAACCATGAATGCTTTTACCATTATGGTGCAATTCCCACGTGGCACTAATTTGCCTCAAGGTTGGCACCCCAAACCAAACTCCTGGGACTGCAAGCAGGGGAGAGCCACTTGATGTGATTGAAATGTTCAGCCTTCAGACTGAGCTCTACAGAAAGCTTAGAGACAAAACTGCTATTATTTCATAGGTTTTGGTTTGTCCATTAAGGTTTGAAGTTACAGAAATAGGCAAAATAATTTACATAGAGACTAAAAAGTCTAAGTGCCTAATCTAGTTATTTTCTAAATCTCTCTGAACACCTGTACCTACATCTTTAGGCACCCAAGTACTACTTAGAGGAGCAAATGTCGCTACTTCTTTGCAAAACAGTTCCCAGGAGCCTGACAGAGCCTGCTGGGCACTGCCAAATTTAAGGAAAAAAATAAATAATCTTCATTTACTTCCTGACCCTCCAGCACAGTTTTTTCATTTCCCTTTTCAGAAAGTCAGATGATAAAGAAGCCCAAACAACCTTTCCAAGTCACATATGACCCTGACTGCTCTCAAGTGCACATTGTGCTCCGGGCAGACAGAATTTCTCAACACCTTTTTTTCATAAGGAATGAATCTAATAGAAAAAAACCCAGTTAAAATCCAAAAATCAGTCATGTGCAGTATCCCACTGCATTACCAAGGTGATGTAATTACAAGTAGCATCCAATTCTCATGCTGGTTGAGAGTTATTAGTTTTGCTCTACTACAGTTTGGAAAAAAAATAATTAAAAAAAAAATCAAACTTCATTACAGTGAAAACGAATATCAAGGGGAGTGATTGCAACTCATGTCTATTCATTTCTTTCCCAGCTGCTTTTAAAGACTCATTTACCCAAACTGGAATGAAGCACCAAATATTGTCATGTTTGGTGTACAGGTTCCTGGATGTTTCAGTGCATTCTTTCTTTCAAGGTTTAAAACCAGTTTTCACTGAATGCAAGTTTCCAAAAAAACAAACCCCACCCTTTTCCCAGCATCTACAGGAAACTTGTCCATAAAATTGTCTCACAGGGATGACAAAACATGAACTTCATGGGTTTTTTTTTTCCTGAGCAAGCTGGGCTTCACTTTGGGCAGCATCTCCACTCTCACAGATTTTCCAAGGAGGTTCTGTGGTGGGTGAAGCTCTAAAAACTGTAGTTTGACTTCTACTGGGCTAGAATTCCCTAAACATCACACAAGTTTACTTTCCAGCGTGAGAAGTCCCACGGAAATGGCAAGATACTGACAGAGTTTAATAACAAAAAAATCAAGATTAATCTGTCACACGGATCCACAATAGAGACAACCCTTAAAGGCCTGAGTGGCTGCACAAAACATTTCTCCTTCTCATTTTGAGTGTTACTCTCAAAGTATGGTAAAACAAAACCAAACCAAAGCAATCTACATTTTAAAGAGCTTCATTATGGAGGAACCACTGAAAATTCAAAAGCAAGGAAAGATCAGTGCTTTGTGCCTCTCTTGGCACCTGGGGAGCCACTTTAAGGCCCTGCACTGGGAGCAGGTTTTTATTCATATATAATATGGACCTGTAAAATAACTCCTGGATCAAACTGCAGCACAGCAGCAAATACATTTAAGGCAGTAAGTGCTATCAGAAACAACACCAAGATGGACTCAAGCCCACACACCTCTTACTATTTTTATTTACTTATTTCTAAGGCAATAGCTTCTGCCCCAACGGGTAGCACTGAAGAAAATTATCCCTTCATAGTTAAATAGCAAACAAACAAAATTAGACCTTCTGGGCTCATTTTGTGCACACGAGGCTTTCAGTCTGTACAAGTACAGTGGCCTCCAACAGGAATGATTTCAGATTTCGTGCCATTAAAGCCTCATTCTTAACACTGCTCAGCTCGCATGAGCTGCATTTTCTTTATATTGATAAAAGCCATCACAACGTCCTCACCCCTTTCTTTTCAAAAAACCTCCAAACTTCCATTTGGATTGTGACATTTGTTGCCACAATCCCTGTCAAACACTGATTCAAACACTAAAATTATCATTTCAGCACTTATTTTTCAGTGCTAAAAACCTGAATGAAGGTTTTGGAGTGTTTTGAGGTTTCTTTTAAACTCCTTGCTTCTACAGGGATGAACATTTAATTTTTTAGAGATGCTTTCTACAGCTTTCATCTAACTAAAATATTTCTTCCTTCAAAGGCCAAGGAAAAGCCTTATTAAAGCAAAAAATGATGTTCATTAAACATCATATTTATCTACATATACAAATCAGACTATCAATAGTAATTTTTTTTAAAAGTAGACTCCTTTATTTCATGGCAGATCTCATCTAAATATGAATCTTCCTGTAAGAAATAGTAAATTTTAAAGGCAGCATCTTAAGCTTTCAAATATATCTAATATTTCTGTTTATTAAATTATTAAATTTCTGAAATTCCAGCTTTGCTTTCTTGGCTTTAAGCAGAATATATTTCCTCATTTTGAGAGTCAATTAGCCTAAATGTAGGTGTGAGTATATAACAGGTTAGTAACAAACTACCTGTCTCCCTCAAAAACCTACTGCTAAAGGCAAAAAGGGTTAAGAAATTACTGAAAGAGCTGCTGTGCTGTTTCTAAGCTTATTTAGAGAGTGTAACTAGTCTTTCAGCCTTAGATGAACAAATTGAGGCTGGAAAGGACCAGAGTAGAGAATGGTTTGCCCCAAGAGCCCCACACTAAAGCACAGCAGGTCCCACCTGCCAGCAGCAGGGGCTTTGATGGGATCTGTGCAGCAGGGCTGGGCTCCATATCCAGGGAAAACCAAGCCTTTGAGTCGTGACAGATTTTCCTCCCATCACTGGGAGGTGACCTTTGCGCCCACAGCTCTGCAGCTCCATTTAACAAACGCCTCCTGAATTATAGAAGAGAGCCTCTCTCCGAGGGATTTGCGTCCTGCGGATCACAAGAGCCTTTCCTTCCACTCTGAAGCCAACTTTGCTGCCAGGCACAGTAGTCCTGTGGAAAACCTCGCTGTGAAAAAGTTATTTAAAAAGGGACACTGTGCTTTGCTTGGTCTCTGAGCAGCCAGAAACAACAGCAGTTTTCTCTTTGACAAGCTGAGTGCCACTCACACACACTCCCAAAGCACACCCAGCACTGGCAGGGCTCAGGGAGTGGAGAGAGAAGCCTTGATGGGCAAGTAATTACTGCAGGCTGTGGACTGAACCCCAGCATTTGGCAGGGCCCCAGAAACCTCCCAGCGTCTCACTGCCCTTCCTGTCCTTTGTCCAAAAGGTACTGACTTGTGCAGAAGCTCATGTAGATATTACTGTGGAAAATAACATCCACAGGGAAATTCTCACTGCAGTTGCAGCATTTTTGTTTCCCCCCATGCTGCAATATTTGAAGAAGGCACAAGTAACTAAAAGGAACTTGACCAAGGCCCTGCCTCACATCTGTACAGTCATCTGTCCATACACACAATTTATCTGTTTATATAGACAACTGTCTGTACTAAGCTCATTACTAGGATTTTACATATCTTACTTAAGATGGAATGGCATTTTAACAGTGTAACTATTTGAACAAAAGTACCTGAGACTTGTTTTAATATTAGGTTTATGTATCTACTATTTGAACCTATTTCAAGACCTCCCTTCATTTCCCAACAAATTATTGCCAGAGCTACAGTACATGACACTAAAGCATTCACACACTATGAGCAGTCCAGTTTATATTCCAAGACTGCTTGCTTTAATCCAAGTTTAATTTTAATATGACCTGTTCTTCCTGAAGGAAGAAAACATGGATCAGCAGAAAAATTAAATCCCAAGAATAGGACAATGAAAACAGAGTTGGTCTTGAAAAAGTAGAGTTGAACTTTCTGATAGAATCGCAGAATTGTTTAGGTTGGAAAAGGCCTTTAAGGTCATCGAGTCCAATCATTCCCCAGCACTGCCAAGCCCTCCACTAAACCACGTCCCCAGGCACCACATCTTCAAACACCTCCAGGGATGGGGACTCAACCACTTCCCTGGGCAGCTGTGCCAGGGCTGGACAACCCTTTCCATGAAGAAATTTTCCCTAATATCCCATCTAAACCTCCCCTGGTGCAACCTGAGGCCATTTCCCCTTGTCCTGTCCCTTGTTCCCTGGGAGCAGAGACCAAACCCTGCCTGTCTTCAGCCTCCTGTCAGGGAGTTGCAAAGGATGAGAAGGTCCCTCCAAGCTGCTTTTTCTCCAGGAAGAGCTTCCCCAGGTCCCTCAGCTGCTCCTGGTACTCCAGACCCTTCCCTGGACACACTCCAGCCCTTCAGTGTCTCTTGCCCTGAGGTCCCAGACCTGGACACAGCCCTTGAGGTGCCTCAGCAGTGCCAGCACAGGACAATCCCTGCCCTGGTCCTGCTGCCAAACTATTCCTGATCCAAACTAGGTGCCCTTGGCCTTCTTGCCCCCTTGAGCTCACATCCAGCTGCTGTCACCAGCACCCCCAGGGCTTTTCCAGCCCCTCTGCCCCAGCCTGGAGCTGCAGGGGGTTGTTGTCACAGCACCCAGCACTTGGCCTCGTTGAACTTCCTACAACTGGCCCCAGTCCATGGATCCAGCCTGCCTGGATCCTTTCCTACCCTCAAGCAGATCAACAGTCTCACACAAGGTGCTGTCATCTGCTGCCAGCACGAGTGATGGAGTGACCTTGTCAAGCCTCCTTTCATTGCCAGTGAAAGCCATTTGGCTGGTCCCCTGTACCACCTGCAGCCACCCCCCCTGTGTGCACCCCAGGGAGCAGCCCAAGCCCATTAGCTGACAATTCCAAGTGATCAGCAGCCTCCACTGCTTCACTGCTCTGTTTTTCAGATGCCTCTGTTTGCCTGAGCACTGATGCAGGGCAATCAAAATGATCACAAGCGGGGCAAACCTCGATGTAAAGAGTTTAGAACACCCCAGCTAAGTCCAACATTCTACCCTGCACACTTCCCATGCAGCACCCCAAAATCAAGGGGGGGACAGAACACCACCTTTCTCATAGAGGGTCTTTGCTTCCAGAAAAAATTGGCAATCCTAGTGCTCCAGTGATGAAGGATAATTAAGTAAGTATTAAACAAGTATGGAAGTGTTGCTCTAAATAGTCTCAGCAGGCTGAGTGCTCACCAGTTCCCATCACCAAAATTGTTGTGCAGCAAATAACCAGAGCATGTAAGTGTTAGCTAAAATAGCGAAGCACAGACTTGGTTTTGAGAACTGGAATTAGTACATAGGTGCTAATGCACACACACTGGGGTGACATGAAAAACCAACAAAGGGCAGGGTGTTCTATTTGATGCCCTTTTCATTAAATCCCTGCAATGTCACCTAACAGGAACTTGCAGCGAGGGTTGCACTGTTCTGCCAGCAAACTTTGGGTTTGCCAGTGGAACAGATTGCAGCTGACAGGTGGGAAAAGCCATCCTTGCAACCACTGTGCATCTGAGTAATTCCATTTTCTGCTGATTCTTAATTTAGTACTTCCATGGTTCCCAGGCCAGCACAGCACCCACTAATTGTGCACCTGAAATTCCCTTTGCAGTAATGAAGCAAGTCCTGCCCCTTGGGCTCATGAAGGCAGCTGCCACAAAGGCTCCAAGTGAGTCAGAACAGTGTCAAAGTGACATCTGGTTCTGTAAGGACCAGAACATTTTACTTGCCATCAACTACTGCCTCCATCCTTCCTGCAGTTCCCACTCTAAATGCCTGTGGTGAAAGGTTTTCCTTCGGGATTCTGCTTTTAAAAACAGTCAAGTTGCCAATCCAAAGTGGAATCAAAATGGATATAAACCCCAGAGATTGTTATTTGGCCTCATACCTGATGCAAATATGTATCTAAAACCAGATATCAGTCTGAACTTCTGGATATCTACAGACTGAAGAGAGGATTTCACTGGTGATTAAGAAAAGCAGTGTCTGATCTCATGTGAGCTCCCAAATGCTGTCCTGATAGCTATTTAATAGACGTATTTCTCACTATCTACTACTTTTATATAATTCAAGTCTTAACACATAGGTGCTGTATTTGTCTTCCCAACATTCCTAAGGAGTCACATGGACACCAGGCCCTCAGAGCAAAACAGGAGCTCTGGTCCAGGATAGTCAGGTCCAAGGGCTGAACTAGGAGACAACGTTTTCAGAGGAACTGATGCATATTTTGAAGGGGTCTGCAGGGTCAGGTGAGCTCTAGAGGTTCACATGTCAAATAAATACCAGCTTGGCTTTTAAAGGGGAATTACCTGTGCAAAACAAAGCATAAAGCATCTTTCTTTAGGTGCCACTTGGACCTCTGGGTTTCCTGCTCACTCACCCACATGGCAAGGCAGACACTGAGGGATTTGGGGTGAAGCCTGATAAACATTTACAGGGTTGGTGAGTAGCTCATTCCTCTGAACCCTCAAATGGCTTTTGAACCTTCACCAAATTTGTGTTCGGGGCGGCTGGGACACTGTGCATTACAGGGGAAGTGATTTAGAAAACTGAGAAGCATTTTAGCAGTTCAGTCATTTCCTCTTAATGTGAAATCACAATCCCATCCAAGCTGGGTATCCTACTAATGAAACGAAATGGGCACTGACTGACTCAGTCAATTCTGCATCTGTGCTGTCTCAGAGTGCATTAGCCAGCAGTTATTCAGTGTTGATAGCACCATTCCAAAAAGTTTACATCTCCTTTTTATATTCTCCCTCTGCATTAGTTTCTTGAAAGGCTCATTTTAAAACAGAACCAATTCCAGCATTGCGTGTTATTATAATATTTGCACTTGTGGTGGGGAAAGTGGTTTCAAAATAAAAACATATTTAAAAAATAAACACTATAAACAAAACTACTGACAGCAGTACAACTGACATGAATCTCATTACTGCTGTATTTAAAAATAATAATAATAAACCTGTGGTTTTTTTTCAGAACCAGCAGGCATGACAAGAGTGACACATCTGAAAGGAGGCCCTCTGTCCACAGCCTATTTGAGAAACATGGGGTATAATGCAACCTTGTTACCTACAAACATTTTCCAAGTAATTATTCCTGAAGCAGATCTGCATTGCTGTTTAATCACGGGTGACAGGCTTCCCCTGATAAGCTCCAAGCAATTTGTGAAAGAAGCCTTTCTGCTTGAACATGTCCTGAAGATGGGGAGGGTGAGGAGGTCAGAGTTTCCCTCAGTGGGGTTACACTGCACAGATAATTAAACCTGGCAGATGTCTTTGTCTTTACCACTGACATTAACTCAGAGCCAAACTTCCAGGCAAGGATGCTCAGCACAAGGCTGCCACCTGAGCATTTCAAATGACTGTCCAAGCCATTGAGCATTTACAACTTTGCAATCTGTCAGCCTAATTTTGACAAGATACCAGATGTCAATACCTTCATACCCCAAGAATGATAAAGTTTGTGCCCATGAGACAGTCTTTGAACAGAGATGAGACTTCACATCCGACTTCCTTGGAATTAAATACATTATTAGGTGAGACCTGATACCTTTATCAGCACCTTATGCAAAATTCTGTATCTTTGTGCCAGAAATGTGAGATTAAAAAAAGTATATGTTTATGATCTTCCTCATTCCAGTCACGGAAAAAATTATTTCCATTACCAGATAGAAGTAAAATACATCAAGAACTTTCCACACATACCTTCCCTTAAGCTAAATATGCTATCCATTTTCTGCTTCTGAATCCAACTGAAATTAAGTGGGTTATCTGAACATTTCCACTTTTAAACTGAGGAAGGCCTCATCATGTGGATGGGATTCTCTCCCTGTAATATTCTGATAAGCTCCTTCTTATCCTTGCAGCAACAACCCAATATAGATCCTTATAAATATATCACTTAGTCTAGACAGGGTGCCTACTCTCAGGAACACCCTGAGAGCCACCAGCAACAACTTCCAGCACCCACACAGCTGTCTGAGGATGTCAGCAGAGAAAAAAAAATGGAGCAGAATTGTTCAGGGCACTGGAAATCATTATTGAGCAGGGTGTTTATATTTATGGCCCTGATTGAGAGAATACATTTATTTAAATCAAGCAGAAATGAAGTACCTCTTCAAGAAAGAGTTAATTAATGTCCAGGCTAATTCTAGCTGGGCAGCTTCAGAAATAAAGTGGAAATCACACCATTTCATCCCAATTCCAATGTACAAATGCACCAAAGGTTATTGTCACATAACAGACTCAGATCCCAGTGAAAGGCAATGGACTTAAGCAAAACAGAAGCTGTTGGCAGTGGTCTGTAGTGATTTTTTAAAAAAGATGTAAAAAAAAAGCACTTCCCCTACCTCACAGCACACACTACAGTCTCCACATGAAGGCAGTTTCCTGGGATTCCTACGAGCCTTTGAGCAGATCTGTGTAAACATAATAAAAAAACAGAAATGGGGAAAAAAAAAAATAAAAAAATCACTGATTGTAAAAGAAGGGTAACAAAAGAAAAATAAATCAGCAGTGAAAGAGCAGGAGACAAACAACAAATAGCAAAGTTAATGATGCTGCAGGAAGTGTGAGGTACTGACAGCAGGGCAGAGCAGCCCCTCTGCAGGCCAGGGCTGTTGGCTCCTGATCACAATTCCACAGCTCGTCCCCAGCCCTGGGTGACAACAGGGCTTAAATAAAGCTTAGCAAGGAAACGGGTTTTATCACCAAGACTACACACCACACTCAGGGAATTATCTCCTTGGGTAGTCAAAGAAATTTTTATCCATTTCATTTGGCTCCAGACCCGGGCTGTAATGATTGATTTCCAGAGGAATGCTGCCAAATCCTATTGTTCTCCTGGAAACAATAGGAGAAAGCTTGAAAAAACGCCAGGGAGACTTTTTTTCAAATGTGTTTAGATACAGGGAAACCCCTCAATGACTAGTAATCAACTCCTGGTCTGCCACACCTAAGGTTTTCTTATCATTTCTTTGATCTGAAGATAACAAAGAAGCTTTTAATCTGTTTTAACAGCTCGGTCACATTCCAAATCACCTGATTATTCCATAAAACTACTTTATCCTACAAGAAAACCCCCACAATCTTGCTCATATACCAGTTACTAGTAACAATAAGGTTACTACCACACTATTTTATACTACTAGTTAATGTAGCATTAAGTGAATGCAAATAAATTAGATTATTTTGATGGTAATTCAGTATTGTAGTCGAAGACAAACAAACCTATAGGATCAGCTCATACAACTGAAAGAATATACCATGAAAATGCTGGATAATTAACTGGTTATGGCCAAAAGGCCAACAAGAAATCCAGAATAAAGGCAGAGGATTTAAAAGAACAGGGTAATGTGTCTAGATTTAAATGCTTGTGTTACCAAAATACCATAATAAAAAATATCAAGCAAAAAAGAATGTGTAATGCTGAAGCTGGAGGAACAGACTCAGATGAATGCAAATGAAGGCATTCCAATTATCTTATTAAACGTTCTGGTTTAAATAGATCCTGACTTTAATAAATATTCTTACTATCCTCAGGTTTTAATTTTCCATTCTTAAAGTTTGAGTTGGATTATCCATCAAGGTCAACTCAGGATCTATGCTTTAAATGGAAAAAAGGTATGGGGTCTGCCTGGTTGGTTCCCAGTTAATGAATTAAGTAACCAAAACTGAGGAATCCACTCAGATGACAGAAGAGAGCAGGTTATGACATCACTGTGTGGTTTCTCAGCCATGACTGAATATTATCAGACCCAAAGAGTGAACCACGACGGGGACACTGCCACACAGAGGGAATAAATCAAGGGAGCCTTCCACCTCCACACCCTGCCTTTCTCCCTCCACCTGCACTGTTATGTTCTTATTTTGCTGTTTATCACCCCAGCAATTCACAGCACTAAAGCAGAGTTGCAGCCTGATGCTGATGGAACTGTGGAGCTCAGCTGGACAGAGAGGGCTGGGTTTGTGATGTGGCATCACCAAAAAACGTGAACAGCAGCTGATCCTGTGTAGGAAGGAGAAAACTGCCTCTTCCTCCAGCTCCTGTGCCCTCAGACCCCTTTGGTGGCTGATTCAGCACCAGAAGTATATCCTTTCTCTCCCCTGAGTTATCTTTATGCCTGCTCAGCTGTTTGAATCAGTTCAGGAGGACAGAACTTACTTTCTCTGAAGAAAGTAAGCAGTGAGAACACACAGCCAAGGAGCACCAAACACAGGGAAAGGAGTAGATCAGAAACAGAGGAACAACTTTTTGGAAGCTGTTTCCTGCTGCATGTAACAGCAGACAAAATAGAATGGCTGCACCTATAACTGTATTGTTCTCCTTCCAAATTAGGAATGGAAAGATGAGTGATAAAAATCAGATGATTCAGATTAATCATAATTTTTGCTAGGACGAAGCTGGCATAAATTCAGTTTTTCCTGAGTTTAGAAGCACTTAGTATCCATTTAAATGAGTAAACACTCGGGATTTCCATGAGCCAACAATCCCTTTACCAAAACCAGGCTTGTAAAATAAACCCCAAATACATCAAACAAAAGCCCGTCCAATATTTAGGTGTCTGCACAGAGAAGAGGCTGAGTGACACCTCAGTGCTCTTGAATTTTAAAAATTTAGTTCTCAACCAAGCTGTACATCTGATCTTACTCAGGTATTTCCACTGAAGTGAACATTTAACATGTATAATGGTATTTGTTCCACAACAGTAGGACCTCTGAGCTTCAATGGAACACGCAAGCATCCAACAGATGTCCTGCCAAACAGAATTCCAGTCTAAATCAAGTCTCAGCCCATGGATACAGAGGCAGAAGGACCAGAAAATAAAGATTCAATACTGCATTAGTCACTGCACTCAGTTTATCAGTGATGCCTGGTTTGCTTACAAATGGGATAAGAGAGGTCAAGGGAAAGACAGGAATAATGAAATGTTTGGAGCTTCTACACACAGAACAGGGGCCTTCCTCCTAATTTGAGAGAAGAAAGCTAAAATAAGCTGAAATACAAAAGTATAAAATTAAGCCAAACGTTCTATTATACTTAGATCTGCTGTACAATTGCTGTAAAATTGCACCACATTAAAGGGGTGGAAAACATCACAGGTTTGACAAGTGAAGGCTCATGCAGTTTTAAAACCCTGAATCTACTCTGTTTCTGGGGGTTGCTTCAGAATAGAAAACACTTTAGATTTTTTTTTTTCATATACTGACCTTCATTGGTTTTTCTGTCTCCAAAATTTTTCTTTTAATGCATATCACACATCAATAAAATACATTCCTCATTAAACTTTTTTTTTTCTTTGAGATAGTCATTGATTTCTACCAAGGATGTGAAAATAGAGCCATCCAGGCTGCACAGAAATGCTTCCATGCAGAATTTAACTTGGGTTTGGGGATTTTTCTGAGCCTCCAGGCAGTAATTTACTGAGGTTCATTTAATCAGCTGAGGTGCTATTATGGGAACAACCAGCTGAAGGAAGTTTATTTCTAATAACCTTCAACAAATCCATCAGAGAATACTCCTTCACATATCCATATTACAAGTATTAAAATAGACAGTAATCATTTTATAGTTATACAAAGTCCTATATTCATTCCTAGAGTTCTAGGATCAAGAATTAAAGAAACTCAGTGATGTGGTTCATTAAGTATTAAAGTGTGGTTCAGCTTCTAGCCTGGAAATTTAAATTTTCACTAAAAAAACCTCACAAGAACCTTATTCTGTGCCTGAATATGGTTTAAAATATAATACAATGTATGAAATTGCAAGTGACACACAAATATCTTTGCTTTGAACAGTTAATTGTCTTGCATTTTACTCCAAGATACACAGCATGACCTAAAGGACAAAACTTCTTAGGCCCAGTTTCTAATTTCCTTTGCTTATTTAGGCTGGGGCCTTTAGGGTATAGCTGAGCACAAGTTATCAAAATACAAATAAATATCAAAATACTCTGTGGTAAAATACAAAGTCCTGTACGGAGGCATACAACACACATACCAGTATATTACAAAGATGACTTTAAACTACTTCTTTACATCTGTTAGACGTTCCTTGCCTTCCTTGTGATCCATTTACAACCAAATTCCCATTTAAAAATCAAAATGCTGCAGGGTCTAATTACCGAGGCTCAGATTAGTACTTATTATTCAATCATTCATCTGTATAGTCGTTAATCCCAAGCTTGGAGGTTTTTCACCCAGAAAAAAAAAAGAAAAATAAAACAAACCCACAAAACAAAATTCAGATTTTAATTAGGCTATTTTGAATATTATTGAAATTGGAAATCCTTTTCTCTTGCAGCAAGTTGCTCTTTTTTTTTTTTTTTAAGAACTCTTTTCAAATAGAACAAAATCTTTCCTTCCCAAATGAAGATCAGCATCACTGGACAGTGATTCTACCCAGTCAGGCAGTGATTCTACCCAGTCAGGCAGTGATTCAAGTCAAGCAACAGTACCACAGATTCTGCCCAAAATAAACTTACCACAACAACTTTAAGAAGTATGGGGGAAGCAGAGATGTCTGTTAGCACAGGACTATGCAGCAGTAAGAGGAAAAAACATCAGGAATGAAGAGTCCTTACCCAAAATTGCTGGAAGGCTGTAAAATTAGATGAATTAGCTGCTCCTTCACATCAGCTCGTCAGTTTAGCTCTAGTATAAATGTTTATCACACACAGCACTTGAACAGCTCTATTTTGGTCCCCCTGCCCCAGAACAGCCAATTTATAGTGGTGGGAGCCAGAGCTGCACCTTTTCACACCTGAACAGCTTCAGCTGTGCTTCCTTAGTTCAGTTTGGCAGCTGCAGGTGGGGGTTTGCCCTGAAAAATCAGGGACAAAGGGGCTCCAGCTGCTCCCTGGGCTGGGACAACAGGGAGGGTGCTCAGGCACTGGCAGGGGCTGCCCAGGGAGGTGGTGGATCCCCAGCCCTGGAGGTGCCCAGGGAAGGCACCTGGACGTGGCACTGAGTGCTCTGGGCTGGGGGACAAGGTGGCCATCGGGCACAGGGGGGGACTCCACGACCCTGGAGGTCTTTTCCAACCCCAGTGATTCTGGGGTTCCGTGAGAATAAAGATCTCAACCTCATCAAGAGATGCATCACAGCAGATTTATTTGTGATGCAGAGGAATGAAGATGTGCGTAGGGACTCAGGCAAGCAAAGAAAATGGTTTTATAAACTTAGATGCACTGTAATCTTAAAACCACCAAATTTGACATCAACGAGGATAAATTTGTCAACATAAACATAGGAAATGTATTGGAGCAACAAAGTGCCCAAATAATTCTTTTTATTTGTCTCTGTTGCATAAAACATCAAAATAATTTCTTTTTTTTTTTTTTTCCACTTGGGTCTGTTACTTAACACTGCAGGAATGTTAGGTATTATTTTCTTCCATTTGACCTGCAATAAAACCCAGGAAAAATACGGATTAAATGGAATGGAACATTACTGCCATTTTAAAGGCCACAGCTCTGTGAAGACGTGAAGGTGCAATGCTTCAGTTGTAACAATATAGATTGGTATGCACAAAAATTAATAATTTCTCCCTAAATAATTACTGATCTTCTTTGCACAGCTCTTAAGAACTTGCAGTCTTCCTGCAGGATCTCCCTGGCTGGAGCACATGCCTGCTCTGTAAGTGTGACCTTGTTTGAAGAAGACATCATTTTCTATTATCACTCCCTCAGAATTAGAAATCCATAACCTTCTCCTTCCCTGCCAGTTATAAAAAGTGCCATTACAAATGGGTACACTCATGTTGCGTGTGCAGGTTCCCTTTAATACAGTGCAATTCTTTATTCATACTCCATTTCCTTTTTATAGGCCGAGTTCCCAGCGGAGTCTTGCACTTCTCAGAAATATCCTTGCATGCTGTACCAATCTCCTAAAAAAACCCAGTAAGTGGAGATGAAAACTAGTCTCTGCTGAAGTTCCTGCTTGGGCAGCGTGGCCTCGTGCAGTAGTTTTGACTACACTGCTTTGGTAGCTGAGTTTCGTCCAGAAAAGTGAACTTTGTCTTTTTTTTGTTTTAAAAGGCACGAGACAGCACAAGTCTGGAGTGTGGGCTGTAGAAGAGGGCTCCTTTTGCCTGAGGACTGGTGTGTTAATTAGAATGAGACTAGCACAGCAAAAAGTTGATTCCCTTTGCAATATGTTTTTGCCTCTCTGCTGCAGGAATCTGTTTTCACAGAAGCAGCTATTTATGAACCAAGTTGTCGTGTTCTGTCAGGAAATCCATGACTGTTCCTCTTCTCTGACGGCTGCTCCTTCTGACTGCACCCGTGGCAGTTTGCCTCAGGATGGCTGTATCCATCTTTTGCACTAAGAAACATCCTTGATTTTGACTCCCCTTTCATCTTGTGGCACAAAGCCCATCCCATCTTCAGGGGAAGTCCTAATTCTTAGCTGTGCTGTTCACATCATTAAAAAACACCCTCTGCTCCCTGCTTACTCCCTGTTTTAACAAAGCATGAGAACAGTCCTACCAGCAGCTGTTCTCTCCTGGGCAGTGCTTCTCAGAAGGAGAAATAATGGATACAGTCACCACCTAAACCTCGTGTACAGATGGCAGGGATTGGAAACACGGGTGAGGAACTCCTGCTTTGAGCTCTCCTTTCCAGTGGAGTTCAGGCACTTGCACATGATTGGGTTTTATAGCAGAGCTTTACATTCCTTTGTCCCTTGAAATTCTGAGACCAAACTACGTGATCGTTATTCCACTTTCCTCTCTGTGACAGAGAACCCTTCCTGAGCTGGATGTGGGAACCAGCTCTTTGATAAAGTGGGCAGCAGAAAATGGGAAGTTATAATTACTCGAGAAGAACCCCTGTTTTTTGTTAAGTTGTGATGGTCAGAACAGGCAAAGGTAAATACCTCCCCCTGCAAATATGTCTTTCCAGTGTTACCTGAGCTCAAAGCTACTTTTCCTAACGGGGAGCAGGGAAAGGTGGAGTGACCTTTGAGATTAGCTCTAAAAAGCTGCATTTCTTGCTTAAAGCCAGTCTGGAGCCAGTGCTTAATTATATATGAAAGAGTAGGAAGGTAATGAGGGTTGTGAGATAAAAGAACTTATATTGGTGCACGTGCACTGCTGGTAAGACAGTAAGAGATACTGGCAGAGTGGGGACCAGTTGGCTTTCAAAACTCAGTCTTATTTTATTGGACTTACAGTTAGAGAAGTGTAAATATCTTCAGACTTAATGATCAGCAGGATTATGAAGTTAATGAGGATCTTCAAATATCTCAGCAATGCATTAATTTTTCAACCTTAAATCATTCAGCTAAAATTTCCAATTATAAGCTTCTCAGGCTGAAATCCTGGCTCCAGCACAGTTAAAATTAGTTTTCTCATCGACTTTGACGGAATCTGGACTTCACTTTTTGATGTGTGTATCATTCCTGCGAACCTGTGTGTGTGCACACTTGTGTGTTTTAAACATCCCTGAGATTCTGTTGTCACCAGGTGATTCCCAAAGACTGAATATGCTTTAGAAGTCATGTAACCCATCTGTCTAGGACATAGCTCAAGCCCTATATATGATTTTTCTTAGGTTTTCTTAATGACTCCACTAGCAAGGCAGAGACCCAGATGTCATTCTGGAGCCAGCACAGGGTAGGAACAAGCAATCAAGCTGCATTCTGAAGAGAGATGCAGACCAGAAGGCTGGAAAGGCAATTTTGGTGATGTTTGTCCCTGTGTTACTGACTGTGAACCAAAAAAAAATCCCCACAAGTACCCTGGTGAGTGAAGCATGAGAAAGCAATGAGGCCCTCAGTCACACTGGTAATTTAATGCACACTAAATTAGTTTTGATAGAATTCCTAGCTTTCCTTCTGCTTCTGTTTTACACAGTTTCAAAATCTGGACAGGAAAGTGGGTGGAATAAGAGAAATTAATGGCTGTTATGTCATCCAGCATTTTGAGGCAGGCCAAGCTGCAGCACTCATGTGGCAGCCACCACCTCTTACTGATTCTGGAGCTTGGAGAGGCACAAACTCCCCTGGACAAGGAGCCTTCTGGAGACCCTCAGGCACAATCACCCTGCTGCAAACCTTCCGCTCTGTAAAGTCCAAGCTGCCCTGAAGAGCAGCAAAAATATATTTTAGCAAGACCAAGATGCCTAGACTTTGATCACTGCCCTTTTCGAGAGTCACATTTAGGAACCTGGATCTCAAAGTTAATTTGTTTGGGCACAATTATCAGTAAAAGCTCCTTGATCCACTCGAGAGCCTAAAGCAGCAGCATAAAAACACCCTTCAGTTCTCTCCAGTAATAATTCCCTCTTCGGATTTAGTTCAGCTGAAATTCATTTCTTAGGGAAGAAGCTCCACCAAAAAGAAAAAAAAAGGAATTGTATGTTGAGGCTTGGCATGCCTATTTGTTTCCTAAGTGTATGAAGCATTCAAACAGATCATCAGGCTGCCTCCTCCAAATGTTTTCTGATGTTCACCAGAGTAGAAAGGACACAGCTGAGAGCTGCCAACCTTTTTTTCCCATATGTTGCTGGTGCAATGACTACTGTAAGTGCACACAGTTCTTGCACATTTGACCTGCCCCTGTTACTCTTCCTAAGAGTGACAATTCTCTTTACAGGGAGAAAATCAGGCTGCTCACCATGGAAGGTATTACTGGGGTGATGTGATATATGCATGACCCAGAACTCTCTGTAAGGGGTGCCCAGACATACCTGAGGTAACTTTAAATGAGATAGCTCAGGTACAGACAGCACAATTGCAGCAGAATGGAGCTCAGCACAGGCTCGTTCACCCATTTTGACAATCCTCAGTTAGCTATAAAGCAAAAGTCTCACTGCCTGGAAGGCTGGCAAAGGTTTGTGTCCAGTTGTCTGCCATGAGAAGGGTAGAAATATGTATAAATATATATCTTAATCAGCTATACACATATATGCTTTACGCTTTTTTATTTACATAAAACCTATTTGCTTTATATAAAATCTATTTTTTTCTTTATATAAAATCTATTTTTTTCTTTATATAAAATCTATTTTTTTCTTTAGGAGCTAAAACATTCACGAGTACCAGGTAAAGTACAGTTAGGATTGTGTTTTGGGTGAAGCACAGCAACAGGCACAGACCATGAGACAACAGATAGGCTGGAGATGTGCTCTTGCTTTCATTCCCCTTTTCTGCCCACTCCTACCCTCTGAGAGCATTTTCCTCAGTGATTTTGGCTGTATTCTGTTTTAATAGCCAGTGCTAACCCTGCTCAGCAGCAAATGCTGTCCTGGGGGTGAAGAGGGGAGCATCCATTCGTTTCCTTTACTCGGGAATATCCAGCCTGATGTTGGCAGTGAGCAGCAGCCTTACCTGCCCTGTTTGATGGGCTCTGGAAAACCAAACACTCAAGGAGCTCCTTCAGAATATCTATAGGCAAGAGGAACTCAGGAGGTGAGCCAGTGAGAATGGAATGCATATCAATAACTTCCTAAATACACTGGAGGGAGAAACATCTTGCTGATCTTATACTGGGGACAAAGATCACACAGAAGCACGGTTTAAATATTAAATAAGGAAAGGGGTTTTTTGTAATGTTAAACTGAAGGAAGGGATTAGTAGATGGCAATGATGCATTTCTTCTACTTCAGTGGAAATATTCAAAATTCATATTCAATGAAGGTTCAAATTTCATGAATATTCAAAGTTGCTGAGGATTTTTTTAAGGCACAGAAAAATAAGCTCTGTCTCTTTGCTTTCTGGTTTGGGCAAGTGTTTTCAAGGAAGTACAAAATCTAAAAAGTTTCCCAGACTCATAGTGAATGTGTGTATAAGACACATTGCTAAGCATCCATACCCTCCTCCATGAAAATAAGGGGTGTCATTTTTAATTTCTGAGTAGTGTTTAACACAGCAGTGAAATGCCCTTTGTGCTACCCCTGTAAGAGCAGTGGTGCACAAAAACCTCAGCAGAAGATATCACCAGTCAGTCAGGTTCTTTCCTGATGGATTTACTAAATGACAGATTTAAGAGGTGGAATCTGCTATAAATCTAAAAAAAAAAAAAAAGCTGACATATTTAATGCAGATTAAAATACTTTTCACTCACTGTAAAAAATAAGATATTTATTTGCTTGTCTTAACTTTTTCTATGCCAGGTGACATAACTCTACTGCACTGTTTGGCACATTGTAGATACAGATATATGGACAGAGCACCACAGAATATTGTGCTGTGACCCCATAGCAGTTATAAATTTATATAATCATGCCCTTTTTACCCAGGAACTTTGTGCTGAATTTACTGTGGTGCAGGAGCAGGGCTGTGTTGGCTCTCTCTGGATATCTGGTCACTTTAAAGCTGAAGATCAAACAAAGTATTCATGGTTTCTATCACATTTTCAAAAGACAGCGAAGAAGATTAGGGGGGAAAAAATATTTTTTTAAATGAAAGGATATGAGCTCCTAAGAGGAGCAAAGAGACATGGAATGACAAAGGGTGAGTGATGGAAAGGAAGTGCTTGGGGTCTGTCTAAAGAGAAAGCACCTTTTCTTCTGCAAGTGTGGTCTAGGTACTTTTTTCTTGTCACATTCATGTGTTTTGAGCAGTTAGAGATGGAAAGCAAATGCAAAAGAATAGAAACAATGCCGTGTTTTTGGAGCAGGAACCCATTCCCATGGAATGTTCTTTCGTGGGGGAACATGCTGAGAAAACACAGTGACAATGACAGCATTTGGAGCTCAGGAATGCTTCAAATTCTATTCCTTTTGCTTTTGTTTTAACAGATCCTCTTGTAAATAACTGCCTTTTGGGTCAGTAATTACAATGCGAAGCAATCAGCGCCTCAAATCCTTTCCCCTTCCTGAAATTCAGTTTCAGAGAGATGAAAAAAGGGGGAGCATAACTGCATTTAGGATTCCTTCAGCCCTTGCTTCCAGCTCTGCTTCTACAGATTGATCCCCTGGGGCACTTCATTCACCTCTCCCAGGATTTCCCACTTTAGGAGACGTGGTCAGTTCTGGAGTTCAGCTGCTGGGCTGACTCCTGGGGTTTGGCTGCTTTTTCCTGCATCCTCATGCAGTGCAGGGCTTGAGTTCCACCTCTGGCTAAACGAAATCCTCCCTTCTGCTGTTGTTCTTTGCTGTGTCTGTTCTCTGATAGTTCACCCCCAAATGCTTGGTTTTACACATAATTTCTTAAAACGTTCTGTAAACAGATGCATCCAATATTATCATTATTTTCCCTCCAAAGAGCATGTGTTGAAAAGGAATAGTGTCCCTGTGCCTTGAAAAGGATCATCCTCGTGACTCCACTGCGTGTGGCAACGTCAGGAACATCTGAGGAGCTCAGGTATTCCCAGATGGGAACAAACACACCAGGCCTCCCCTCGCTCCAGTTCTGGGTTCCTGTTACCACACATAAACCAGCTTTATTGCTGAATTCTACTGACTCAGAATCTGCTTACTATCAGGAGTTAACAAATGCAGAACTGCAATTTTAGCTCCACACATAAATAACTTCATGGACAGCCTTAACCAAGTGTTTCCTTCAGCTTTCCGTGGAAGTTCCAGTTTCAGGAGGCAGTGTCCATACAACCATCCTCTGCAGAGTAATTAAGGCTAATCTGCTGTATTTAATTAAATTAAACTAATTTCTTCTCCCACTGGATTATTTGAGGGTATGATCAGATGCAAAGAGAAGGAAATAGCCAGATTTTACCATTTTAAACTGCCCTTCTAAAGATTTTGCAGTGTCAGACTCTCCCTGTCATTAACCAACCCCACACCACAAGGCTTTGAACTGCCAGCTCGAAAGGCTTTTTGAGACTTTTTTGGGACTATCTGCATTTTTCCACTTTACAAGCCTTTCTGGAATCAGTTTCTGTTTATCAGCCTTATTATAAGCAGCAGTCACATACTTAAAAATTTAGATTGCATTGTGGTGCAAGAGCAAGAAAAAAACTCACCCCAAAATAAGTTGGCTTCTAAACCATTGCAGCAGAGCAGCTGGGTTTTGAACAAACATGATATTAAAAGTTTACTACCTTGCTGCTTTCTAGACCAACAAGGGAAGTACTGATCAGCTTATTTGTAGGGTCAGGGAATCAAGACCTGTTGACAGTGATTTCTGGACCATCCTGCTGCTCAGGCAGCCACATGGTATATTCTCATTTATAGGTGATCAATTCTCCCTATTAAGTTTGTCTCTGACAGGTGTTTCAGACCTTCACTCCTTGCAAAGACTGGAACATGTATTTTTTTATATGCACTTACTAGCGTGTTAGAAATGTAAGAATAGTCTCATTTATTAATGAATGAAGTTTCACAAACTGTAATGAATAAAGAATACAAAGCAGTGTTTTAAAGCAAGTAGGATTAGCAAATGCCTCGAAGCAGAATTGGGGTGACACACTAAGAAAAAGGTGAAATTGTACTATGTCTGAATGTAAGAGAGAAAGTGATTTGCAAATATAGTAAAAGTGGAATTTACAACGACTTTTAAGGACAGCATTTTTTACCTCTCTCTCTGAGTGGACAATGGACATCAGCTTTTATGATAAATGCATGCAGATACCTAAAGGTTTAACCTGACAGTAAATCTTGTGAGTATCATAAGTCTGGTATAACTAAGTGAAAGTTTATTGATTTTCCCCAACACTACTTTTTTGATGAACCTGCACAAAATTGCCTTTACCTATTCATTAATAAATGTCTCTTGATAAAGCTGAAGAACATCAGAAGCCTGTTGGTAATCGAAAATATCTATTTTTCAGTATTCACACACACACTGATGCTTTTGGAGCTTTTGGCCATCTAGTGGGATGTCTTATTTTACACCTTATTAGGGAAATACTACTTTTTAACCTAATTTGACATTATAGGGTAATTTATGTTTGATATTTAAAGACATTTGTCCTTCTGCCCTGGATTTATTTTATGTGACCTCTCTTGGAAATGAAAAACAAAGCCTCTAAGTCTATAAAAGACCTATAAAATGTATTTTTCTTGTTTATGGTAAAGAAAGCACTTTGTTGTGATTTCCAACATTACATTTAGACATCTGACATCTATAAACAATTATTAGTTTGTCTTGTCTTAGACATTTATGCAGCATTTACGTTGGCCTTGCTGAAAGCAACACTAAACACTGTGTGAGTCTCCTTTGTGAATTCCTGTAGGAGTGGGATTTTCTTGTACAATAATTCGTTACGTCAACTGTCAGTCCTGTAAAAATCCTAATTTCTGAGTCATTTACAAAGCCCACTTTTAGTTCCTGTCGAAGATCACACCCAGGAGAACCAGCCCTGAAGGTGCACTTGGTGGAGAGGTGGGGAGACCAAAGGGTGTATATGAAGGTGAATGCACTATTTTTAACAATAAGGATCAAATTCAACAGCTGATTTCTCAGAAAACACTAAACACTGGGCCTCTGAAATTCAGCAGCAGAAAGATAAATTCAAGCTTCTTTACACATGTCCTGAGCTGGGTGGAAATGCTGTTACACCTACCCAACCCAGTGAAAATAACTTGGTGGTGTTCCTTTGAGCAGATTTTAGGGAAATGGTCAGAAATATCTGATGAGGCTGTCTGGCACAGCAGAGGCCTTAAGTCTCATGCAGGTTTTTCTGAATGGCCTGAGTGTTCAGGGCAGGCATTTCTGTTCTCTGCATGTCCCTCTCCCAGCCAGAGGCTGAGGTGCTGTTCCACCAGTGCTGGGGGGCTGCAAACTGAGCCAGTGGAACGTGTGCTCCTCTGATCCCGGAGCTGAGCTGGACTTCAAAGGCTGTGGAAGTGTCAAAAAAAAAACAAACCAATGGTGTCCCTCCTCCCTTGACTTGAAAATTGGGGAAGTAGATAAAGAGACTTTTCCTCATCCTTCATCACTGTGTTTCCCCCCACATCCAGGAAAGGGCAGAGATTTTCCTTAGTTTGCCTTTCGTTGCTGCTGTATTTATAAAAACACTTTTTGTTGTCTTTGACAGCACTTCCAGCTGGGCTTTGGCCCTTCTAATTTTCCTCCTCCATAAAGTCATGACATCCTCATAGTCCTCCTGCATCACCTGCTCCTTCTTCCAGAGGTCATAAACTCTCCTTTTCCCTGAGTTCCAGCCAACCCTCTCTGTTCAACCAACCCCAGCAGCTCATCTTTTCAGCTCCATGGTTCCCATTCTGGAGCCAATTCATGTCTAACCAACGCAGAGGTGGGATTTGTCTGCCCCTGTGCTGTAGGTGTTTCCTCAGGTACCTTCAACATGTGTCAGTTTAGCTGTCCAATGCCATTTATCATCTTTTAAATCTTACCCATGCTGTCAAAATCTGTCAAACCACACAGGAAACATTTGCCAGTGACTGAATAAATGTATATTGCTCGCTGCTCAATGTATTCCGTGGACTCTGAGAATAAAATTCCCACAGCCAAAATAAAAACCAGGCTCAAGACTTGAAGCTGAGCTCCTAGTGAAAGGGGTTTGCTGTTAAAACTAAAAGATAGGCTGGGGACCTGAACCACAGAGCATCTTAAAGGAGCATGCTAAAAAGGGTGCAGCTAATCCACCCTGGAATCTGAAAACTGAACTTCTCACATGCAGCTTAGTTTGGTTGCTGGTGTTTTCCCAAGGCAAGTAGGTTTCTGTGGTTTGGGGTTTTTTTGCCCCTGGAATTCTCATTCGAGCTGACTGCATCTTCCCTTTCTCATTCCATTTTCCCCTTCCATGTTGCTAAGAGGTTTCCATGGCAATTCTAATATTGGATTAAGGAAGACATACTACTGAGGGTAACACATCATCTCCTAGCATGTGCAGACACGCTCAGAACTGTTACCAACGGGTGTCAGTGACAAAAGACAGCAGAGTAAAATGATGGAATATCAGCAGGCTGCAGGGAAAAAAGCAACAAGCTACTCCTCTGATCCTCTGCAAACAGACATTCACTGTTTTTCATGGAACTGCACCGATTTCTACTATTTGAGACCTCAGCCCCAACAGATTGCAGTTGTACTAATTCCATGAAAAGCAATGGAACTGAGGTTGCCTGCATTGAAAATGCCACTGTCCACTGATGCCAGAAAACATTAATTCAGTGTCTCTTTGCCCTTGCACTGGAGACCCTCCAAATGACATTCTTTCTCTTTATAATACTCAATATTCATATTTTCCTGCACGGCCTCTGACTGTGACTTGCAAGCAACTTCAAAGAGCTCAATAATTACAGCTCTGCCACAGAACTATTGTGCCTTGGGTGGGACTGATATTGTTCAAAAGGAATAAATGAATTATCATAAGGCTATCAACTAAATCCAGAAAGGGTAGTAAAGTAAAAATAACTGCCTCTTTCTGTTTGGAGGTTAATTTATTATCCCAAGGTGTTTTCTTGATTCAGCCTCCAAAGATGTGGCTCACTGGGCACCTTCATGCAGGTTTCTGTGTGCAGAAACCACTCCTTTTACTTGTCTGGTGTCACATCTGAGGGCTGGGCTGGAGAGAAATGTCTGGAGGTTCCATCTTCCTGTCCAGTGGGATCTCTCTCGTGGGGAGGAGGGATGTTTCTCTTTCTGGTACAGTCAGAAACTGAAACAAGACCAGAGATCTAATTCTCTCCAGCCACTAAACATCTGTCTGACAATCACTGCAGGCCTGGTCCAGGTTCAGAAAAGGCTCTGTCAAGAAACTTAAAATGTTGAGGTTGGAAACTATCCATGATAATCCACAAACAGCAACAGTACTATGTACTTTATCTAAACCAGGCAGTTCTGACTGACTTAGGAAATATATGGATATTCTGGGGGGGGAAAAAATGTTTAAATACTGCTTAAACAAACGATGAGTTAAAAACCTGAACGTTTTCCAAATTCACTTTTATTCTGTGTTTGGAGTCTTAGCTAAAAAAAAAAGTAATTAAAAAATACATTAATCCCCAGGATTGCCATGCATCCTGAAGAGTTTCCTTTGTGTCCGTTCCTGCTGGGGAAGAGGGGGAGAATCAGTGGGTTTGCTTTTGCTGGTGATGCTTCAGGAGTTCACAGGGATGGGTGTTCCACCTCTGTTTATGCCAGAAAATGCTATCACCCCTTGTTGCCTCACAGGGCACCCTGTTCATGGAGACAGCCAGGCTTTTAGCTCAGCTTTTCAGCCCATGTAACTAAGTATTTGTTTCTGGGCAGCCTCAGAGCTGCCTCAGCCAGATTAAGGCTTGTCCAGCCGACGGGATCCCGCTTTCAGCTTCCTGCCAATTCTGGAAGGGCGGGCACGATGGATGTGCTTTGGTCCGGCTTTGTTTTCAGAGCTCTGATCCAAAACACCAAGTCCTGCGGTTGGGAAGACAGGCGGTGCTCAAATGAATAGATCAGCTGCTTTTCCGGGAAATACTTGGAGCCATAGCTCTACCTGCTGGAACAACGGGAGATGACACTGCACCGAGGGGCTGGGACGGGAAAACTGGCTGGATGCACCTAAAAAGTTCTTTTCTCTCCAGGATTCCCAGTTTAGCCTCTGTTTGCAATTGGAGAAAGTTTCACGAGGTTTTTGGGGTTACAAGGCATGAGGCTGGAGAGATCTCTCTCCCTTCCTTGCAATCCCTGCTGGAAATGCTTGTGTTGGGCCACAAACCAGCCTTTCTCTACTGGGGAAAATAAGTGAGGGGAACACGGAGGTTTAGGACCTGCTCTGGTTTCATCTCCTTTGAAATTTCTGGTACTGGCTGATTAAGATGAGCTTAGTCAGTGGCCTATTTTCTAATGAACAGTAAACACAAAAAATTGGCAGGGTGGCTCATGGTTTCAGGAGCACGAGTTGAGCACTTCTAAGCACTTCATAAGGTGCCACTAAGTTTCCATGAAGGCAGCAACAGCTAAAAATCTAAGTGACCCCTTTTGGGTTTATATAGTGCAGTGATTTACATAGTTCTTTAATACTTTGTTTACTTTCTTTGATTTTATTTGCATATTGGTTTTAGGAAAAGCTTTGTACTTCATACCAGTCAGGTTCAAATTAGCCTTATTACAGAAGGAGGTTTCTCCAGAACTTATGCTAATTTTTTTTCATTTCTGTAGTGCTTCTATCTAAGATTCTCAGTTCTGCTTTTTTGCAAACACTTATTCACAAGCCAAGCCATACTGTCAATGTGATCATCTCTATTATTCTCTTTCTGATGCACAAACCACCAGCACATCTTCCAAAGCTGGCCAAAACAGTAAGTTATTTCACAAAGAACTGAAGAGAAAATAGATTTTAAAAACATCATCAACTCATTTGTGTGGCTTTGTTAAAAACACATTTTGGTTCTACGAACTTATTCTCTATTTCAAATTTTTATGTTTGCAATCAACTTTATTTATTGGAGTGCACGGGATCTTTGCTAAGAAGCTTTTTTGCTTTCTGTGTTTTGTGAGAAAAAAGAAATGGATTTGTTGTTAGTTCTTTTTCCTCCTAATATTTCTGACACCTCTCTAAGACTGAACATGGCACATAAACTCTCCAAACCTGCAGAATCCCAGGATGGGTCAGGCTGGAAGGGACCACAGTGGCTCATCTGTTCCCACCTCCCTGCCCAGCAGGGCCATCCCAGAGCACCTGGCACAGGATTGTGTCCAGAGGGGTCTGGAATATCCCCAGGGAGGAGACTCCACACCCTCTCTGGTCTCTGTTCAGGGCTGGGTCACTGCCCAGCAAAGAAGTTCTTCCTCATGTCCAGGTGGAACTTCCCAGGCATCAGTTCCTGCCCGTTCCTGCTGTGCCATTGCTGGGCCCCCCCAGCAGAGCCTGGTCCCTCCTCTGCCCCCTCCCTGCAGCCCCTGACACACCCTGGCTGAGGGCCCCTCTCAGGCTCTGCTCTGGAGGCTGAACAGCCCCAGCTCCCTCAGCCTTTGCTGCTCCCAGAGCTGCTCCAGTCCCTGAATCATCTTCACAACCTGCAGGATCTGCTCCAGGAGCTCCATATCCCTCTTATCCTGAGGAGTCCAGAATTTGACACAGCACTCTAGATGTGCCTCCCAGGGCTGAGCAGAGGGGCAGGATCACCTGCTGGCAGTGACCCTCCTAATGCACCCCGGGATCCCACTGGCCCTCTACAGCTGTATCCAGTTTGCCAAAGGCCCAGCCCACATATATACAGCCCATACCAGAGCAGCTGCTCCTCCTTGGGAGATGGAAACAACCCCAAGAACCCTCCAGGGCTGCTGCTCCTGCCTGTTTTGCTCCTGCAGTGCAAAACCACAACCAGTAACTAAGTCTGAGGTGGGACTGAAATGGAGCTCGATCAGAGACTCAGAAGCTCCTCTCTAATATCCTCTCCTGCTGGCTTGTGCTTACCTTTAGCACCTTTAGCACAAAGGGGAATTTGCTGCCTGTCAAGAGGGACAGTCAATGGAAGCTGGAAGGACACAGTGAGTATTTTTTCCACGTTGTCATTATTATAATATATGAAATAGCAACTTGGATTAGTGTAGCAGAAGCTCCTTCAATAATGCAAAGCAATCAGCATCTGACAATATCATTCTAAAATACCTTTTCAGACCTGGACCAGATGCTATGTGCATGTAGGCAAGGGCAAAGCTCTTTTTTGTTCTGTAGTGTTGTTCCCAAACTTGTGCTGTTCTGAGGACTGGACTGTTGTGCTGAGAAGAGCCAATGCTCGAGGGCCAAGGAGTGCAGTCTCATGCTGAAGTAAATTCAAAGAGTGGAGCTTTCTATTCCTAAAGTGGGACGGGCATCCCTCAAAGGGGAGTGATGCCCAGGCATCTGGAGTGGGCTCTGTGCTGTCTTCTGTGGTGTCTCTGCTGGAGAGAACCACCCCCTGCACCAGGAAAGGGGCTTTGAGCTTTTGCTTGACATCAGTCCTCTGATGCAGTGGCCAAACGAGGCTCTTTTCCAAGGTTTTCATCTGTAGTGTCTATAACAAAGACTCACACAGCTCTCCCAAGGCCTGCAAAATTGTCTCCTCTTGCTCCAACAATACACTTTTAGGTTTTTTTGCTTATGCTACATCTGCTTCTCCTTGGGTGCATCTACAAATAGAACTGGACCAACACTGCACATGATTTATGATTGGCCTCTGCCAGCTTCAACTCTGACATCCTCACAGGGGCATAAAAAGTGGCCTTAAATGTGTCCAGAAAAAGATCAGGTAAAATAACCCTTTTTTATTAAGGTTGCTCGCAAATTAGAAAAAAAAAATTCCAGCCAGAACAAGCTATGAAGTTTTCATAATTTTATGCAAAAATATGGAAACTCTTGGCTCTCAGTGCATGTTTTTCACTGGAAGCCTCTCCTTGTCTGGAAATTAGGAATTTCAATATGAAAAATCATGGTAAAGCAACATGAAGCAAAGGAGCAAAATACTGCCTGCCCGTGGTTCTCCCTGCTTCAGCCTCAGGGGCAAAAGAGCAAAGGAATTTTGTTGGAAATAACCTATTAGAGTGGAAACTAATTTTCTGATTGTCATGGAAGCTAATAACAGGAAAGGGCTGTTTTGTTGTACTTGTTTGTCTGAAACTCCAGATGCCTCTAGGCATCTTTATTGCTCCAAAGAAAGCAATAATGATGATAATTAAAGGGTGAATGGATAATGTCATTTATGGCTGCAGATCTGCAGAGATCCCAGGACAAAGACACATAAATATACAAGTTGAAATGCGTGAGATGTTAAGATCTCAGTATGCAAGCTCAGAAAGTAGGGAAACATGCTGATATACCCATCTGTGGTACTGATAGGACATACCACCATGCATTTTAAAAACTGGGGAGTACCAAGAAAGAAACCCACAGATTTTGGTCATCAAAACCCCTGAATGTTGCAGGACTTAAATTACATCATAAGACAGAACCCTGGAAACCTTTGGAAAAAAAAAAAAACCAAACAAAACCAAAATCAGCTTTTTGTGGTCAGAAGCATTTTAACAAAAGTTAAGCACCTGGTTGTGTTTGGGGCTGGGGGATGTGCTACTGCCTTTATTTTTTTTTAAGTGAAGATGGAAGTATAGGTGAAATCAGTGTTGTCTGCTGGGCATTTTGGCCAAAATGAAAGGGGAAGTAGGTCTGTTTTCATCATGACACTTCTCCATGTCAGCTGGTAGGAAAAAGACCTGACCAAATGCAGACAGGAGCAGTTTGGGAATCATCCTGAGATGTGCTCAGAAAGTTTCATCCTGGCTTTAGACCAGTTCAAGGTCACCACTAAAGTTTTCTGGAACTCCTTTTGCATCAGCTGAGCATGATGGCAATTAATGTGTAGGTGGAAACACCTTGTGACCCAGGCAGGGCTGGTGGAAGGATGGGAGCTGAGCTGTGTTCTGCATCTTTGTCTGCACGGAATAGCGCCCTTCTCTGAGAAATAAAGGCTTCTGCTTCTCTCCAGTCAATTTTGAGCAGGTTGTTTGGAAGCAGTTGTGAGACTGCCTGGGGTGACTGTTTCAACACTGCTCAAATTTAAGTGCCTCACATCAGAATTAAAAGTGACCCTGTGCTACTGTGGAGTCGAGGACTGGAATAGGAAATCCAAGAGTTCCCCTCTCTGCCGGCAGGGAAAAATGCTTTCTCATTTAGGGGAAACAGGAGGAGGGAATCGGGTTTCCATAGTGATCCATGAGGAAAGGACGTGGTTACCTGGTAACAGCACTGCTGAAAAAGCCTTCCTTATATTTGTTTATTGATGAGAGATCTAAGCCAGCTCTTCACTCACAGCAGTCGGCAGGTTGGACCTGGAGCAGCTGCTCTGCACCAGGATTTGAGCACTGGCAAGCAGAGGGAGACACCAAAAACTTTCAGTGGGACCTCTACCACCTAGAAATGACTGTTTCTAAATGAAGTCTCTGTTGACAAAGGCTTAAAGAAAGTGGCTGCTAATTTGGAATAGTTGCTGCAGTCTCTGCTCCCCCTTTTCTCATTCTGCTCCTCAGACACAAGCAACTCTTGCAACACCTGGTACTTCCCAGGATGTGTTCACAGAGTATTAGGAAGCCAAATCCCTTTAAGGAGATGCCTGGAGCAGGTTCAAGAGCTCCCCAGAAGCCCTGAACAGGGATAGAACAGAGGCAGAGCACCAGGCAGCAGTGTGATAATTTGGCCAGCTTTGCCCAGAAAAGCAATCACAGATGAATTATAAATCTACTGATTGAGGAAATACTGCTTGGGTAAGGAAGAGGAAGAAATATTTAGGATCATCTCATATTCTTCTGAGAGTATTCTCATTCCTTGGGAACAAGGCCATGAAGAATGTGCTCAGCATTAACTTAATGCCATTTCATGTCAGTTCAGTTAAATCAGGAGAAAAGCTAAGCCTGTGATTATGAGTTGTTTTCACTTGTCTTCACTTGTTCTAATTCCAGCCTCAGACATAATTCAAAATCCTGTCTTTGATAGCTGACTCTGAAATCCTTCTGAAACAAAGAGGAGAAAAAGAGAAGTCCTACCTGGCTGTGTAATGAGGAAAACGAATCAGATTGAGCTCTGGAGCACAATTAAGTTATTGCTCTAACATAGTCTTTTGTTCTGTAAATATTTAGTTCCTTCTTTGTTTATTTAAACAAAAACTCCACCACACAATGTCTGACCAATGTTCTCATGGCAATCACTTCCCTAGAGTGACTTTCTGTTCAAAATGGAAATATTTCCTTTTAGTTGCTTGAAGATATGCTCGAGTGCAAGCCTTCCCCAGGTCTGTTTCTTTTGGTAGAGATAAAAAAGATTTTTAGGTTGAGCACCAGCGGTGTACTTATTCGTACTTTCAGATATTTTTACATATTTATAGATGTGTAGTTGCACTTTAGGAAATTGGTCTCCTGAATAGTTCCCTCAGTCCCCCCCGTGTTCTTAAAAGCTTTGTTAAGCTGACATCACTCTAAACAAAGGCCCCTATTTTCCCTAAATGGTTTTGCTTCCCACATCACCCAAAGAGAGAACACTATGACTGTGAGAACTATGTGTTACTCCTTCAGAGCTCCTGCAATCCAGTGATAAGGATGCCTTTTATTTTTAATTTTTAATTTATTCAGTCTGCTGTTGAGTCATAGCCAGAGTTTGGTTTTTTTTTTTTCTTTCAATGAGACAGATTGACAGGGATAAGAAAAGCACAGGTTCTGAGCAAAATAAGTAACCCCAAAAACCTTGACCGTTTTTACAGCCCCCCACAGTCAGTGTTCGATGTGCAACCCTCCAATGACCGTGTTTGCAAAGCAGCTGCCGGGTTGGGGGCAGGTTTAGTAACAGAACTCATCACCGACATCCTCTGGAGTCAGCACACCACAAATTCCACGTCCTGGAGGCAGCTGGCAGTGATGTGCTAATCGATTCCCGCAGCACAATGGCAGCCTCGGAGTTTAATCCCCAGCTGTTTCCAGAAATTCAGGCAGCAGGACAGCATTGAGGGGGTGCTCAGAGAGAGAGGATGTGGGGGACAAAAGGGCATTCCAGAGGGCAGAGCACAGGAAAACCACTTCCATTCTTTCAGCTGGTAGCAAATGAAAAAAAACCCCAACCAAACAAACCCAAACCCCAACAAAGTTATATTTCTCTGACTGAATTAGGAGAATACACAGAAGCTTCAGGTAAAATGTGCAAAGCTTCCTTTTAGGTGTTTCACAAAGAAATGGCCATGTTGCAAGAGGTTTTACTGTTGAGGTAGTCTGAAATCTGGCTGGGAAAGCTAATTCCTGGAAGAGTGAGGATTCTCTCGGCAATGTGTTCTCGACCTGCAGCCATCAGTTCTGCTGAGTTGGAACTCCTCCTTCTTCAACAACATTCCCACTATTTGTATTGACTGGGAGGGCTGTTGTGATACATCAAATCAGCAACTGCTGCAGCAGAGTGAATAATCAGAACAGCATAAACAGGAGCTTCCTTCTTATCTGATCCATATTTATGGAAGAGTCAGTTTTCAAACCTCCTGACAGGCTTGTGTTTCTAAGCAGGGGTAGGGACTGCAGAGCCTGCACCTCCCACAAAAGGTACATGGCCTTTCTAACCATCCACTTTGTGTGTTCAACCTAGTCCCGACAAAATTCCTTGCAATCTGAACCCCAAATCGATCTTCTAATCCCTCTTTGTCCTGGACAGCTTCAGCCTCAGGCTGCTTTGGTTACCTCTTAGTAAGGTGAGTATCTGGCTGTGGAAAGGATGTGCTGCACAACAGAGCAGTGGGAGCAAAGCCAGTGTCTGCACCTGTAGTGAGATAACCTGGGTGGGATTAAAATTCACTGGAAACCACGTGGATTTCAGATGTTTCTCTGCCACTGTCTGCTCTGAGCCTGAATTCCGTGCTTTTCACAGGCAGAAGTACTCGTAAGATGCTGCACAAACATTAACTAAGGAAAGCTTCCTTTTTGCAGTGCAATAAGCCAGGAGATGGTGCCTGAAACGAGTCATAGGTGGCTCTAATACATTGGCCTCAGGAGCACAATTTTCTGCTTTTGTTATTTAAATAAGTTTACAGGTCCCCCATGAGCAGAGCATCATAAGCAATGAAACAAAAGATGCTCCTGTGTGCTGTGCAAACACTGTATAAAAGAAGAGGGGAAGGGGAAAAGGGCAGCCTGAAAAAAAGTACCCCAATGTAATCAGACCAGATGAGTGGTTTTGACACGGTGTGAAGTAACTCCTCTTATTATGAGAAGATATTCAGCTGTAATTAGGCTTCGTGTCACAAAGACTCAGAGCTAATAACTCTGCAAATGTTTGCAAGCTGGGCTTAAAGTGTTCTCAGGGTCTCCGAAGGAGGTGCTTTACTTTCTGTCTGTTATGTGTGAGGACAATCTTAGAGTTTGCAGATCCTCTGGAAGGTCAGAGTTCTCTGGTGACACTAATTACTCTGGGGATGATAACTACCTCCTCACAGCTGATTAACTTTCCTTCTTGTGTGTTGTTATAAGAGTTTACTTTCCTCGTGATCCATTTAGCTTTCTGTAAAAAAAATCCAGATGTTAAATACCGAGAGGGAATAGCCATGAGAAGCTTGTTTGTGTCAGGTTGATTTGAAGGACTGCAGTTGTGATTGCACTCAAATTCTGCCCTCTGATGCCTCCAGGTCATCGGTGTGAGCCCCTGGTGTCTCACACCTTGACACCTGTGAATCTCAGTCACTTCTAGATGGCAAAACACTGTCTTTAAATGGTTTTTGACAGCATTTTTACAGGTGTGAAGCTCTACAATAAAAATAGATATGCAGAAGAAAAGTTCACATTCTGTAAATCACTTTATTTGGGTTTTTTGGGGGTTCAGTTTGGCTCCATCCCATCATGGTGGCAGCTCATACTTAGGAGTGCTCAAAATCTCAACAAAAATGAGGAACAGCAGTTGATTTCAGCCTTTCAGCACACTGACAGGTCAGAAAACAAACACAGGAGCAACATATTCCTTACTCTGTTGCTTATTTGATGGTCATTTCCCACGTTCTTTTGACCACTCACATTAACACTGCTTCAAAGGATATTAAAGTGGATGAGAGATGGAAAGAGAGAAGACTCAATTAAGTTAATTAATGGCTGAAAAATAAGAGTAAAAAAAAAAAAGTTTCACAGTAAGTTGCAAGTGATACCAAATTCAGAGAGCAGACTGGAGGGAAATCTGTCCTCCTTATTTAGATTTTAAGTCACCTGAGGGACACCTGAGTGCTGCTCTACCTTTAGCTCAGATTTTGCCAGTGATGGATCTCATATCACAAAAGATGTGCTCATATGAGAAGTAAAAGGATAATTTCACATAGAAATGACATTGTTTATAGAGAACACCCAGCACAGGAGACAAATGGAGCTGTGGACACTTCCCTTCTGACAGATTAGAGTCTTATGGTTGAACTTTAACCTCAGGGAGAGTGGACTATAATAGAATTTCTTGCACAACTTGGCTTAGGACAAAAAAAAATTATGTGACCTACAAAGTAAGAATATTACAGTGAAGGCAGTTTTAAATGTAGAGCATTCCTGCCTATAAGCTGCTGTCTTAACATTGTTTTATTAACTGTGCTTCCTATCAACCTTGATTATATGGAAAACACACCAGAATTTATTATCCAAAGGGTATGAGGTCCAGGTGACACAATTTCTGAGGCACAAGGAATAGAGGAGAAAGAGTGCCCTGTAAAGTACTTTTATGTGTGTGTATATATATATATATGAATTATTTAATAGCTGTCTAAGTAACAGGGAGTAAAGGGATTTGTGGTACAATATAGCAAAATCTTAGAACAAGGAATAGAAAGGATTCCAAGTATTCATAAGGCTATTTCACAAATTCACCTCAGAGATATGGCAATTGTTTCCAAATAATTTAGCACACTCTGAAAGCCTGGTAACCCGCTGTGCCATGAGTTCATCCCCAGTGCTCAGTGTTGTACTGCTGTAACACCTCCTGAAAATCAAAATGAGAAGTCTGCACTTATTAAAATTAAACAGCCATCCCTGGAGGTAATGGAAGGGCTGGTATGTGCACTCTGCAATTCCTCTACGGAGCTAAGAATTGGGTTACTACCCTAATAGTGTTCTAAGGACGGTCTTGAACAACAAAACAGATAAATTGAAAGGTGAGGAAATGCTGGATTAAGAAGAGAAGTTCACCATTATCATAATTTTATGATTTTCCTCTTCATTAAGTACAAATCTGAACACTGCCTAACAATTCACAGAGCTGTTAACTCAGATGATTTTAGCAGGAGCATGAATTAACTCACTGAAAAGGTGTATTTATTTCCACTTCAACGGAATTTAACTTAGAGTGAACTGAAATCTTGTTGCTGAAGCCTTCTCACAGCACTAGTGGGAGCAAGAAGGGAATGCAGCCTGGGTTGGTTTGTTTTTAAGGGGAAGTTCTTGAGATGTATTTAACACCTAAGGTAGTATTTTTAAGTCCAGCTGAAGGAAATGTTTCAATTAAGAAAAATAACTCAATCCTAAAAGCCTTTCAACACAGGCATTACCTAAGACAGCACTGAGTTTCAGCTGTGCAAAAGCTCTGGTCACCTCATCAGAAGATGATTCTAGAAAATATTTTTTTTTATTTTGATAGAAGAAACATTTTAGTCTTCATCTATAAATAACTTAGTGCAGTTTTCAATTCTCACACAACTAATGTTTTTACTGGAAGAGAAGAATCTAATGTTGAGAATGCACTACACAGTTGAACGCAGAAGTTTCACCTTTGAACAGGACCACTGAATGGGCTTTTAAATTCTGTTTGCCATAGACTGGAAGATTCAGCAACTGAATGAGATCAATGTTGTTTTGCTATTGGCTTCCCACATTTATTCCAAATCGTGTAACTAACTGTTTCCAGCTAAGCTTCATCAGGCTGAAAGCAAAACTGCCCCTTCCATTTTCTTCCTTTCTGTCAAAATACCTGTGCATGGTAATTTATAACTGCTGGGCTTCTCATTCTTGGAGTTTATATGGCTGTAGTGGGTGTCACAATAAAGGGTGAATGCACATAAATCTGTTTGTTATAAAGGGGCTTAGCAGAAGAAAATCAAGTGTTTTATGGGGGAACTTTTAACAGGCAGCTGCTTGATTTGGGGCAATTCTAATAACTCTAAGGAAAATGCTGAAATGAAAAAATCTGACAGAACTGTGCAGCTACCAAGCCTTTCGCTGTCAAGCTTTAAAATTACCAAAGTCTTACTTTCCTCTTAATGCTGTCACAAACATGAATTACTGTAAACTTAAAGTGAACTTGTCACGTTCTGGGTCATCAGGCACTCTGACTCTGCAATGCTTTTAGCACTTTATTGAAATGCACTGAATTTTGCCAAGCCTCATTGCCCTCAAGGGCATCAGAGAGTCACTGAGGTTGGAAAAGACCTTCGAGGTCATGGAGCCCAACCCATGACTGATGCCCACCTTGTCCCCAGCCCAGAGCACTGAGTGCCATGTCCAGTCCTTCCTGGGACACTTCCAGGGCTGGGCACTCCAAACCTCCCTGGGCAGCCCCTGCCAAGGCCTGACCACCCTTTTCATGAGAAAA
>NW_016690309.1:1330724-1339414 GCF_001604755.1 Lepidothrix coronata | reverse complement strand
AGGCTGAGCCCCCCCAGCTCCCTCAGCTCTTCTGCTGCTCCAGCCCCTTCCCAGCTCCGTTCCCTTCCCCGGACACGCTCTGACCCCTTTATGTCTCTCTTGTCCTGAGGGGCCCAAAACTGCCCCCAGGATTTGAGGTGTGGCCTCAGCAGTGCCAGCACAGGGGGACAATCCCTGCCCTGGTCCTGCTGCCACACTATTCCTGATCCAAACCAGGTGCCCTTGGCCTTTTTGCCCCCCTGGGCACACCCAGCTCATGTCCAGCCACTGTCACCAGCACCCCCAGGGCCTTTCCCAGCTTTCCAGCCCTTCTGCCCCAGCCTGGAGCTGCAGGGGGTTGTTGTCACTGGATCAGGCTTTAATTATCATCCTTTCAATTAATGAGGGAAAGCTTTTTCTATCTTCTTGCAATAGTTGTTGTATAAACACAGCTCCCCATCTCATTAACTGCCTTAAGCTACAATATAAATACAAATATTTGATGGTGGAATGTTATTGTCTTATCCCTTCCCGAAAAAAGTAGATTGCATGATACATCACTGTCCACTGGAAGCACAAACTGTTATTGTGGAGGAAATTAATTGCTTAATTCCCCTCTCTAAGCTGCAATCTAATTAGCAGAGTAGCACTAAGCATTGGTTACCAGCTCTCCAGTATTTCTCCGAAATGTCTCTCACTCTATTTTGCTTTTTTTATTCACTCCCCAGAATGAACTCTCAATATCAGATGGTATTTAAGAATTTAAGCATAACTGCAGGTATTCTCTCCAGATTTCATATCAATCAAATTGTTCATGCAAGTGATCCTAATCCCAAGCTTATTTGTACTTCTGGAAAATGTTTCAGTGTATAAACACAGTACAGACACGAAATACAGAAGGTAAAATATGCTGTGGTCTCAAAGGAAAACGTGCAGTTGCTTTGGATTACACCTAGTATTTCATCAAATATCAAAAGTTCAACAAATTACATGACATGACTCACAAGTTCACCTTTCTTTGGAGAATCCTGTTAGTAGTCCCTAAATAACACAGTTAATTCTTTGGAATGTAACCACTGTGTGTTGATTTCTGTTCTTCAGTAATCCTCCAGCTCACTGCTGGTTTTCCAGCATTGCTGAGAGACTTTGAATGATAAAAAGGCTTTATAATCTCAGCAAACGTTGTCCAGCACATCCACCAGCAGTATAAATCATCAGGTGTGAGCCCATGTGCACACTCTTTCTGCTGTGGATAGGATTGGCAAAAGCTATGCTGAGAAAACATTAGGAAAAATCCTGTATCAGAAATTGGTTAAAATCTGTATTGGTATTGCAGAACTAAACCAGGTTCAGAGCAACTCACATCCTCTCCATTTCAAATCAGTGTTAAATCAGAAGAGCTCAAATTCAATCAATTTCCATTTTAAAAGCTTTCAAATAATTTTGTCTCTGCAGGGTTCATTTCTTCCATGCCTTATATTTCAGAAATATTGATAACCCTGCTTACTTCTTTCTCTATCCTGCAAACCATTTTATGTAGAACATAGAATTTTCTCAAGACCTGAAGTCAGTTTTCAGATTTTCTACTGCTGTGCTTCCCCTCGCCTTGTTTCTTGGCTGCGCTCCTCAATGAGCTTCTAAAATTAAATACTTTTTCTATAATTAAAAATTAATCTTTTCGCTTTTCTCCAGAATAGTAAAATGACTATTTTTAGCATAAATTTCTCCTGTGACCTTGGCTGGAATTAGTCAAATGGTGCTTTCAAATTCTATCTATAATTGGTTTAAGTTCTGATCTCCTCCAGGTGCTTTGCTTTCCTCAGTATCTCATGGCATTAGAGGGAAGTTGAATTGCTAAAATTAACTCCTTGTGAGCCTGCAGTCTGCTAAAGCAAATCAGAGGGCTTGGGCTTTAAAATAAGCCAATGTCGTTTATTACTTCTCAGAAAGAGTTTTCCTTGTATGAGCAGGGAAAAGATGGGGAGAACTTCAGAGAAATGCCTTATTATCACTTCACTAAAGCTATACTAGAACATGTGGACAATGTCCCAAGTCAAGTTTGCCCAGAAAAGCTCAATTCTGTTATTTCTTACAGTATGAGTGTTTGATCTCGTAGCTTCAGTGTTCTTTCAGAGCAGCTTTTCTTCTGTGTAGTAAAGACTGGGCTGTTGTTAATGTTGACTTACTGCCCAAAGTTGTGTTTGGGCTTCCAGCAGCAGAGCAGGTTCTGCTAAATAACAGATTGCTGACAATCAGCTGCTGGGGTAATTTGCTCACAGAGGAAGGAAATGTCAACGAGCAATATGTTTGCATATAATTATGTTACTGTCTTTCAGAACATCCTCATGAGTGCTGTGTTAGGCGCAGTTAATCAAATAAATCCCCGCATCTAATTCCCCCTGTACTTCCCGACCTGGAAGTGTGTCAGTTCTGGAGCAAGAGGAGCAGGGGAGAGGCTGGACTGTGCTTTGGCCTTTGTGCATGCACAGCACTATCAGCAGGTGCACTCACATCAGCATCACTGTCCCTGGGACACTTCCTTAGGGAAAAGCTGATGGAAAAGAGACAAGGCTTAGACAGAGACAGGTGAAAACAAATCACGTGCCTTTGTTCCTCAGCACGTGATGTCTCTGAATTTAGAGGTGGTAGAAAGGCTTGAGGACTTACTCAAATTCCTTCTGGTCTGGCTGTATGGTCTTTAAACATAAATAAGCAGGACATTTTGTTGGTTTTTAATAAGCACCCAAATTATTTCAGTTATAAAATAGCATGGAGCCTGCAGGGAAAGCCCTACAAGGAGAGGCTGAGGGCACTTGGTTTGTTCAGCTGGAGGAGACTGAGGTCAGAGCTCATGGGGGTCTGCAACTCCTCCTAAGGGGCAGCTCCAATCTCTGCTCTCTGTGACCAGTGACAGGACCCAGGGAATGACTGGAGCTGTGTCAGGGCAGGCTCAGGTTGGATCTCAGGGAAAGGTTCTTCCCCCAGAGGGTGGTTGGGCACTGACCAGGCTCCCCAGGGCAGTGGGCACGGCCCCAAGGCTGCCAGAGCTCCAGGAGAGTTTGGACAGTGCTCTGAGGGACAGGGTGGGATTGTTGGGGTGTCTGTGCAGGCCCAGGAGCTGGACTGGATGATCCTTGTGGATCCTTTCTAACTCAGGATACTGTATGAGTAAAACCCTAGAGCTGAAGGAAAACACATTTCTAAAGGCAAGTCACACTCGTGACCCAGCCTGGAACAGCAAATCAGTTTATTGGGAAGAGTCACTTAACCCAGGTGGCTTCAGGGACTGTGTTTGCTGGGTGGCCCCACAGGGAGTGCTCGGCTCTCCAGGCCCCTGAGATGGATGTGGGGTGTGAGTGGTGAGTCAGCACCTGCCTCTCCTGGCTCTGCATCAGAAATCCCAGTGCTGTGCCCCTGTTCCCGGGTACCTTATGCACCCACAGTGCTGGGGGAGGAGGAAGGGGGTGCACATGTGTGTCAGTAGTTCAGAACACTGACCCTGCTTCCTGGGGGAGAGCCAGCCCTCCCAGGGAGGGAGGAATGCAGGGACAGAGGGATGGAAGGGAGGTGGGGAGGGAAGGAGGGATAGAAGGAAGGAGAGATGAAGGGGAGGGAAGGAGGGATAGAAGGAAGGAGAGATGAAGGGGAGGGAAGGAGGGATAGAAGGAAGGAGAGATGGAGGGGAGGGAAGGAGGGATAGAAGGAAGGAGAGATGGAGGGGAGGGATGGATGGAGAGGAGGAAGGAGAGATGAAGGGGAAGGATGGATGGAGAGGAGGAAGGTTGGTTAGAGAGGAGGAATGGATTGAGGGAAGAAAGAGATGAAGGAGGGTCAGAGGGGAGGAGGCAGGAATGAAGTGGAGGGATGGAGGGAGGGACCCGCAGCCCCCCGGGGGGTCGATGGCGGGTCGGTGCCGCTCTCTGGTGGCCGCGCGCGGCACCGCCGGCCCGGCATCCCCAGACCCTTATTTTGGGGTAAAATGGACAGAAGGGACAGGGCGTGCCCAACCCAAGCCAGAGACATCCCAGAGCAGCGTTCTGTGCGAGCTCAGGGCAGAGGCGGGTGTGTGAGAGCGGCCACAGCGGGGTCAGCGCTGGGCTCGGGGCAGGGACACATCCCGGGCAGTGGCACGGCGGGTGTCGGGATCACCCGGGATGGGCGGGACCTGCAGGGATCTCTGGAGATCATCCAGTCCGACCCCCTGCTCAAGCAGGGTCACCTGCAGCAGGCCGCACGGGACTGTGACCTGCAGGGGTTTGAATCTCTCCAGAGAAGGAGACTGTCCTTCTTCCCTCCTTCCCTCCATCCCTGTGGGATTGGTCACACGTTGGACTCGATGACCTCAGAGGTCCCTTACAAATACAGTGGATTCTGTGATTCAAACTGACAGAGAGTAGGTTTAGATGGGATATTGGGAAGAAATTCTCCCCTGTGAGGGTGGGGAGGCCCTGGCACAGGTTACCCAGAGAAGCTGTGGCTGCCCCAGCCCTGGGAGTGTCCAAAGCCAGGTTGGACGGGGCTCTGAGCAACCTGGGCTAGTGGAAGGTGTCCCTGCCCAAGCAGGAGGTGGAATGAGATGATCTTTAAGGTCCCTTCCAACCTAAACCATTCCATGATGACACTACACGACCCGTGTAAGATCAGAAAGTGACTGTCAAAAGCAAGACTTGCCCAGGGAGGGCTGAGGCTGAAGGGAGATGTGACGTTCAGCTGCAGACAGTGGGTCAGATTTATCAGAAGCTGCTTGCCCACGCAAATCCATGGCATCAGCTCACAAGTACTCCAGAAAATGAATTCCTGCGTTTCCACCTTTATTCGGTTTCCCCCACAGCCACTAGCTGCCGCTGTGAGTAAAGCTCTCCTCGAGCAACCAGCAAACACGAGCTGCAAACTGGCCGCGATGAAGAGCATTTCGTTTTTTTTCCCCCTCCCAGTTATTTTTCCCTCTCCTCTGAAAGATGCACACTGCTCCTGAAATCTGGATTTTTCTAAATTGTCAATAAGGAATTGCTGTTTTCTACCTTCTTGTGTGGTTAAATAAGACATGCCTGGATTTTCTACTTGAGTATTTTTTCCTAAGGTGTCCACCACTTATTATTGAACTTACAGAGCTAGCAGGCATTTTTCCAAAATTCTTAAACTATTTTCATCCATGAAAATTTTTTGGCTGTCATTCACCAGAGATCAATAATTTCTATCTCTGAACTACTGAGAAAGATGGAGAAATCTGCCATCATTTTTAGGATCATCTCTTTTCCTTCCTGGTCAATAATTCTCCCTTCTTCACAAAAACTAAAATATAAGATGTATTTGCCTCACCTTTTCTAGGACAAATATTTTAAATTTTACTGTTCTTTGTAAATCAGACTTGGAGAAATTTAAAATTTCTACATAAATTAGGTCAGATAGGCTTAATTATTCATTGCTTGTGTGATTTGTCTTGTGTGTTGCCTCGTCCTGTTAGTTCTGCTGAGGGGTTAGTAGAAGAGTTATGCCTCTTGAAAGAAAAGTCATCTTTGTGGGGAAAAAGATTTCCCCATAAACTCCTTCATTTTGAGTTCTCCCTGCCAGCAAGAGTGCCCCCATCCCATAATGGCTGGCTTTTCCACTCTGGGAATGATTGCATGTTGCAAGCCAGGAAATTCACAGTGCAGAATATTTATTTTTTCACTTTCAGCCTAAATATTGTGAAACATTGCACCTCTGCTGCTGAATATTTACAGCCATCAGTTTGTAAACTGTCAAAACAATTTAAATTATTTAGAAAATGTCAAGTTCTTATATGGGGAAAAAACACGTAAAAATCCTTATTTTCAATTCCTTGTGGTATCCCAGTAATAAATGCATATTAGCCCATTCCCATCTCTTCTAGTTGTCTTCTTTCCATTAACTCTCAGGTTCCACAGCTTCAATAGAAATGACAGATTGAGCATGAAAGCTGTTACATTTTTGTGGTTTTCCCATATCATTATGATTTGTGGTTCTAGAAATCCAAAAGAAACATTTGGTATAAGTGTATTACTAACCTTGTGATATGACAGAACTGTGGTGCAGATGTTATTTTTACGAACAGGACTCTAGAATTAGGGATTAATCAAACCAAATGTGTGTTCAAATGTTCTCAAAGTCACCTCAGCGATGGTCCCAGACCCCTGGATTGCTGTATCTGCACCAGAATGCTGTTAAAACACTTGCAAATTATATGTTTTACACGTTGGTAAGAGTTGGGGAAGCAGAAAAAGGGGAGGGATGGGTGAGTGACAAAAACCTAAGACAAAAGGGAGGGATAGAGAGAAGGGAGAAGGAACAAAGCAAGGAGATAACCAGGGGATGGGATAGAAAGTTTTCTTCTGAAATAAAAACCTGGCTGAGGAACTCTGCTGTCTTGATTTCACCTCCACCCCTCCTTCTCATCTTTGCCTGCCTTTTGTTTGTCCGTGGTCATTGTTGCTGATATCCCAGGCAATTATTTGAGTTTTCTGAGGTATTTGTTCCTCATCCAACACGTGGGTGTTCAAATCAAAGAATGTTTTCTGCTATGTGTATAAATATTGCTGTGGGTAAGCCCGGGCTCAGAGGAGATAGTGGTCCAGACAGTAAGCTGGTACTAAGCCCAAAGTGTGTCCTGCCAGGTAATATGAACAGGGGATGGGCAGGTGGAAACATTGGAGCTTGTGGAGACCATCGTGGTCCATCTTTGCAGCCCCTGGGAGAGCTGGTCAGCAGAGGCCTTTTGGTTCTGTGGGATGAAAAAGCAATGAACAAATCTTAAAAACTGATTCAGTGCAAAGTTCAGCCAACTGAGGAAAAAGATGATTAAACTAGTCTTAAAACTTAAACTGTTCATTTTGGTCTCTGATACAGCAAAGGTTCCAGTTAAAATGAGGATGTTTTCCAACATCACAGCACCTGTCACGCCTCCGTTTTGCAAAAAAGCCCAAGTGGAAGAGAAGCAAAAGTGTCAATGACTTTTGTAGAGTATTTGATCTCTGTGGGATCCTTTGACTTGATTCTCAGTCGAGGATCTCATTATTTAAGTAAAAAACACACTTGTTTAGCTTGTTATGCAGCTTTTTATTGTTTGCTCAATAATAACTTTTTTTTCTTGGAAGGTTTGACCTCGTTCTTCTCCGTCATTGCATTCCACTTCTTGCTTTCTGCCATCTGCATTATTTTTATCCTAATCTAAATATTTAAGAGTAATTTAAGAGGACAAGAACAATGATAAGCATCTATTAGCTGCTTACTGCACTGCTAAGGATTGTATGGAGTGTAGCAGATTCTTAAATATTTAATATCACTTACTCTTCCCTTTAACCATTCCGTTCTCTGTGAAGGATCTCATGAAATATGAATTATGCCTGTGTAATGTTTTGCATACCCTAGTGGCTGCCTCATTTCAGTCATATTCCATATACAACTTCTATGCAAAAAAAAAAAAAAAGGAGGAAAAAGGTTTAGTAGAAGTTATTCTGCTCCTAATTGAGGTTCCCAGGTTTTCAGAGCCACTCCAAATTCCCTGCTAAGCACTAAGATCAAGAACTGGAGTTATAAGAAGCGAACTCATCGTGACAATTCCTGTGGTGAACCAAAAGATGATCAATTTAAACCCATGAAAATTCAACCCCAGCTCTTAGTTCAGCCTTTATGACGGTGTTGAAAGGAGAATTTTGCAGAGAGTTGATTTTCCAAAGCAGTTCCTCACGCACCGTCAGGTACAGAACCAGCAGCTGCTCGTGGGTGCCCCAGTTCCCTCTGCCCACGTGAGTGTCAGCCTGAGGCTCAGAGGGGTGCAGGGAAAGAATTCCCTGTGGGAGTTACATCTGGGAGAAGCGCTGGAGGCACCTGGGCACCACTTTCCAGTGGCTGAGATCAGCAGCAGGAGCAGGTGCTGCTGTCACTTGGTGACACGTGGCCTCTGGTGACACTCGGGCTGAGCTGTGGCAGCTGGGGACCAGCTGAGGCTCTGCCCTGCCGGGAGGCTGCAGCAGATGGAGGACATACATGGCACTGCTGTCTGTGGGATGAACCCCATTCCAGGCATCTCAAATTCCTCATCCCCCTCCTGCTCAGCCTTCCACCCACCCAGGGGCCGTGTCTGAGTCCCGACACCCCTGAATGGCAGCCAAGGCAAACGTGTCTGTGACAGGACTGAATTCCTTCCAGTTGCTTCCCCATCGTCAGGTGCTCACGTTGGAGAACTTTTTGGGAGCCACAGATATCAGAGTATAAATTGCAGCCCAGAAAGCCAAACATGCCCTCGGCTGATCCCCCAGCGTGGGCAGCAGGGCAGGGAGGTGATTCTGCCCCTCTGCCCCTCAGGTGAGACCCCCCTGCAGAGCTGCTCCAGCCCTGGGGAACAGCACAGCAAGGACAGGGAGCTGCTGGAGAGAGTCCAGGGGAGGCACCAAGATGATCAGAGGGATGCAAAGCTCTGCTGGGAGAGTTGGGATTGTTCAGCCTGGAGAAGAGAAGCTTCAGGGTGACCTGATTGTGGCTTTTCAGTGCCTGAAGGAGCCAACAAGGAAGATGGAGAGAGACTATTTCCAAGGGCCTGGAGTGACAGGACAAGGGGGAATGGCTTCAAACTGACAGAGAGGAGGTTTAAATTGGATATTGGGAAAAAATTCTCCCCTGTGAGGGTGGGGAGGCCCTGGCACAGGTTGCCCAGAGAAGCTGTGGCTGCCCCATCCCTGGAAGTGTCCAAGGCC
>NW_016690309.1:1300976-1327729 GCF_001604755.1 Lepidothrix coronata | reverse complement strand
GGAGCTGGGGGGGCTCAGCCTGGAGAAGAGAAGGCTCAGGGGAGACCTCCTCACTCTCTGCAACTCCCTGACAGGAGGGGGGAGCCAGGGGGGGTTGGTCTCTTTTCCCAGGCAACCATCAGCAAGACAAGAGGGCTCGGTCTTCAGCTGTGCCAGGAAGGTTAAGGTTGGATATTAGAAAGAATTTCTTTGCAGAGAGGGTGCTCAGCCATTGGAATGGGCTGCCCAGGGAAGTGGGGGATTCTCCATCCCTGGAGGTTTTTAAGAAGAGGCTGGATGTGGCATCAGTGCCATGGGCTGGGAACCACGGCGGGGTTGGATCAAGGATTGGACTGGATGATCTTGGAGGTCCCTTCCAACCCAGCTGATTCTGTGATTCTATGATAGGAAGGCTCTTGGTGCTTTCTTGGATCACCTGCCACTTCCCTGTGCCTTTGGCATCCTTCTAACTTCCTCTTTCTTCCTCCATCCTGCTCCTTCTCAGGGATATTTTGAAGCATGCTGTCAGCAAACTGCCACATTTGCAACGGCAACTGCGCATCAATGATTTCTAGGACAGATTTCATTCTAACTCAGGATAAAAATAAGGTATGACTAAAGAGAGTGAGCATGTGAAATGTAATCTGTGTCTTACAGCATCTTCCTGGAGCTGTGATTCCTCCAACCTGTAAACAGGCAGCCTCTTGTACATTGGAGTGTCAGGAAGAGGGTAAGAAATGCAGTCCTGGCTTTGTGTGGGCCATAAAGTTCACAGCAGTAAAGAATGAGATGGTGAGAGAGTATTTCCAAGGGCCTGGAGTGACAGGACAAGAGGGAATGGCTTCACACTGACAGAGAAGAGGTTTAGGTTGGATATTGGGAAGCAATTCTCCCCTGTGAGGGTGGGGAGGCCCTGGCACAGTTTCCGCAGAGCAGCTGTGGCTGCCCCATCCCTGGAAGTGTCCAAGGCCAGGTTGGGTGGGGCTTGGAGCAACCTGGGCTAGTGGAAGGTGTCCCTGCCCATGGCAGGAGGTGGAACAAGATGGGCTTTAAGGTCCTTCCCAGTCCAGGCCATTCTATGATTGTATGATTTTCCTATTGTGTTTGTAGTTTTGGGTTTTTTTTAGTACCACTGTAACTCAGAATTACAGCATGTGACTGTAATGTGGAATCTCCTTCATCAGCAGATTCCACAGGATTTTATGCTTGAAGCCAATGTGATTCCTTGGGTTAGAAATGGACAACTTTCCTGGCTCCAGCACATCAGTAGCAGGGCTGGGAAGATGATGGATGTGTCCAGTGCCCTGGTCCAGAGCTCTAGGCAGTCAGACTGAACGAGTCAGGATGAATTTGGCTTTGGCTTTGTCTCTGGGCACTGTTTTGTGTGATGGAAGGCTGACATGGGAACTGCATCTCTGCATGTTTGATCTATAGTGACAGCTCCCTGTGCCATGGTCATTCACAGCTCTGTAGTTCCTCACTGTGAGCTCTGTGTCTTCATCCTTCACTGTCTTCATTGCTTTCCAGGGGTTGGGTTCAACTGAGCATTTGTGCCTTGGATTGCAACATGTGATCAGATTAAACTGGTTATATTTTTAGGGATTGTACTATTTCTGGTTCTGCCTGTGCACATAACTGAAAAGTAAGATTTTGGAGAGATTTGAGCGTCCATGAACATACTGTGTGCAGCACAGGGCTCTCTGCTACCCTTCCCTCATAAGCCAGGCACCAGTTTATTTTAAAATGCCAGTTTGGCAATGCTCCTACAGGCAGCAAGGTATAATTGTTCCTTTTCACCAAACAAGCTGCAATATTGGTCTTCTTCCTAGAAGAGACCAGCTTACAGCATCCTAAAATAAGGTCATTAAAACTGCCAGCTTAGTTTTGCTGTAGCCTTGGGACTGACAATGCCTTAGGGCTGAGAGGACATGACTTAGCTCCTGCTTCCTAGAAATCACTACCAAAAAGTTGCCTGTCTGTTTGTCCTGCAGAACTGTCCTGCTTGCTGATAACATCAGCTGAGCACTGCAGTGGTCACTGATGCTCCAAGTCCTGGTTCCCAGACATCTGAAAGCAAAAGTAAGGAAAACACCTGGACAGTTTTCAGTGGAAAAGACCATTTCTGCTTTCCCTGAAGGTCTGCAGTTGGCCTGCATTTCCCCCCCTTGGCTTTGACTCCAGGACCTCAAATCATGATTTGCTTATCAAGATAAATTCTTTCACTCTGGAAATGCTGGAGTATGTCAAGAGTTATCAGTGGTCTGACTCTCACAGCTCTTTCATATCAATTTTGTCATGTTTGCTCCGTTTGTTTCAAACAGTTCAAGTATTCGTGAAGGACAAATGGGCATCTTGCCCTGGGAATGTCATCCTGGGCGTGAACTCGGGAAAATCTGCACTATAAATGATTCATTCTGGCTCCTGCTACGAAAATGGCACTAAACTGGCTTATTTAAGGGTATCAGATGAAACTTTTCTGTTGCCTCTGCATTTCTGTGCTGGGTGCAGGTGCTGGGAAGGAAGGCACAATGCTCTTCAGTGGAGCTCAAGAGCATGAGTCGAAAGCCTTTAGTGAGAGGTGGCTTTTGTAAAATCCCCGGGGTAATTCACAACAGTTTTTCCATTCTTCAAATCATATCTTTGGATAGAACAGTCAGACCTTGGGTATAAAGCTTTTTTACAGATACCCCTTTGTGTTCTGACACTGATTTGGTGTCATTAGGTACAGAGGGCTGTCCTGCAGTTCTTAAATTTTGGGGGGGCTAAAATAGAACCTATAAAAGTGAGCCAGAATGGGCTTGTTATTTTATTTCGATTTTACCTCTTTTTTTTCACAGAATCAGTTAAGCTGGAAAAGACCTCTGAGATCGGAGTCCAACCTGTGACTGATCACCACCTTTTCCACCAGCCCAGAGCACGGAGTGCCACGTTCTTTCTTCAGTATTTGATGAATTCCCCAGGCCCCTTTGTGGTAGAGGTGGTACTATGATTGAGACCCTTCTGTAGCTTCTGCTCCTTTCTTTCCAAATGTTTTTATACAAGAATGTGATAAATGATGATGCTGATCCCTCTGAGACCCATTAACATATCTGCCTGGCAACTCTGATAGTCTTCTGCTGGCAGTTTGGTCTCTAAACCACACTCTCACCCATCTGTCTACTGAGCAGTGTCCAAACACGAGGATATCAGGATATTTTTTTCTACAGTAACTCTTCGGTGTGAAATCCTGTCAATGTGCTAGGTTAGGCTAAGTTACAGAATATTCTTGACTTTTGGGAAGGAGATCTTTTTAGGGCACAGAGTTGCTTGATCTTTGCAAAGGTGAAGCTGCTGGGCTCCTCAATATCCAATATTCTGTTAACATGGGCCGTAGCTCTTTAGGAAAGATTTCTGATTATTCCATTGCCTTTGTTACTCCCATTACTTACTTCTTTGCACGTAATTGTTGTTTTCAGCAGCAGCTGTTTAACCATCTGAATAATTTTATCCCAGCAGAAACGTATTTGGGAATGATCTTCTTTTTGCATAATCTTTCAGCAAGGCTGTGATAGTGCACTGTCTGTTGTGGGCATGTGTTTTGGGTTCCCTTGTGCACCCATCCCATGCCCCATTCGTGCCAGTTTTGCTGTTTTCACTTATTTCAGCTGTCACCACTAACTCCGGTGTGGGAAGCACTGAGTGAAATCCAGACTCTTTTCCAGGCAGCCCGTTCACAATTTAAACTGCTGTGGGAATACTGGGGACGTGCAGTCTCATCATTTTAGCTTGGTTCTTACTTGGTTTCTTCTTTTGCATTGCCCTGGGGAAGTCTGTAGCTTGTTGTGACTACATTTGGACTTCCAGCATCCTGCTTGCTTGCCTTGTTTCAGCTGCTGTGTGTCCCCTGTGCATCATCACAGCTGGCTGAAGGAACAAACATCTTTGCCTTCTCTGCCACGTACAAGTATTTTTGGAACATTTCTTTCATATCTTTCATGTAGTTAGAGTTTTTCTCTTTCAGCAGTACTCTGTGATGCCATTTCTGAATCCCAGGCACACACTGAAGAGTCCTTCTGCCTTTTTTCTAATTTGTTGCCAGTGCTTTACAGTGAAGGCCAGTTGCAGAATCTATTTTTAATGTTTAACACATCCAAGAGTTCATTCTTGGATGAGAAGAGAGTCACTTGCTCTGCTGCCAGGATTTCACCCTGGAAAATACTATTGTTGTAAGGTATAATTTGCTAAAATACAAGTTCAAATATAAGTGATAAAATATTCCTTAAACTTGAGAAACTTTTAACGTGACATTGATCCTTTGAAGGCAGTTTTAGGGAACTGAAAGCAGGAAGCTACAATTACAGAGTATTTTGCAATATTCACTGCCACGTGTTGCCTGCTAATAGCAAGAGTAATAAATGGCATTTGTTTATAAAATCTGGGTGCCTCTCCAGATCTCATGAGCTGAGGGGCCCTGTGATTTGCTCCAGATTTTACTGTGGTTGTTAAAATTTTGACTTTCAGTTCCACTGCAATGAATACCTTTACTCAAGAAGAGGAACTGAAGGTTTTCTCCTCAGCATGTAGTGGGGGGAAAACTTAACACAAGTCAAAAATGTGCTATATTTCAGCCCTGTGGCATCAAGAACACTGTTCCTTGTGCAAGCTCCTGTTTGCCAGGTTCCAGCCTGTTGTGTTCAGCCCCACTTATCTCCAGGAACTGAGTTTGCATTTTCTGTTTCCATGCAGCATAGGAAGGAAGGGGTATTTTTGGAGTTGTGTAGCATCCTGAATCGATCATTAAAATAATCAGGAGTTCTGGATTTCAGGTTTTCTAAGTGTGTGTTTAATACTTAGAAAGCATTAGTGGCCAGTTTGTCACTAATTTTAGAAAGGAACCATTTCAAGCTCTTATTTATGAATATATGATGTCATAAGGTTAAAAATGTAATGCCAGCCCTCCTTTAACAGCAGACATAAGCAGGTGTGAGGGTTTTACACTGTTTCAGTGCATTCTCTTAATTCTGTGATCCTGGATCCAAGCAGCAAAAGTTAATGAATCCACAGCAGGCCTGGAGGGAAATGCAGCTCTACCTCTCTTCTTTCAGACCTACTATAGCAGAGGAATTAAAGAGCTGATCAAATGCTCAGTGCTGTCAGTGGGGGGAAAAAAAAAACCCACCCCTTGAGAAGACTTGGAATTCCTTTCTTTTCTGAGCAGGGAGTTTTCTTCTTAGTTTAAAAAATGTATTCCTTTTTTAGAACCTGCAGTCCTGCACAAAGCAAGGAGTACAAGAAAATATTATTCTAGTCAGACTCAGCAAAACAGAGATTTTGGAGAGCTCAGGAGCCTGAGGGCTACAAAGAACATTTGCAGGGCAGCATTTTTTTTTGACTTCTAATTTGATTAATGGACATTTTGGCTGCAAGTACTTGAAATGTGGAAAGCAGCACGAGATGAGATGAGATGAGATGAGCAGCTTGTAACGAGATTCATCTGCCTGGCTCAAGGAAACATAACTTCCCAAAGAGCAATCAGATTGCCCTGTGATTGCCCTGTAATTCTGGGGGGTGTCCTGATGTATCTAGAGGAGAGGGGAAGGAGGAAGTCATGCTGGCTACTCCAGAAAAACTGTTGTGAAAGGTTTTATTCCAGCAGTACTGATCTATCCCTAGTTTTTCCATCTGATCCCAGCGTCCTCAACAACTAGGATGCACCATTTTTCTCTGCACAACAGTGGCCATTTCAGATGGAGTTGGATTGAAGCCTCAAAGGCTGCTTGGCTTAGCAGCAGCACCTTTTGAAAACCTTGGGCAAGTCAGAATTTGAAATTTGAAAGCCAAAAGTAAAAATTTGTTGTGATTCACAGTACAACCCTAACTAAGTGCTTGCTTTTCAGTGGGCCCAGTACAGAAATAACAGATGAAAACCACACCAATTATTTCAGAGCCTCTACAGGAGCAAATCTTAGGAACTCTTTTCTCTTATGTTTGTTAAACCAATTTAGAAATGCAAAAGAATAATTCAACCTCCTAAGCCAACCTTTTGCTATGGAAGGATCTACCAAGACAGCAGGTTTTCCAGTGGTTAGTCCAGTTCATTTTGAGATTTCAGCATTTCCTTTGGCAGAGAATGATGCTCTCCTGCATACGCTGATGGTGGGAAGTTTTGCCTGATACAATCCCTTAATTTCTTCAGTGTGTTTGGTGCTTTTTCACTGAGCCCAGCAAAACTGTGGGTTTCTCACTTGGGTTTTTTTGACTAGGAAATAGGAGGTATCTCCAAACTAGCTGTTTTCTGATTTCAGCAGTACTGTTTTTAGTTGCTCTGATTTAACTGGCTCTGCTGCACTGTAATTATCCAACTGCATTGTTGATTCACTTAAAAGAGCTATGATTAGGTAAATGTCTCTGAAAAGACATTATCACCAATTGGAGTAGGAGTAGCGAAGTCAATATTTTGTATGAAATAAATGTCACTTTTATTGGCCAGAAAAATACTTTTAGATTTAGGGGAAGCAAATGCTAAAAGGATCTGGTTTGTTGAGGTACCTGAGTTATACAAGAAAACAAAACTGGTTTTGGATTTCTTAGCTTATAGTTAGTTGTTGTGTTCTGAGAGCAAGTTTGTTTGGGTACCAGCAAGCCAGACCTGTGTCCTGGAAGCTGTTAAGCACAACATGTACCTGACTTCAGTGCTGTGCAAGGACAGACCTTCCCCTGAGGAGGAGGGAAGAGCATTAGAATTAAAGGAAAACAGAAAATGTAGGGAACAAATAAGTCTGCAAATACAGGTTGGTTCTGTTTGGAATCAGGATGACTGAGCAGTGGTGTGAAATTGTTTGTCCAGATCACAAGGCACAGGTGGGAGTGCAGAGAAAAGAGTGGCACTGCAAGCACTGGGAGCACTTTTTGCATTTGAAGAAGAGTTGTTCAGATGTCTGCAAGCACAAGAATGGGTTTTACTGTAGACTGCTCTGTTACTAAAAGTGAATGTTCTTTACCATCAAAAAGAATGTTTTTGTCTTTGTGTCAGTAGTGACAAAACCTCAATCTTTTCCTGTTTGTTTTTTTTCCAACTCTTTAATATGTTTCCAGTCTGAATAACACAAATATACATTTACTTCCAATGTCCAGTAAATAAAAATACCCTGAAATGAATGACACTGGGCCAATTTAACTGAGTTGAAGTGCCTTCCTAATGTGTCACCTGGTTTGAATTAATACCATGTTAAAACAAAGCTGCAGGAATGAAAGGGCTATGTAGGAGAAATATGTTGTTTAGGACAGAACCATGAAGACAGGGCCAAAGGATGCTGAGGATTAAGACCTGAGGATCCCCAGTGAATGCACCAGGATCACACCTGAAGGCTGAAGAAGAGCAGACCCAGATCTTGAATGAGGGACCTTCCCTCGAGATCTTTGGGACCCAGGGCAGCAGTTAAGAAGTTGCAGCCAAACTTGGCAAAAGCCACACCACAGCAATCACATCTGTGCAATCAGCACTGAGTGAGCTGCTGTGGGAAAAGGGGGAGGGGGTTGCACACCTTCAGCTGGGAAAAACATGTCCAATGCAGAGCTGTCTAATGACATGCATCAGTTTTTGTCACAGCCAAGAGCCTCTGGCTGCTTTGCATCTGAGCTGCTCTTCAGTGCCAGGAGGAATTCATGTGGTGCCTCTCGTGGCTTGTGCCTGCACAAACAGTACACCCAACATTTCAATGACTGTTAAACTGCTGTCTGAAATTTGGGTTAAGAATAGCAATTGTAATTAAACAAAACTTTGAATTAGAACTCAAATGAGGCAAAAAAAAAAAAAAAAAGGGCAATCCTTTTGGTAAGGAGTTGAATACTTTTGTTTCCTAGTTCTGCTGCTCCCTTTAGCTTCAATTAGCTTTCATTCCAAAGCATTTTATACAATTCTATGTGAATGACAACCATCTGTATTAAAAGGTCTCAGGCTCCTCCTTCCACTCCCATAAAATTTCAGATGTTCAGCTCACTTCCAGCAGCAATGCCAGCGTCAGGCAAGCTCACTGTGCAGTTCCTCAGCAGATCAGCTTGGGATTGCCTACACTTGGGATGGCTTCTTGTTTGTTTGCAAAGCTCAGGAGAGCCCAGTTTTCCTTTATCCCTGGAAGACTCCCTGCTCAGCAACCCATAATAATTTGGGAACCAATTCATGCTCTCTTTTAGACCATTTAACATCTTTCATCCTGAAAGGTCATAATACAGTCAAAAGTGCATCTGTGCAGAGCCCTCTGTACAGTCCCTCCCCCCCTCCTGAAAAGCAGCAGGACTATGACACGTGTGCAGCAGAAATGTTGTTAATAACTTTAATTAATGTTGTCAGATACATCTTTAATGGAGTTTAGGTACAGGAGGAGATCCAGTGCAAAGTGATCGCGGGCCACAGTGGTTTGGTTCACATCTGCCTCCTTCATAAATGTCCTGAGGACCCTTTAGGGAGCACAAACCACAGGAACTTTGTGTCTCTTCAGAAGGTTTGGATCTCCTGAACCACAAGGCAGCTCCTCATCAGGCAGGAATATGACAACACATTCTGCAGACAGCATATTTCAGTTTATTTGCTCCGGAGGGCCTTGATACAAACACATCCCAGTTTAACAGCACAGGGAAAACACTTTTCCACCCTGTCTGCTGCAGGACCTCCTCAAATACTGTTTGGTTTTCTTCCGCTTCTATACAGCCTTCCATGATTATTTTTATGTTGGACATGCAACAGTTTGTAGTGGATTTCCTTCCTTGACGAACACAGCAGCATTTTTGGAGTGTGTAATGCAGATTTCCAAGGCATCGGGGGGGAACTCCCATGGGGTACAGGCTCCTGGTATCCAGGCAGGGAGGAGAAAAGACACTGAGACACCAGATTCCTGATGGCCTCTTCTCTCTGTTGGCAGCTGGAAAACAAGCTGCACTTTAGTTTTCGTGTCCAGCAGCTCCACTACTGCCAAGATCCCTGGAGAGACAGGGAGGAATCGGGCCACAAACGTCCTAACACTTCCACCATCAAACCCAGGGGGGAACACTGTGGTTTATAAAAATAAATCCAGCTTTATGAGCTCATCTTAATATATCAGAACGAGAGACACAGCCATGTTTTTGTTTGTTTGGACTTATTTTAAATCTCATTTCCTGTTTTACTAGCTCATAAAAAAATCAAGGTCGTGTAGTCTGTGGTAGAATCTGACACAACCCCATTAATTGCAAGAAGGCAGCTCTATTTATGCTGCTTGAGGCTCTGGGCCTTTTAAACAAGCTTCATGTGTCAAAGATTCTTGGAGAATACCTTGATGCAACGAGGAGAAATAGAGATTTGGGATTCGTGGTGCAACTCTGCATGATAATATAACTCACATTGCTTTCATGTCCCCTAATACCAGTTTATTAAAAAAATACAGCTGCCTACATTTTATCCCTTCTCTACTTGTCACAAGGCAATATTTCATGTGTATTGATTATATTCAAAAAGTATCCCAGTGATTATTTCTCCTCCTTTACTATTCCTGTATTTCACACCCCGTAAGGCTTGATCTGAGACGTGTTTATTAAAAGTGACAGCTGGGAGCATAAGAACCTGAGCACAATGAAGACCTTATCTACCTTGCTGGCTTGTGCTCTGGGAAGTTCTGCCTCAGGCCAGGCTGCTCCTTGAAGGATTTTATCATTTGAAAAGTCATTATTACACAAATGTGTCCCTGGAAACACTGATAACAAAATCGGTAGGGGAAAAAAAAATCAAGATTTAAAAAACGGGCTGATTTTTAAGTCCTTTTCAGCCTACAGGTTTTGAAAGGAAGTAATTTTGTGTGTCTGTCACAGTTTGCAAACATTTTCATGCAAAATGCTCTTTTGTCTTCTAATATTCCCTCTTTCATACCCTTTTTGTCTCTCCCTGTATCCTTTCCCAGTCTTTGCATGCTGCTAAACAAAGGAAAGAAATAAGGGGAGAAAAACAGGAAAAGGTGTAGAAAACAGGGGTTTCTGCACATTTTCTTCTCTCCTGATAAGAAAAGGCAGAAAATTGAGATGAAGAGATAAAACACTTTTCTCTTAAAAAGGTCTTTAGCCAATAATTTGCACATTAATAGTAATTAATTAATGGCATCAGTTCCTCCCACCATCACCACTGCCTCGTGGGCATACTTTCATTCTGTCCTCTCTAGAGGCAAGATGGGGGGAGAGTATGAGAATGTGGGGAGCAAAAAGCCTCCCTGGTGGATCTCAGCACTAGAGTTAAGCTCTTTTCCAACTCTTCCACGATGGCTGGGGGAAGGCAGATTATGGGTTGGTGGCACATTCCCCTGAGGGATGTGTAAATCCTCACCTGCAGTCCTGTCTTCCCACTGGTGACAGCACCAGCAGTTCTGTGGTCAGAGGGATTTCTGGCCAAATTAGTTGGGTACAAAAAGCTTTGTTAGGTACAAAGAGAGTGACAGCAGAGGGGAACTTCCATGCCCAGGGCCAGCCTGGAGTTGGAGCTGGTGGAGGCACCATGGAGGCATTCCCACAGGGATGCACCAAGGACAGGGGCTGTCCTGCTGCTTTAGGAAGGCAGCTGTGACAGGGGACACAGGGCTTCATGCTCCAAATGCAAATGCTTCATTATGTTTTGAGTGGTGCTGTTCTCTCTGGTAACAGAGGCAGGTCTAAATCTGAAACAGAGCCCCAGCCCTCAGGGAAAGGGAATGGATACTCCTCACCCAGGGAATTGTGCTGGAACTGGAGGATGTGTCCACCACGAGCACAGTCCAGCTGCTCCTGTACTCCAAGTGCAGCAGCAACCAGATTGCAGCATTTCAGGGGAAAAAGAAAGGTATCCAAGAGCCAGTTGGTTTGGAATTACGTGTCAGCACATAGGGAATGTTTTTAATTTCACCCTCTCTCTGTTACAGACATTACTCCATTGCTAAGCAGTACCAATCACTTCTAAAACATGAGCACAGCTGTGTGTATATCTGTGGATGGTAGGATGGGCAGAAACAGGAATATTCCTCAGCTGAAGCCTAAAAGAGAATTTATGTCCTCTCCATGTGCCCAAAATCGAGCACAGCTCCAGCTGGAGGAAGACAGGAAGGTCTGAGAAGCCTTTATAGTTTTACAGTCCTGGAGAGGATTTCTGGAAGGGCCCTGGGGGTCAGGGATAGACCTCAATGACCCTGAGCAGCCTCACCTGGGGCCTCCACCCTCACCCATGGGTGCAATTTAAGCTGAGCCCTTGAGGCCTTTGTTCCCCTTTGAGCCATGTTGGAGAAGTGCTGACCCACAGCAACTGCTACAACCACCCTTGATCTGGATCTCAGGGCATGGACTGACTTCCTGGCTTGACCTGGGACCTGCTGTGTCTCTGTGGACCTGCAGTTGCTCCTGGGAGAGATGGCACAGGAGGAACAGCTCACACCACCACACCAGTGCTGTCTTGGACACCAAATGCTTCACCCAGACTGCAGAGCAACTAGTTCCTACAGGTAAGGCTGGGAAAAGGACACAGCTTGATGACAACAGCCCAGAGGAGAGAGCTCGGGGATGTTTACAGCTGTACTTGAGGAATTAGGTGTTGTATATTAACCTGTTTGGTCTCCCTGGGGGCACAGGAGCTAGGGCTGGCTCTTGAGTAAAACATGCAGTTGTTAGAACTGGAATGTTCAGTTTAAGCTTCCCCAGACCTCTGGGTGAGACCTGAACCACTGTTGCATTAGTGATGGTTTAAAACTCTGTTGCCTCTAACAAAGCACTGGAAAAACCCCTTGTGTTAAGTCTGCCCAGAGTACAGCTCACAAAGCTTCTTCTACAACTGACTTTCCTTCAGGGGAAGCCTTTCAACAGCAACTGTGGCAAGTTTTTGAGCCATTTACCTAGAAAAGAATGGTCAAAGGTGTTAAGGGTGGTTAAGTGCCAGGCACCTTATGGACAATGAAGCAAATGCAAACTTGGGTATGCAGCTCCTAATTTTCCCCTATAAACCCTCCAGCTGATAATCCTGTGGTCTAACCAGCCTGCATTCCTTTCTGCAACCAATTCCTGCTTTTACAGAGAAAGACTCTGGAGAGCCAGTCCATGTGATACTCCTGATCTTTATGTGCAGTTGTTATGTCATGATGAGGCTTGACTGTGAGATCCAACAGCTCCTGTAAATGTTAACTCATGGCCAGATGATAGGAAATGTAGGATGCTCTCAAGTCTCATCTTAGAAAAAAAAAATGGGCTGAATGCCTGAGTGATGAATTTGTCAGGTGTTTTTGCTGTGATAGCTCCCTTCCCACACCTACTTCTACTCCAGCCAGCTCTGCTGAGTATTGCTGACTAACTCTTGCATGGGTGACTCAGAAGAGCTCGCTCTGGTTCAGTATTTCCCTGTGTAATTATAAGGTACCAACGTTGTTAATAATGTTGGTGCAACGCAGAAACATTCCCCCCATTCTCCATCTGTTCTGCCAGAACAAATGTTATTGCTACAAACGACACTTCGGTACCAAGCCCTCCAAACCTGGCTGCTTTCTCGTGCCACTGCTGTTCGCTTTTACCTTCCAAATAGCTGTTTGTACTGCAGAAGATGAAGGGAACCCATCTGTGTTTTGCAAGGCACGGGACCACGTGTGTGGTGGAGGTCAGCTGCAGGAGCAGTGCAAACAGCAGCCTCTGCGCTGCCTCACTGATGGCAGACATCACATTTGATGTTTAGCCAAACGCTTGTTCCAGACATTTTTTTTCTGGGAGAAAGTGCCAACGACTGTTGGAGACACTGTCAGAAAGGCAGGATGCTCCATCCAACTGGGAATGCTGGGAGCGTTGCACCACTCGCTGTAAATGTCTGAGCAAAGGGAGTGTTGGAGGAGAGAAGTGTAAAGCTGTGCTGAAATGAGCAAAAGGGTGAGGCAGAACCACACTTGTTCTGGGCTGCAGGACTGTAAATCTGGTGCCAGTGGAGTCCAGGTTTTCTTCTCCCCTCGTCTGAGTCCTGCTTTCACTCAGGAGGGCTCCTACTGCCAACACTTTTACCTCCTGAGCCTCTCTGTTCCTCCCTTTCCCCCCTGAGTGGAGCCAAGCAGGCTGCTCATCCCTTACAGCCCATCCATGAGCCACGTGTTGCATCTCACTTGGCTTTTGGTTTAGGGAGCCAAACGTTTTGGCTTTTTGTTTTACTGACCCCATGGCCAAACTTTCCCCTCCAACAACGTTGCTCTCTGCCTTTGAAGAGGTGGGCTAAATGATTTTCTAGTCACACAGTACAGTGTAACACTCACAGCCTCAACAGAGAGCTCCAAAACCTTCATCCACAGCCCGACCACCTTCAGAGAGCACCCAGAAACTGCACAGTGTTCGAGGGGAAAAATGAGAATGTGAGGTCTCACAGGCACCTGTCACTAGTCCAAATGCAATGCAGCAGGTCTGCCCTCAGAGTGTGTGTTTTGTGGATAGTTCCCAGGGTTTTCATGGAGAGCAGTGCTGGTATTCACTCCTTTTCGTGGGTGCAGATACAGGAGGGATGTCAGTGATAATCTGATGCAGTTGGTGCAATCACAGCCATACTGGCTTTGCTATTCATACCTTGCTATGTCTTGGGAATACTCATTCTGTGGGATGCAGGCAGACCACCCATTCAAAAATCAGCTGAATTTCAGCCAAGGCAGTAAAATTGAATTATTCATGACTGCTTGTCACCAGCTTTGCTTTTTGCTCACTTTCTTTTTTTTTTTTTTTTCCTTTTCTTGGAAGAAAAGTGGATAAAGTCTCTTTTCTTTCTTCAGCACTCTAGCTTTGGGCTGCTGGGAATCTTCCAGAGCAAATCAAAAATAATCAATGCAAAGTGAATTAATACAAGTCCCAGACTAGACAATCATGTGGAATTTATCAGGTATATATGGGTGTCTATTGTTAAGGTGCCTTTGTGATTTTCACTGAGTTTCCAGACTGTCCTGATGCAGCAATAATGGACAGAAAAATCAGTCTGACAAGAAAAAGGCATTTCTAGAAAGTTGAGGGAATTTTAGTAAAAGAAAAAATATTTCACTGCACATGTTGCATGCAGCTCACTCATAAAACAGGTGTTGCAATTCACTTTTAATGCAACTCTTCTGAAATGCACTGGGCCTATAATTCTGTATTTCAATTTACAGATGAATGATACAGAACTATATCATCAATAACATGGATTTGTTATAACCATTATTTCTGTGACCCAAAACAGGGTATTTAATATTTTTTATTACAAGTCATGGTCTTTATTAGTGTCTTTTCTGGGTGTGTTGTAACTCAGAGTGGCAGTCTGCTGAATGCAGGTTTTGATCACAGATTGCAGTTCAAAAACCTTCAGAATACTGGTGTATTGGTCAGTATATGCATAAAGGTATCCCTCTCACCCTGCCAAATCAAGGCCTATCAGGGCTGCTATTCCTCAGCAGTTAAATATTACTGTGAATAAAATGGGCAATTAATTTAATATTTTTTCACCTTTTCAACTTCACCAGTGTTATGGCTCCTCCCTTTTGAAACAAGTTACCATTTTACATGGGGGACATGCCTGCCTATGAGTTGTCCCTGACAATTCACCTGCAATTATTTCATCTTTTACCTCTTGGTGATTGCAGTTGTTATTCCAGCCTAGTGTGCTCATTGCTTTAATTTCATGCTCACAATTTAGGTGCTGTTGAAAGCTAATAGCACCATCACTGCTCTGTTGTAAATAGGACAAGACATATGAGATGTCTTAAGGAGTTTATAATTGAAAATAGATTGACAGCCACAGCCAGTGCACTGCATTCCCAAGTAATCCTTCCTGGCTTTGTTGGTTTTTTTCTGATGGCTTCCAAATGTTTCACCAGCTGATTTCAGGGTAGGGCACTGGCTCTGTGGTTCATAAGGACTCCCCAGATCATTTCTGCAGTTCACATTGCCAGCCCTCTGTTCACTGGGTGCTGATGTCAAGGTTTGTACCCGGGATTTGCATTCCTGCTTTCACAGGGATGAAAGAGATGTGGAGCCCAGGCCACGGAATTTCCATTCCCTCCTTGGTTATCCAAGGGTGTGACTTCACAAGGGACCCTCTCTGATTTGTGATGTGCTGGTGAGAAGGGCAGCCTTGTCCTCAGCAGCAGCCTCACTGGCAGGAGATCACCTCCCTCATCTCAAAGCCAACAAGTTTCTTTTCTTGTTTCTGCAAACTGATCTGATCCAGCCCATGGCTGCAAAAATCTGTACTGGATGCAGTGAAAATAGTGGGAGGACACAGCCAAGAGAGGAGAGACAAGGTGAGGAATCAAATTAAACTACACCACTAAGTGCCACTAATAAAATTAACATTATTGGCAGGTTTAAAAGCAGTTGTTCTGATGAGTTGCTCCTAAATCCTTGAATAGGAAACTAGGAATTGGAAAAAAAATTAACAAGAGGCTAATGTAATTAACTATTTAATTCCTCATAATTGTGTTCTGAAAACCACTATGTTAGGTCCAAGCTACAAGTGGACAAAAGAAGGAAAGGTTGTGTAAAGTGTATGTCACTTCTTTTTGGAGAGCTCATTGTATGAAATATGTATTTTGTTTAGGATTTCATTCCAAAGAGGGAACAGAACTTTCTCCACATTGTAAAAAGCAGTGTTTTCTTTTGGAACTCTTGAGAGTTTTGTCTCAGCAAGTATTTCTGTTGCAATCTGGATTTCATTTATCTCAGACTTGCCTCTCTGCAGACAAGTCACCATTCCCTCAGGTCAGCTCTGTATCCCAAGGGATGACCAGTGCAGCTCTGCAAGCAGGTCAATGGCAGTGTTCCCATTCATGATCACATTTCTTTGCTTTTTGGGTTTTTTTTGCCTAATCTAATGACGAACAGCTCAGATGAAGAAAGCATTGACTGAGGAGGGTTTGGAGGAGCCCTGCATGAAGTGATGTAGGTCTCCTAAAAATACATCCTGTTTCTCTCATCTGCAAATCTTCCTAAAAGAGGCAGGGTAGGAAGGGGGCTGCCTCAGAATGCCTGGGAGTGGAGGGAAAAGCAAAACCTGGCACATGTAAAGAACTAGGAAGTGTGGCAAGGATTTGGGAATGTCACTTGCCATATGTGCCTGCCAAGTAAAGAAATGCAGCAAAGTGTTTCTGCCTTGTTAGCCATGGGGTTTTTTTTAGGACAAGTATCTTCATTGTCTTTCTTCTGGTGCTTTTGTGCTTTCAGCCATGTGGAGTTTTTATTATTCTTGTTTTAGAAAATCGGTTATGAAGCCCATTGCCCTCACTGTTTACTTGTCTCCTTCCTTAGCAGACACAAATGCAGGTAACTATGGAGCAAACAATGGTCATTTCACTGGAATATCATTAGAATTTCCACCCTGGCTGCAGATGCCTTCAGGTCTCGTGGCCAAGCAAAATAGCCTAAGTTTTTGCAGCAACAAAATGGATCAAAAGGCCTCTCTTTTCAAGCTCACAGCTATTAGATAATCTAAGCAGCTTCTCCCATGTAGTTTTTTTCAGTCTGTGACAAGCACAACATCCTCAGACTGGCAGAGGGTAAAAAAACTAACAAACCTATCCTGCACATCCAAGACAATTCTTTCTGAGGCCAAAAAGATGTAAAGATTAGTGTTAGGGATCCCAGCCAGGAATCTGTCTTCTGTCTTCAGGCCCAGAATTGCCTGAAGAGCTGAAGGTGTTGCTTCTTGGGAAGGTTGGGCTCTTGTTTGCCCTAAGAATATTTCTGAATGGGGCTGTGCCTCCCTGTTCTGTTCAACTGGGCAAGGCTGCCTGCCCAGCCTTCCTTCCCATTCTGTGTTTTCTCTTTCTTTTTTTTTTCCTTTCTTTTTTTCCTCCCTCCCCCTCCCAGTTATTGTTCTATTTCTGCATTGTGTGTGAGGTGCCCACGTAGCTTTTTTCTGTTCTGAGCCTAATTAAACCTAATTGCACTGCCTGGGTAGCCTTGTAGAGCTTTGTCTGCAACAACCTGTTTGGTTTAACTCAAATGTTCACTAGATGTGCAAAAGTTTCTCTGGAAAAAATACCAAATTGGACACACCATAGGGAGGGCCTTGCACGTTCAGCTGTTAAAATACCCTTAGAAAGAAGACAACCTCTCAAGTGTTTGCACTCCTTTTTCCCTTTAAATGAATGACCTCAATTAATGATCAGAAGTGTGTGTTAATAGGCAATAAATTGAATGAAATAAAAATTCCCTGGGTAAAGGCTTTTGCCTGTGATCTTGCTGCAGGACCAGGAATACTCAGGTGAAATGGAAGAATGAAAGGTCAAAAGAAAAGCTTTCAGTAGGAGCCTTGGGTCCAAACTAAAGAATACAGGAGAGCAAGCAAGTGAGGCAAGGGTGGTTATGGGGACTATTACTTTGTCTAGGCCATGTATTTCTTGGCTAGGGCCAGGAAAAGCAGTAGTCCTGCAAGATTCATGTGGCATTTCTGGGTATGTGCCCGTGTGACTGCACCCACGGGTTTACACCTATAATCCATCCCAAAAGTAACTGTAAGCCAAACAAAAGCCAAACACCACCCAGCTCACTCATGTGCCTGGGGCTGGAGTGTGTTTAGATCACGGCAGAGCTGGGAGCTGGCAGGTGATGCCAGTGCAGCAGATCACCATTTTAGTGGTGTGATACCTCAGAAAGAGAAGTCTGTTGTCCAGCTCTGAGCTTTCTCTACTTCCAGTCACTGCATCCTGTAGAACTATTTGCTACTAGGACTGGATCCTTGTTGGTCCCTTCCAGCTCGGAATATTCTGGGGTTAGTTTAATTATCCACCTGGTCTCACAAGTCTGTTCTGTATGGAGCTTGGTAAGAGATGGTTATCAGGTCTCCTCCGGTGTGATGGAATGAGGGCAGGCTTCCCAGTCCTCAAGTCACCCATTTTATCCCCATTCCTTATTTTGGCTTCTTTGAAACGTGGTCTGGGATGAACTGCTGCCTTGTAATTGGGAAGAAGGGAAGTTGAGAGACAATGATCTTTGAACCTTTTCATTTTTGCCGTTGAATTTGTCTTTTCCTGGAGGCTGGGTATTTGGAAAACACCAGACTCAGGTTAGAAATATCCATGGTTCTTAGACTTACTTGCGTCCTACAACGCAGGTATGTTTTTCTAAGGACATTTTTAGAAGTGGGTAGGCTTTTCCTCCAAGAACTTGGAGCTGTCTGTGTCTATTTAGTGCCTTAAAATGGTCCTTCGCAGCACTTCAGCGGAATATTTTTGGGAAAGGCTAATCAAATCAGCTGCTTTTGGCACTAAACCTCAGTGCTTTGAATCCACCCCTTCCCCCAGCAGGAAATGCAGCCTCTGTTATTCAGTAGCTGCACAGGCAGCACAAGCATTACTCCAAATAGGAAAGCAGCTTAAGCTGAAGGTCTGGAGAAGCTGGTGTGAGTTTTCCCTTCTGGACACCTGTGCATGGCACGGGGCAGTGCTGAGCCAAGGCATTCCTATTTCCATGCTGGGGGCCACTGAAGTCAGTGATTCTGTGTTTATAAACTCTTTGAGGCATCAAGTCCACCTCCTTGGCTGTTAAAATACAGAGAGACCTCACTGCAGCCTAGGCTGGAGCAAGACTGATTTTTAGACGTGTTCACAACGATGCAGCTGGGCTTCGTCCTTCTGGGTTCTTCTACACGTGCATGTTTTCCTGTCTGTCAGTGTGACCTACCACAGAAACCCACTGAAGCAACTGCAGAGCACGAGAATATTGGAAATACGTCAAATAATACATTTCTATCCTAAAGCTTTGACACATCGTGTGGTGTGTATTTGAAAAATGAGGTGTTGGGGTTTTAAGGCTTGTTTAAGTTAAACTGCTGGGAGAAAGAAGAAAGGAAATGAGAATGAAGAATTAAAATTGGCTTTTTTTTGGAGCTCTCCTGAGCTGGAATGAGTATCAGCAGTATGATACCTGGAGTACAGAATTACCATGATCTTATTGAAGTAGAGGAGCTTCACCCAAAACCTCTTGAAAATGTCACAGAAGTCGCATTTCCTATTCTGGTGTGTTGTCATGAGTGTGTCCTAGATGCAGAAATTGTATTTGATCTCTGTTTTCTGTGCAGAGTCACTGTGGTGGGAGTAGGATCAGTCAGATATTTTGCTCTGTGCTCTGTCTGTCTGTCTGCACCTCCCTCTCTCACACTCTCTTTAATCTCTCTGAGCAATTTTCTCTCCTCCTGCAGGGGCGACTGCAATGATCCTTTGAAGCAACGCAGCTTTGACGTTTGGAAAAAAAATAAATTCAAAACCGAAAGAATGCTCTAATTAAGCACAACATCAGTTAAAGCTCAAGCAAAAATCTAAGATTCTCATCAGTTCTTTCATGTAGGCTTGAAAACCGCTCAGTGTTAGCAGAGGGGCTCATTAGAGGGTGCTTGCACATGGTCCAGATGATGGAGCAGAGACACCCATGAGTGATGTGCAAGATTGGATTGAGGGCAATTAAATATCCACCACCCTTCACATAACACGTGTTGTGATCTACTGCCCAAGTAGTTCAGGAAAAGAGAACTTTTGTCTACACTGGGGCCATGAAACATTGTGTCAGAAGTGGCCTTATATGGTTTTAGAGTGAAAATGGGCTAAAAGTGGTGTGTGTTCTTCACTGCTGGTTGCACTGAGAACTGAGCCCTCTGGGTCCACGTGCTTGCACATGTGTGTGCTTAGACATACCAGTGTGATTTAACAAATATCTGGCAAGTTTCAGAAAAAGATCTTCTCAAGGCTGTGGTCTTTTGTTCTTCCACAGCGTTGCCCCCTTTGTAGGTGTGTGGCAGGTGGAGGGAGTTCTGAAAGCACAGACTTCACCTGCCTTTTCCTGTCTTATGGCCACCTGGTGTAAAAAGCTGAATTTGGCTGTTTTGAGTGGTTCTGCAGGCAGGATTCCCACAGCTCGTTGTTCCAGTTGTGGGCAAGGCAGTGATAACTTTTATTGTGTGAATGACGGGCAGTTTAACGAGGAGATGTTTTGAGTTTAACTTCGGGGAGGGTGTCAGGGCCAGCAGGTTCAGCCCTGCAGTGCCTGAGCCAGCCAGTTCACAGAATCCACTTCATACCAGTAGTGAGATACAGTTAAAAAATGAATAATTGTGGCGTGCCCACACACCGCCCTTCGAGAAGCTGCTTAAGTGGAATGATATAAATCATTCGCATTGTTTTACTCACTTTCCTCTTCTTTTCTGCTGAGTGAGGAATAATTTTCTGCAGTGAGGTTGTGCACTGCTGAGTTGGGTTTTTTCCCAGATGCTTTCTTAATTCATTTAGTGTTGTTGGGTGAAAATGCTGGAGGAGCAAGGTGGGTGGAACTCTCAAGAGCCCCCCATTTCAGCCCCCCTCTGAGTTCTGGGTGTGCCCAATTCCTGCCATGGGTGGTCTTCATTCAGTCATAGGGGGTTTTTTTGCTCTGGGGCTGCACACAGCTAAATGCATCCTTAAAAATATGACCACACTGGGAAAGCTGCACAGCCCCAGGAGGAACAATGGATTAAATGGACCCAGAGGCAGAAGGTGACAGCACTTTGGCAGGATTAGGAGTTTTACTGCCTGCATTAAAAACGTGCTACTGCAGGAGGAATAAATTGTGTGGGGGTGGTCCCATGGTGTGAAGAGTTTTGCCTGCAAGAATCTACAGCCTTTACCTTGCAGTGGCCATTTGGGGCTGGGGAACAGCTTCTACCCACTTTGCAGTTGTCCTGGTGGTGCTCCAGAGATCTCCACAGTGCAGCTGAGATGTAGATGCCTGGGTGGGAATTATTTCCTCAGGCACAGGTTAAATAAAAGTAGTTTTGGGGGAAAAAACTGTGCTCTGAAGTACTAATATCTTGAATTGCTAGCAGAACAAGGAAGAGCCTGTTCTTTACTCCTTCAGTCACCAGGCTTTTGCTGACAATGGTTTTGGCATGCACAGCACACACACAATGACTGCCCATACATTTATGCAGCCTCCTGTGTGATCCTGCAGCCTTCTCTGGTGCCCAGTGTGACAGAAAATAAGATCTAATAGAGTAATTCTTGTGTTCCTTTACTTCCAAATACATGTATTTTAGTTTTGTGTCGCTCTCCCAGAACATTTGCTGGCAGCAGATATGGTGATACCCTTTTAAAGCTGACCCCTCTGAAAGCTTCCATCAGACCTGACGAGGAGTCTGTTCCCAACAGATATTTGTTGGGGCTTCTTGGCTAGAGCATCTTCCCAATCTTTTGACAAATTCGATGTCTCAACACTGTGAATCTCACACCCACCACCCCCAAAATACTGTCAGAGCAAGTGGCTTTCTTTAGAAATGTCCTCTTTCCAAGTTTGGGATGCTGAAAGTTCCCCTTCAGACTGACAAAGTCTAGCTTGTGGGAGGATCTGGTGATGTCCTCTCTTCTTATCTTCATCTGCAGCACAGCAGTTGTTCCTGCCCTGCACCCCTCCTGCCTGCCCGTGTGTGTTAATGAGCCTGGAAAGGGAGTTTCTTGGGGCTGGTCCTGGGAGCAGGACCTTGTGCTGGGGCACCTGCAAAGGCTGGGAAGTGAAGTTGTGTCACCTGGAGATCAGAGAGTGACAGATATTAATTGCCATCTGCTGACTAACAGGGACAGCTCTCTGTGACACGGCATCTGCTTTGCTCTGTGGATTCTCCCCCTGTGAGGAGAGAGTAGCTGGGTGAAGAGCTCTCTGGAAGGGGAGGGGATGCTCCTTCCCTTAGGGAGCAACTGAATGTGCCCAAGGGAAAGAGAGATTTGGCTTCTGGGGCGGATCAGAGGAAGCAGCAGCGAGGCAGCAGTGTGAGCACAGTGAGGACACCAAAGGGCTCTGCTGATGGGAGAGAAAACATCTTAGAGCTGAGTGTGCATTGTTGCAACCCACCAGAAAACCTCCCAAATAAAGCTTGAGTGTCTGCCTTCCTTGGATACAATGTGCAGGGGGAGATTTGTTTACAAACCTTTGAAATGAGTCCTCTGTCCAAGTGGCTCCTGGTCACTTTGGGGTCTTCTGAGCTAAAAAGGCAACAAATCAGGTTTTTTGTGTAATAAAGACTGGCTTTTCCTAAATTTGAATGCCTTTTAGGTTGTCTTTGAGGAGCTCCCTGTGAAAGAAAAAGTCAGTAGATCTGTATCAAGGCCTGGGCTAGTCTGGGATCCCATCACACGGTCCTGTGGTTTTCATAAAATGAATTAGCAATGTGAGCCCACTGAATCAGTTGTAGCAGTAAATGACACCTTGTTCTCACGTTACCAGACTCCACAGAAAATCCTGGGATTGAATCATTAGATCCCCACAAAGATAAGGTGCTTTTCCATCCCTATTTCTTGGGGAGAAGGAGGGGGAGTGTTTTCTACCCAGTGTTCACAAACATGCTGGTGTCCATTAAATCCCCCCTGTCCACGTGAGAAAGAAGCACAGTAAAAGGAAAGCAGGTACTTCCCACAGGAAAAAAAAAGGCATTAAGGGTACACAGCTGAACTTGAAAAATGTTATACAATATCACTTTGAAACTCTTCAGTGGGTTTGCAGCTGGTCTAACCAGTCTTCTACATCATGGAATCTTCCCCTACATATTATTCATTAAACAAAGGTATTTATTAGAGCAGCACATGGCACAGATAACATCTCTAGCATGGGGGGTGGGGGAGCTCTAAATATTCCTTGGAGCACACCTTGATTTGGTGTGAAGGGCAGGTTGTGCTCCTTCAGTGGCAGGGACAACGTATTCCTGAGGAGAACACGCAGGTTTTCCACTGTTGGAGGAGTTGGGAGCCAGCAAATGCCCTACAACTGCTTCCACCCACCCCACCCATCCCTGGCTGTTGCTCTCAGTGTGCTTTTCCACCTCATTTTTCGGCGTTTCCAGTTTGAGGTTTTGTTCAGCAGCAAAAGGAGGTTGAAAAACTTGGTTTGGATGAAAGCAGGAAGGGTTATTATACCTGTAGGCTTGTGTGCTTTGGGTGCCTGATGATGGACAGCCTGGAGCACAGGACTTTTCCAGAGGAACTGAGTGGCACAGGCAGCGTTCCTGAGGCACACAGGCCTTTCCTCCAGTTGTTTGCAGAGGTCGGGCATTTTTATGTGCTGATAAATGCTTTTTTCTCTTTTAAACGTCCTTGAACTGACTCTCTTCAAGGTATAAGCAAGAAAAACTCCTTAACAACTCCTTAACTCCTCACATTGCTCCCTGGCTGAGGTTATTTCTCTCACAGAGAGCTGTTCTTTGCCAGTGTCCTGGTGTTTTGATCAGGGAGCCGAGTTGCTCATGACAGCAAAGTTGTCCTTTAGGTAGAAATGCCACATAACTATCTATATATGTACTTATCCACGTGGATACAGCACTCAACCGCTTGAAAGTAGAAAACTTGCAGACTTTGGATGCTGCCTGAATGTTGAGCTACCTACTGACATTGCTTTGTACAAATCCCAAACTCTTCAGCCATTCCCTGAGAGAGGTAATGCTCGGGAACAGCTGGAATTTTCTCAGTCTGCCTTTACTGCTCCTCTCCCTCACAGTGAACTGTTCAAAGGTGTCTGTACTGATGCCTCACTGCTTTTTGTGGGCAGTAGAGGGCCAGCAGCTTAAACTCAGAGAGCTTCTAACCCTCAAATCTATAAGATTTGAGTTGATCTGTATCTGCTGTTGGAGAAAGGTGAGCTGCAGGTGCTGCTGCAAGCAAGTGTTGGCCAAAGGATAAATGAGGTGGAGTGGTCTAAACAGTCCTGGGCAGCCAGTCATCAGGCAAGTAAAGTATCTGGACACATGAAGAGAGATCAAACACTTTTATTTTTTTATTGGGAAACAGCAGTGGCTGTGCAAAGACAAATAGGATACACTGTTGGAATCTTACAGAAATTTCAAATCTCCTTAAGGTATTTTTTTTTTGAAGAACTGTTGCAACAGGGAGCAAATATGTGCATTTATAACTTTATCACTTTTAGTCCAGCATCAGAGTCATAATGTTATTTATTAAAGTCATTTCCATGTATGGATATTGAGGAAGATATTATTCCCTACAGCATTACTAATGTGCTGCTATTAACACTTAAAATCTATTATATAGGGCTGCTGTGAGTTTGATCTTCAGGGTATTAAAAATTGTACTTTAAAAAGAAAGAGACTCTCTCAAGGAAGAGAGTGTATAATAAACTCAGCAGTGTAATAAACAAAGTGTTTATAGAAACAAATCAGAAAATATAAACTGAAAAATATCAAAATGAAAATATTTTTGTAAAAACCTGAAATCCCTGCAAATTATATGTGTGGGCTCTTTAGCCAGAGACACCTCATCTTGACTAAGACCATTAGCACTTCAACTTTTAATCATATGACGTTCAAGAATCCCTTCTGCAACAGGGGAAATGCAGCCAGCCCTGGCACAGTGTGTGGCAACCACTAAGTAGTAAGGCAAACAGCAGTCCCAATTTATTCATCACCCAAAATCTAGGAAAGGATGGCCAGAGAAGTCCTATAACCTAATTCCCTGATCTGCGTGAAAAGTTTCAGCCTGGGTTTCTGATATTTGAAAATTACCCAGCCCTGGTTAGTTTACAAGAGAAGATGAACACGGGAGGAAGGATCATCTCCTGCTGTACTTCTGTTTAACTCATCAGAACACTTGGAGATATCCTGAGGCTGGAAAGTTCTGGGACCTCTGAGAAGCAACATGAGATGGTACTTCCCTGATTTGCTAGGTGCCCTTCATCAGCTCATACCTGCTTTTACATCTCTCCTGTTGTAAGTACCCTTAGGTGTATTTTGGTGTTTTACCCATTTTGCCAAATAGTTATCAGCATCTCAACTGGATGCTTTGAGAGAGCCAATTAATTAACATTAGTGAAGCATTTGGTATTCTTGGATAAAAGACATTACAGAAAAACAAATTATTACCCCTTCTGTTGCAAATCAAGATTTCCACTCTGTTCCTAAACACTTGCATTATCTAAGGCTGATAGCTAAAACCAACAGCTCATAAAAAAAAGAAGTAAGATACAGTTGCCTGAGGGCATCTTTAATTAGAGAAGATCTCTCCTTTTCAGATGAAAAGACATCTACAGTGAACAATTTCACTAGCCAAGAAACAATAAAGAAAAGGCTTCCCATGATAAGTTAAATAGGAGGTAATTACTTTGTGGATAGAGGAGGGAAGAAGCCTGAGACGAGCATCCCACTTGTAAGCCACTCAGGTTATGAAGGAAGCCAAAGACCTACAGCTCCACTAAGAACTAGAAGTTAGAGGTCTTTATCTCAGCTGTGCTACAGTTGAGGAAGTTATTTAATCATTTGGCTTCCCAGGTGGGTTTCCTTTTCCACTGTCTGCAACCGTGCCTTTGTAGCACAAACCCTCTTTAAAATGGTGTGATTGTGGTTCCTCTTCACTCCCCCTGAGCTTCCCATCCTCAGCTCCTCTGCCAACAACCCCTGGTGTCACCTGGGGAGATGGAGCAGCAGGGATGTGTAAAACAAGTGTGCACATAACCCCAGCAAAGTAAATCCGGCCTCCGATTAATTTTAACCAGCTGGTGAAAACTGAGCTGTCTCTGCTCTTGTCCCTTCATTGTTTAGAGAAAGGACTGGCTGTGAGTTACTGTTCTTGCAGATGGAGGGAAATTTGTGCCTCCAGTAATGTCTGTGGAACGAGGCTGCCTGGAGTGGCCGTGCTGTGGCTCAGCAGAGGACACTGGCAGGGAGTGCTGGGAGTTTTCCACAGCCTTTACCCGCTATCAGGACATCAACCTTTTTCCATGAACTCATCCTTTCTGCCGCTCTGTGGTTTCCTGTGCTTGTTCTGGGGCGAATTTCCTTCCATCCACAACTTTGTCGTGCAGCTTTTACTTCAAGAGGCAGGAGGTTTGCCTTGATTTGGTAGCTGTGAACTGCTGAGGACACAAAAAAAAGCACTAATATCTATCACCCTACGTTTCCCAAAGCCCTATGTATTCTTTCTGCTGCCACAGCTGAGACATCTGAAAAATGTGCCAGTTCAGTTTATCAGGCACCAGGAAATATTTGCTGAAAACTAATTTTACCAGTCTCCTATTGCTTTGGCAGCCTGAGAGTATGAGCACCAGGGGCTCCAACAACACGTGGAGGACCAGGTTTCTCGCAGAGCTGCCTTGGAGCTTGGCAGCCTGGCTGAGCACAACTTCTGGAGGTGCTCTCACTGCTCACCTCAGCCTTTACTGTGCCACTCAGGATCAGATCCGAGCAGAAGATGTGAGTCTTTTTCTGATGCAACTGGATTCCTCTGGCTGTTAGCAAATTATTCTGACTGATGTGACTCCATCTGGCACCAGGATTAATTTGAATCCTGTGGAGTTTTTTGCTGTTGTGAAAACTTAGCTTAACTAAATATTTCTCACAGCAAGGTACTGTAGTGGGGTGATATTTCACTTACCCAGCATAATGTGCAAATTAATCCTGGAAAATGAGGCTCTGATCCTGCAAGAGGTTCCTAAGAGAAGTTTTGTTTTCCATGCTAGTTCTGATGGGAGCCAGCTGGGCTGTGGAGAGGTGCAGAGAGGTTGCTCATTCAGCTGTGGCTATGATCCTGGTAGTCAGCATTAGAATTAATTGGAAGTACCAATTTCTCTCATTTTTATGCTTTTTTTGTAGTTTTTAAAGCAAAGCTTTTGGAAAACTTCCAGAGAGAATGTAACCTGCACATCTCTGCTTTGTTGAATAAACAAATGAATGTATTTGAGGCTTCTGATGACAAATTCAGATACCAATTTCTACTAAAAAAAGCTTCTCTGAATAGTGATTCTGTAACACTTGTGGATCAAAGGCTCAACTCAGGTTCCTTTGCGTGTTACATAATTGTGTTTTAATCATTTGGTTT